>NC_086447.1:338207767-338579863 GCF_028390025.1 Pseudophryne corroboree | reverse complement strand
CGAGATGTTGCTGCCCATGGCCAGAAGATCAGTTAGCCATCTTGGTAAAGTATAATGGATCAATAAAGTAGCATTCCTGGAGATACGTAGTGCAGTATCATACTCCATACTACAACACCCCTGCTCATTGTAAGCTTCTCCATGTTACACAAATATTTCTAAATTGTTGAAACAGGAGAAACAGCCATAACTTAAATCCTCTCTGTAGAACACATACTAATATACAACATATATCATTTCAGATGTAAGTTTTTAAAATGTAATATACTTTCCTTACCCAGCAGCTAACCATTGGGTGTTTGGTCCAACTTTAGCACAGACAGATGACATACTGAGGATGTAGGCAGCATGACAAGAATCAGCATAACCAGTTAGTACACTCTTTTTTTTTTTTTGCATCACAAACCTCCTGCACATTCATGGAATAGGCATGGTGCCTATTGATGTATAGATGAGTACTATTCTAGGTGGTCTCAGCCCTATGTGTTTGTGGCCTATAGATCCCAAGACATTAGCATGCCTGCAATATTATTTAAGGTTACCCTCACTATGACTCCTGCCTGGGAAAGCAGATGTAGGTCTTTAAGAGGATGAGAGCTCCCATGACCTGTGTGAGGTGTCTGCCAAAAGTAGCCTACGATATGCCTAGCACTTTACCAGAAACTGCCTGAAAGGAGCCTGTTACAAATAAATGGAGAGCATACAGTAGCTTGTGCAGGAAAGATACGGCATGTAACCGAGCAGTGTGTGGCTCAAGCTGAGTCTTGACAAGGTCATACAGCATGTTGAAATGATTGAGGCAGAACATCTGTATATCACTTCTAGCAGAAAATGCCTTGAGAATTATCTGCTCATGAAAGAACGTAGACCTTCATAGGCTCAATGGCACCTCAATAAGCTGCTGCTGTTCATCTGATTCAGGCACCTGGGTCCTCTCAGTCAAGTGATGATGTGCATATCTTAAGAAACTGCAGAGCACACCATTGCCTTCTAATGCCATTTTTTCCAACAACCAGAATGCACCAC
Organism: Pseudophryne corroboree; assembly: GCF_028390025.1. NCBI lineage: Eukaryota > Metazoa > Chordata > Amphibia > Anura > Myobatrachidae > Pseudophryne > Pseudophryne corroboree. The sequence continues at coordinate 338,578,837 of NC_086447.1, read as the reverse complement.
ATGTCCACATGTTTGTGTCTCTTTTTAAATGTATCATAAAGAAATTTGGGCCAATAGAAGCTGGTTTAGAAGTCAGGTGTACTGTCAGTCAAAGTCTAATGTTTGGTAAATTTTGCTTTTGGTTTTTGGTCAATTTTGAAACAGACCGTTTTATAGATGTTTATGAAAAAGTATTGTTTATTGGTCCAATGTTCTAACTTGTCCTAAAGTGTGTGGGGTTTTTTTGTGTCCAATTTCACATTGGTTTTGAGTTTAGTAAATCTCTTATTTGCAAAATCGATCTTTAGTAAATTTACCCCTTAGTATGTAATGCAGTTTTCTCTGCATTTAACTCAACTGGCACACATTCTTGGAACTGTAACAGTTTTGTCCTGATCATTTCTAAAGATGGCTTTGCTGTGTTAGCTTCTAATGCTACTACCAGGAAATCAAATTCAAATATTAAGTACTGTAGCATCACCATGGCGATCTCTTCATCATTGATTTGGACTCCTACAGATGTTAACTGCTGGAGGTGTGGGACTTTTGTGCGAGTCAAGACATTTTTTTAAAGCAGCAATCACAAGCTAAACCACACTGGTTTTGCAAATGATTGCTGCTTTATAAAAATGGGCAGACTCGCACATAAGTCCCACACCTCTGTAACTCAGAGGCTATTACAGTTACATATTATGAATGTAGTCACTCAAACTCATGCATTCACTCAACTTACTATTAAACAATACATGACTCATATTAATTCTAATCAGACCCATGTCCTTATATGCTGCTTACAGTGCTGTCCACATATATTTAGCTGACATTTTCCCATGTATAATAGAATACACTACACTTCAACACTTAAGCCTATTGTTCCCATAGCTCTCTCTATGTTGTCTGGGTCTGGACTGTCACCTGGGTCTGGACTGTCACCTGGGTCAACTGTAAGTCTCTGTAACCTCTCACTCTTCAATTTCATCTCAATTGCAAATTTCCATATTGTGTAATTCTCTGAACCACTCAGTTTAATAAGGCCGTCATGGATGCAGCTTCTGTGTACATGCTGTGCAGTGAAAACAGTTGTGTAGTCTCACTGATTAACTTATCTGGTTAACTTTATGCTGACAATCCTTGCTAACATTTGACTTTTCTTCTGGCGTCTAATGTCTCCAGTGTTTAGGTACTCAGCTGAAGCATGCTGAGCACATAACCTGTTGATACTGTATGCATGTGCTATTGATAATGAAATGTAGGTTGTAATTGCAACACAAGCAGAGACTAGAGGCACAAAACAGCTGTTCTTAACCATGTGTTTGGTTTATTATCCGGACTATAGATCTACACTAAAAAGGTCTACAGTCAATAGGTCTACAACTAATGGTAGACATGCATTAGGTCGACAGGGTCAAAAGGTCTACATGTAAAATGAAGATAGTTCAAAAGGTCGACATGGTCAAAAGGTCAACATGACAATGGTCGACTCACATATGGAAGACACAAGTTTTTTTAATTTTTTTCAACTTTTTCATACTTTACCATCCACGTGGACTGTGATTGGGAATAGTAACCTTGCCAGAGCGAGACATACAAGGGGATGTGGTACACTAATGGGACTTTTTTGTGGCAGAAAAGTGACAAAACACCCCCCCAAAAAATAAAAATTGTGTCTACCTTTTTTGTGTCGACCATTTACATGTTCACCTTTTGATCCTGTCGACCTTTCCTACTGTCTACCTATTCTATGTCGACCTTTTGATCATGTTGGCCTTTTCACCCTGTCGACCTAATGCATGTCTACCATTAGTGGTAGACCTATTGACTGTAGACCTTTTTAGTGTGGCTCTAATAATCCACATCCGTTTGGTTTACAGTATATGAACTGTAGCAGAAGAACTTTCTATTATACTCAATGTTATACACTTAAGTCTTCTGGATGGGTTTAGCTTGGGTGGAACATACAGAGCACCTGCCAGTGATATATTGAGGGTAGAAGTGCAGTAATGCATCATTTGGAGTGCAAGATTCAGCAGAATACTCTCAGGGTCTTTTGAGCTAAGTGAAACACGTCCATTTCCCACTCTTGTTCTCTAACACAGCGACATAATGGCACAGAAGTCCTAACAGTGGCCATCTTGCTAAAGAAAATGCTTCAGTAAAGTAGCATTCCTGGTACCTAGAATAATAAAATAACTTTGAGAAGTGGGTCACATGACCGGGATGCGGTCACGTGACCGAGGACACACTCAGTTGACCTGTATACACAGGCTTTTTGATCTATTCAGTCTCCACTAAGCGCGGTCACGTGATCGTGACTCTGATGATGTGGTCATGTGACCAGAAGATGGTCACGTGACCAGGACTTTTGATGATGTACTCAGTAGGCATGGATTGTAATGCCCTCATCTGACACATCACTAAACAATCAAAAGGAATCAGGAAACGTTTCTATAGAGACGACAGTGACAACAAATTTTATGATTGGTTTAAAATACTTAATACACCTTCCTGTTTACATAAGTTGCCTAGCAACACGTACTAAGAAATTGAAAAATAATACTTAAAATTGAATTATATACATATTTTGTCCATCCTTTGGGGAATGGGTCTGTCTCTTGTATATTTTTATTTGGTTTACATTAGTGATGAGCGGGTTCAGTTCCTCGGGATCCGAACCCGCCCAAACTTCACCCTTTTTTGCACGGTTCCGAGCAGACTCGGATCCTCCCGCCTTGCTCGGTTAACCCGAGCGCGCTCGAACGTCATCATCCCGTGGTTGGATTCTCGTGAGTTTCATATTCTATATAAGGAGCCGCGCGTCGCCGCCATTTTTCACTCGTGCATTGGAGATGATCATGAGAGGACGTGGCTGGCATTCTCTCAGTTTCTATGTTCAGTGTGCTGCAAATATCTGTGCTCAGTGTGCTGCAAATATCTGTGCTCAGTGTGCTGCAAATATCTGTGCTTAGTGTGCTGCAAATATCTACGTTCTCTGCCTGAAAAACGCTCCATATCTGTGCTCAATGTGCTGCAAATATCTGTGCTCAGTGTGCTAATTGCTTTATTGTGGGGACTGGGGACCAGCAGTATTATATAGTAGGAGGACAGTGCAGAGTTTTGCTGACCAGTGACCACCAGTATTATACGTTCTCTGCATGAAAAACGCTCCATATCAGTGCTGCATTGTAGTATATAGTAGGAGGACAGTGCATCATTTTGCTGACCACCAGTATATAATATATAGCAGTACGGTACAGTAGTCCACTGCTCTACCTACCTCTGTGTCGTCAAGTATACTATCCATCCTTACCTGTGGTGCATTTAAGTTTTGCACAGTATATATATAGTAGGAGGACAGTGCATAATTTTGCTAACCACCAGTATATAATATATAGCAGTACGGTACAGTAGGCCACAGCTCTAGCTACCTCTGTGTCGTCAAGTATACTATCCCATCCATACCTGTGGTGCATTTAAGTTTTGCGCAGTATATATATAGTAGGAGGACAGTGCATCATTTTGCTGACCACCAGTATATAATATATAGCAGTACGGTACAGTAGGCCACTGCTCTAACTACCTCTGTGTTGTCAAGTATACTATCCCATCCATACCTGTGGTGCATTTAAGTTTTGCGCAGTATATATATATAGTAGGAGGACAGTGCATAATTTTGCTGACCACCAGTATATAATATATAGCAGTACGGTACAGTAGGCCACTGCTCTACCTACCTCTGTGTCATTAAGTATACTATCCATCCATACCTGTGGTGCATTTAAGTTGTGCGCAGTATATATAGTAGTAGGCCATTGCTATTGATATATTACTGGCATATAATTCCACACATTAAAAAATGGAGAACAAAAATGTGGAGGGTAAAATAGGGAAAGATCAAGATCCACTTCCACCTCGTGCTGAAGCTGCTGCCACTAGTCATGGCCGAGACGATGAAATGCCATCAACGTTGTCTGCCAAGGCCGATGCCCAATGTCATAGTAGAGAGCATGTAAAATCCAAAAAACAAAAGTTCAGTAAAATGACCCAAAAATCTAAATTAAAAGCATCTGATGAGTAGCGTAAACGTGCCAATATGCCATTTACGACACAGAGTGACAAGGAACAGCTGAGGCCCTGGCCTATGTTCATGGCTAGTGGTTCAGATTCACATGAAAATGGAAGTACTCATTATCTCGCTAGAAAACTGCAGTGCCACTCCTAGATGGGCCAGGTGTTTGTGTCGGCCACTTGGGTCGCTTAGCTTAGTCACACAGCTACCACATTGCGCCTCTTTTCTTCCTTGCATCATGTGCTGTTTGGGGACAATTTTTTTAATCTGCCATCCTGTCTGACACTGCAGTGCCACTCCTAGATGGGCCAGGTGTTTGTGTCGGCCACTTGGGTCACTTAGCTTAGTCACACAGCTACCTCATTGCGCCTCTTTTTTTCTTTGCATCATGTGCTGTTTGGGGACTATTTTTTTGAAGTGCCATCCTGTCTGACACTGCAGTGCCACTCCTAGATGGGCCAGGTGTTTGTGTTGGCCACTTGGGTCGCTTAGCTTAGTCACACAGCTACCTCGGTGCAAATTTTAGGACTAAAAATAATATTGTGAGGTGAGAGGTGTTCAGAATAGACTGGAAATGAGTGGAAATTATGGTTATTGAGGTTAATAATACCATGGGATCAAAATGACCCCCAAATTCTATGATTTAAGCTGTTTTTGAGGGTTTTTTGTAAAAAAAACACCCGAATCCAAAACACACCTGAATCCGACAAAAAAATTTCAGGGAGGTTTTGCCAAAACGCGTCCGAATCCAAAACACGGCCGCGGAACCGAATCCAAAACCAAAACACAAAACCTGAAAAATGTCCAGTGCACATCACTAGTTTACATGTATACTGTCATTTGAATAGATAATTATGTCACCAGGTGCTATTCAGACACCATATTGAATAAAATATATAGACCCCATTTGTACTAACAGCATATACCTTTGAAAAAGCTGCCAGCTGAATGCAGCAAAATGTGTCAGGGATTCTTATACCACAGTCAGGAACATAATAGATAGGACCAGACCATCCCCTGATTACTGCAAACTTGCTGACCAGGCCGTGGATAACAAGTATACAGTTGTTTGCACCTAGGAGGACTCTTTATACCGTGTTGCATGAGTAGCTCATCCTAAAGAAATCGGAGCATACCATCCTCTAACGGTGAATTCCTTACCTCCCACTGGATTTCTCTACACATTTGCAGGAACACTCTTACTTGGACACATATCTTTGATACAGGGGAATACTAATGGAACGAACTCCTTCTAGTGCACAATACTTTGTTCCTGACTGGGTAATATCTTATTATAAGTGTATGAATTCATACTTTTAAAACATAGTGGCATGCATGCAATTTAATGTTTTATCATTTTTAATATTGATCTGTTTTTTTGCAATAATAAATTATATAATTAGAGTACTTAAATCGCTCTGGTACATTGGCTCTTTTATTGATATACTATAGCGCAGCCTCCTTTTTGTTATTTTCTGTATTCTTTGTATATTGGTGGTCATTCCGAGATGATCGCTGGCTGCTTTCGTTTGCAGCGCACCGATCATGCAAAAAAATCGGCACTTCTGCGCATGCATATGATGCGCAGTGCGCACGCGCGACATACTTTCACAAAAGCCATTGCAGCTTCACACAAGGGCTAGCGACGCTTTTAAATCGCACTGCTGGCCGCAGAGTGATTGACAGGAAGTGGGTGTTTGTGGGTGTCAACTGACCGTTTTCAGGGAGTGTGCGGAAAAACGCAGGCGTGCCAGATAAAAATGCAGGCGCAGCTGGGGAAACGGAGGCATGGTTGGCCGAACGCAGGGCGTGTTTGTGACGTCAAAACAGGACTAAATAGTCTGCAGTGATCGCAAGCTAGGAGTAAGTCTGGAGCTACTCTGAAGCTGCACAAAATTAGTTTGTAGCCGCTCTGCAATCCTTTCGTTCGCACTTCTGCTAAGCTAAGATACACTCCCAGAGGGCGGCGGCTTAGCGTTGGCACGGCTGCTAAAAGCAGCTAGCGAGCGAACAACTCGGAATGAGGGCCCTTGTGGGAGTGACTTCCCCGGTTTTCAGAGGCAGCTGCTAAGCAAAGCATCTCATGCCACTTGGTATAACTTTTTAGCTCAGGAACATACAGAGCACCTGCCAGTGTTATATTGAGGGTAGAAGTGCAGTAATGCATCATTTGGAGTGCCGGATTCAGCAGAATATTCTCAGGGTCTTTGGAGCTAAGTGGAACCTATCCATGTCCCACTCTTGTTCTCTAACACAGTTGACATAATGGCACAGAAGTCCTAACAGTGGCCATCTTGCTAAAGAAAATGCTTCAGTAAAGTAGCATTCCTGGTGATAGCGCAGTAGTGCACTTTATACTTCAACAGCATGATGTATGGCTGAGCACATATCGGGTTAATACTGGAAAAAAACATTACTGATTGAATCTGTCCTAAAGCTGTGTACATACCTAAACAATCTTCTTGCAGAACATATGACTCAGCCTGTTGAGTGTAAGCACACAAGATCATGTTTTATCTCAATAAAGCATGTTGTGTCTATAGATTTGCTTTTATGTTTGTCTCGATATTTCTGCAAAATGATTGTACAATGGGGGTCATTCCGACCTGTTCGCATACAGCAGTTTGTCTCTGTGGTGCGAATGGGTCTGGAATGCGCATGCGCGGCGGCCGCACTGCATACGCGCATTGTTGCCCCGCGACAGGGGTCGCCAGGTTACGTCGCGGCCAACGAAGAAAGCGGTCGCAGAGCCGACTGCAAGAAGAATGACAGAAAGAAGGCGTTCCTGGGCGTTATCAGTCCGTTGCCTGCTGTTTTCGGGGAGGGGTGAAGAAAACACAGGCGTGTCCAGGAGAACGGAGGGCGGATGTCTGACGTCAAAGCCGGCCCCAGCATCGCAGAGATGGTCGCACAGGTCGATGCTGGGTAATTATGTCCAGAGCTACTCTTGCTCTGCATGACATTTTTTTAGCTTAGCAGGGCTGCAAAGCGATCGCAGCCCTGCTAAGCTAAAATACACTCCACCATAGGCGTGGACTAGTTGATCGCAGCAGCAGCAAAAAGTTGCTGGCTGCGATCAACTCGAAATGACTACCAATGTCAAGCAAACCTGGAAGTGTGCACGCAATGGTCAAATAGTGTGTACAAAATTACCAACTTTTCAGCAGATGGTTTTAAAAGATGAGGATCACAAATCACAAGGTAGAGTGTAATAGTGTGTATACATGAATCTGTATGTTCGTCTGGACTTTCAGTCATCAGTGAAATTGTAATAACAATCACATTTCATGTATTATGGTAAAAGTGTGTACCCAGGTTTTGGGCCTTTTTCTGAATTGCATGCAGATGCGGCCATAGCTGCATCTTTTGCTGTAGTCGTGTCTGCGTCTTTATGCTAATGCATAAACAAACTTTGTGAACACGAAGTTTCCCACTTTCTGCAGTTTTAGATGCATGATCAGATGCTTTCACCAGCCTTATGACAGGTGCAGCTTCTTCGTCCAAGTACGGTGTCCTGTGCTAGTGATTGTGCGACATGCCCACTACATGCCGCTTCAGTCTGGTCATCCCCCATGTTACCTCCCAGGAAGGCCCAAAAAAACCAAACTGTCATATAAACCAACTGCATATAAATTTATGTCGAGTCTTGTTGTGGTAACAATTAGGACGCATGTGCAGTGTGACTCAGACGTATGTGCAGTACTTAAAACATTGTCTATCTGCGTGAATATTGGTATATTGAGGCCCTTAGTTTTATTTGTGTATTGTTTGATAGAATAATATAATGGTTAGAAAAATAACTAGCAATATGATGGCACTATTTAGTGAGAACACTCTTCCCTCATAGGGGTCTATTCATCATCACTTAATATATACAAGAGCAGGTGAAATGTTCACTTACTTTTGAGTAAATTAAGAGTCAGGGCTATTAATTAAAAAGGTATCACAAGAGATATGTATCATGGATGCCTCCTGCTTACATTAACATTAGTATGGGGAACTACTGTACATTTATCAAACTCCAAAAATACAATATTTTCACGCTTGACTGCAGGAACATTTGCCATCTCCAATTACCTATTGGTAGGAGTCTGGCTTTCTTCTGCCTGAGGTCACACATGCAAGAACCCATGGCTACACATGTGCAGTAGCGCTGCTGAGGTGAGACTTGACAGTTTCACTGGGACAATTGACTTTTGGATCAGCTGCCTCCATGCCGGAGCAATTATAAATTACTCAGGCACCCTGCGGCAAGTTAAAAACTTAATTATCGGGGACCACACCCGGCCACAATAACACTACTCAACAAATTTTTAAAACGTTCTCTGCATCAGTCTTGTGAATATGTGTTTTCGGTTAATTTAGGGAGCTGAATTCAGTAGCTGTTGATGCTTTCCCTATGTGCAGTGGCTCATTTGTGTCTTTAAAATGAACCAGCAGTAGTCCCCCATCATTGCAGGGGTGCAGCGTCCTTGGTAGCAATACTGCATTGTCAGAATTAGGGATGGCCATTGGTGTGTTTTCAGTCGATGATTTCCCATCGATGGAGAACAAGAGAGGAACCATCGATGACATGAAACCATGCTATGGCATGCCATCGTTGGTTCCTACCATCAATGTTTCACACATGCGCGCAGGTTTATTCACGCAGAAATTCTTTAACTTTGCAGCCTTGTGTGGCACTGACTCTGGACTCTCTCTCCTCCTGTCTGGTCTGGCTGCCGAGGTGCTGCATGTCCTGCAGTGCTACAGGTTGGGCTGTACCTGCTCTGCCATGCTCAGAAGGTGGGAGGGGGGACTACTGCATCACTCAGTGTGGAGCTGGGAGGGACTGGGAGGGGCTAGGGGCTGGGCTGCAGCTGCATGCTGACTGTATGTTTTTTTACTTGTGTTAATTAACTAAGGCCCCCACCTATCAAGCCTTGGAAAGTGAAAAAGTACCAACCAATCAGCTCCTAACTTCCATGTCACAGGCTGTGTTTGAAAAATGACAGCTAGAAGCTGGTTGGCCGGTGCTTTATCAGCGTGCAGTTTATCAGTCTCCAAGGCTTGATAACACTGGGCCTAATTTTCCAGGGCTGCAGAAGCATTATAATCCCTAGACCCACTGGCGGAGCAACCTCCCTGTCTCCTTGACCTGTGTGTGTTGTTTACTCCATGCATCAATCTAGCAGTCAATCTAGCATTAAATATTTAATCTGTAAGCAGTTTGCTATATTGGGGGCCAACAAATATGCCTTCTTTTAGCTTTGCTTCACATATCTTCAGAAACATTTTCTTCAGAAAACTAAAAGCCTGGCCTTCTGTATCCAGAGCTTTCGCAAAATTCTTCCGTAGGCTCAACTTAATGTTAAGAGGAGGTAAAATGATTTTATGTGGCTTATCCAATGGAGTGTACTTGGGTTTTTCTCTCCAGCAACATAGGTTTCTCTCTCTGGTCACTTCTTTGTGATATAGTGGGACAGGAGCCAACAAGCAACATGGCATCCAGTGCTAAGAGGAGGGTTCTGCCCCAGGACCAGCACATGGAGGAGAATGAGGAATATGAAGGGGAGATTCTGGTGACAGAGAGGATGAGGAGTCTGGGCAGAATGTGCACCCTGTAGCGCAGGCAGAACGGTCTTACTGATAACTTTCTGTGATTGAATACTTTAGTTTTCAAATTATAATTTTTCATAATATCTTAATGTAACCCTGATTTAGGGTTTAAGCAACACTTATACTGAGGTAGTTATAATATGGTGACTAAAATGGAGTATAAGCATATATATTATTCATATAAAAGTTAATGGATGTTGTAATACTGTATGCATGTTTTGAGGTAAATAATACAGTTCACATATATGTAATTGTATGTACATTGATGTAAATGTAGTGGTGAATACAATTAAGGCTTATTTTATGGTTTCACAGTGTATCTAAAGGGTTAATGTCCTTGTGTTCCTAACTGTCAATCACCTAGTGGGGTGATTGCCAGTGGGCGGGGCATCACCTCAGAGTGGGTCATGTGACTACTAGAGAGGGGTGGAGAGGTGCTGTGAGTATAGCTGAGTGAGAGACTGCATATCCCTTGGTGAGAGGACATAGTTTTTTGCTGCTCCGGCCGTCGCCCGCATTAGAGCTGAGCGGTATACATTGCGGCGGCCGGAGGGGGCTTAGTGTGTGTAGCCAGAACAGAGCTTCCTTACTGTAAAGGTGGTGACAGCAGCATTGAGACTCAGCACTGTTCATAGAACCCGGCATCAGCGCTAGTCAACTCACCCAGCAGTATTGGAAGGGCGCATCTATGACAGGGAGGCAGAGAGTGTTCCTTCCTACCTATTACCGGCACAGACTCTGACAGCCACAACAAAGAAGCCAGGACCAGCAGCAGAGGCTCCATTCTGTGTGACTGTAAGTGTAAGGGAGGAGTCGGGGGAGCAGCCTGCAGCAGCATCACTAGATCGTAGAAGTGTGAGTGCATAATCCAGCCATTTATATTACCCCTACACTAAGCACAGCAAGCCATAGGTGACTATGGTACATAGTCAATTTCATATTGGGACTAAGGACTCCAGGGCTAGGCCGCAATAATAGCTATTAAGCAGGAGGATAGTAATGGGTCACAGTAGTCAGAGTGCCTATAATTACAGTTCCATGTATGGCTTAATGATAGTGCTAAGGAGAAGGTAGAAAGCACTGCGTATATATATGTAACAGGAGGAGTGGAGTGAAACTTGAACTGTTTAACGCTTCATAAATAGTTTTAAAGCTCCCCCATATATCAGCATCACATCAGTCAAAGGAGAGCCAGAGACATTGTTCCGCAGCGCTAAATAGAAAGTAACACCTAAAAGCTGCCACCTAATATGTGTATTTATGCCCCTGAATTAGCAGAATTAGAGTCAAGGACATTAAAGGTAGCCATACTACAGTGACATTGGATGGATGTTAAAGCCTCTTAGCCACAAAGGATTAGAATATCATCCCGATTCAAGGACTAGCTTGTGGCACTTTAATACAACTGTGTTATATGTATATTCGTGAACCCGTAAGAAGGACTGACACGTAAGAGACTATTAGTTTTAAAGTTAAAGGATTTGAGCTCGCTGTGACTATGATAAGAGAAACCATCTCTTGCAGATATATTTAATATAGACTCATCCTAAGAGACAACTATAATTTGAGGCATACAGGAATCGAAAAGATATATATGCTCTGAAATATAGAAAGCATCAGCTACTTCAAATGGACACAAGGACGCAGCATAACAAAGGTTTATCATACCAGCTTCTTAGGAGTTTAGTTTAATACTGGACAACTACGGTAACATTTTTACTGAGGAAAGGATACAGATTCCTTGGTAATCAACTGTTGTTGTTACTATCTATGAGCTAAATAGATACTTTCTGTTATCTGCCAAGGAGGAACTATAAGTAACCTTATAGGAGAAAGTAATCGCTACCATAAGTAGACTGAGCCAAACATCTTTTTATTTAACTGAAGGGAGAACTGATAGTTGATACTAAAACAGAGTGTCAGACATTCTGTATTAACTGCTGTTATTTTTAGGAAGTTTATGGGCCCTTATAGTGCACTATCATATTAAGAGTACCCGGGTCACTCTAACACCTAAGGGTGTCTTGAAAAGAAAAAGGATTTGTTGTATTGCATGCAGGTACTGTGTATAGGCCTAATTGACAGGGGGTTAGCATGGATTCATGACTTAAAGGGGAATGTGTAATTGATGAAATGTTAATGTATACTTAATCCATTTGGTACTGGTCATTAAAGTGTTATACTTTCCATGTGTGTCTGGTCCGTCTGGAAGTTGATCTGAAGATCCTGGAAGAAAGAGACAGGTATATTAGATAATATATCTATGATATAAGTGAATTATCCCCTAAGGATAGAGATCAGGCTTACTCAAGCAAGCCTTAACGGTAGTTAAATACTACACATAGCTTGAGTGGAGGCACAGCTATTAGGTAACCATCCCTTAATAGAATACATAGACAGCTCTCGTTCAAGGTATTGAGGGTAGGGTTACATTTGGAGGCACTGCTGAGATAGAAGTTACACTCAGGCCCTGTTACACCACAGGTGTCAGCTGCCATTAATTATTATTGATAAAGTCCTCACATCCCTAAAAATAAAATACAAATATGGGAAAGAAGCAAAGGAACAGGGAGAAGGTTGGACATAAAGCCATTGCTGTATCAGTTGGGAGAGTTGAAGCCAATAGAGAATGTAAAAGTATGGACAAACAAGAGTACCATAAGGGACCAGGCTTAAAGGAAGAGGTGACATGCAAGTTTGTGGGAACTTTTGTAAATAACCTAGGTGAGAAAAATGAAAAAATATTAGATGTCCCTGTAGAGTTGGAGAAGAGAAAGAAAAAATCAAAGGACAAGAAAGTCAGACTTGATCCCCACCTAAAGGATAGTGAGGGAGGTGTTAGTGACAACCTTGCTCATACTTTGGTCGCTAACATGGATTATGGAATGAAAGGAGATAAGAATGTTCTACCACTGAAAGAGAGAGTTCCAGGGAAAGTGAAGATAGATGTAGGTATACAGAAATTAGAAACTGTGCTAAAGCAAATAGCTGAGGATTATAAGAAACATGGACAATTAGTATTAGCTCTGCCAAAAGATCAACAGAAGGACCTGCTTTCCCTGTTTCCAACTTCCATTGAGGAACCAACAAGAAGAGATAGCCCAGTGGATCTACAGACCCCGATAGAGGTGATAAGACATATAGCACTGGACAGGTCTAAACATATTTATCAGTTGTTGGAGGTTCTAGATGAAACCCGATGGAAGCTAAAAGAAGAACAGATGTTTAACACCAAAATTGATGAGAGGAACAAAGAGCTTGAAAGAGAACTTTGGTTTATACAGAGAGAGATGGAAACCATGGCATCTGATGAAAGACAAACCAGAGTGGATCAGGAGCAACAAAAGTTGATAATGTACCAGCAGCAGGAAGACAATATTCATTCTCTGGAATCAAAAATAACTGAGTTGTCTGAATTATTGGAAGTGGGTAAAGAAACTGAAAAGGAGGATCATATTCGTCTGAATGAAATGAAAGAAAGACTGTCTCAGCTAGAATCTGAGAATAAAATACTCAAGGATGCCAACTTCCTAAACAACTGTCCTGAAGACCGTATCCATGAATTTTCTATGCGACCGGATACTATGGACATAGCATTACAGACTGAGGTAGTGGATGGTATATTGCTGAGACAATCTTCTATGAATAAAGTTGATAGTAAAGGGACACAGTATATGTCTCTTAAAATGACTGGCACAGTAATATGGTTCCATGTGAAGAAAGGCTATGGCTTCATTAAAAGGCATGACACCGGAGAAGACATATTTGTACATTGGACATCCATAACGAAGAATAACCCCCTAAAACTGTTGTACAGTGTAGGAGATGGAGAGAAAGTAGAATTTGAAGTGTTGGAAGGGGAAAAGGGTGTACATGCAGCAAATGTGACTGGCATAGGTGGAGTACCAGTGAAAGGGAGTCGATTTGCTCCAAACCGACGAGGATCATACAGTTATTGTTATCAACCACGAGAAAAAGCGGTTGATGAAGGAAGTGCATATTCAGAACAAAGGCAAGGGAGAGATCCAGCTCCATGTCATCCTTCTACAACCTTACATTACCGACCTCTCTCGAGATTCAATGGTAGATTAAATCAGTCCCAGGATCAAGAAACGGAAAATTCAGATGCTGAAGACTTGATAACTTTAGAAGCTTCGTCAGAGAAAGAAACTAGTCTCAGTGACAATCGTAGTGAGGTACATGATAACTTTACCCTAGCACAATCTCTTAAATCTTCCATCCGAAGTCCAGTACTAAAAGAAGTCAATAAATCAGGTGTAGAAGAGCTAGGGAAACCAGCACGATAAGAGAACACTATCCCTGGGAGGCATGAAGGCTATGTAGTTCCATCCCTCCCTATTTGGCCAACAGTTAAAATGGTTGAGATGAGGTGGCTTGCTAATGGATGTGAATGAATATATACTATTTTAGCATAGTGAGTAAGGTAGAAGGTGCATTGGCACCTAAAGATGTTAAACAGTGACAATGCACCATGGGGAGAAATGTAACCCTGATTTAGGGTTTAAACAACACTTATACTGAGGTAGTTATAATATGGTGACTAAAATGGAGTATAAGCATATATATTATTCATATAAAAGTTAATGGATGTTGTAATACTGTATGCATGTTTTGAGGTAAATAATACAGTTCACATATATGTAATTGTATGTACATTGATGTAAATGTAGTGGTGAATACAATTAAGGCTTATTTTATGGTTTCACAGTGTATCTAAAGGGTTAATGTCCTTGTGTTCCTAACTGTCAATCACCTAGTGGGGTGATTGCCAGTGGGCGGGGCATCACCTCAGAGTGGGTCATGTGACTACTAGAGAGGGGTGGAGAGGTGCTGTGAGTATAGCTGAGGGAGAGACTGCATATCCCTTGGTGAGAGGACATAGTTTTTTGCTGCTCCGGCCGTCGCCCGCATTAGAGCTGAGCGGTATACATTGCGGCAGCCGGAGGGGGCTTAGTGTGTGTAGCCAGAACAGAGCTTCCTTACTGTAAAGGTGGTGACAGCAGCATTGAGACTCAGCACTGTTCATAGAACCCGGCATCAGCGCTAGTCAACTCACCCAGCAGTATTGGAAGGGCGCATCTATGACAGGGAGGCAGAGAGGGTTCCTTCCTACCTATTACCGGCACAAACTCTGACAGCCACAACAAAGAAGCCAGGACCAGCAGCAGAGGCTCCATTCTGTGTGACTGTAAGTGTAAGGGAGGAGTCGGGGGAGCAGCCTGCAGCAGCATCACTAGATCGTAGAAGTGTGAGTGCATAATCCAGCCATTTATATTACCCCTACACTAAGCACAGCAAGCCATAGGTGACTATGGTACATAGTCAATTTCATATTGGGACTAAGGACTCCAGGGCTAGGCCGCAATAATGGCTATTAAGCAGGAGGATAGTAATGGGTCACAGTAGTCAGAGTGCCTATAATTACAGTTCCATGTATGGCTTAATGATAGTGCTAAGGAGAAGGTAGAAAGCACTGCGTATATATATGTAACAGGAGGAGTGGAGTGAAACTTGAACTGTTTAACGCTTCATAAATAGTTTTAAAGCTCCCCCATATATCAGCATCACATCAGTCAAAGGAGAGCCAGAGACATTGTTCCGCAGCGCTAAAAAGAAAGTAACACCTAAAAGCTGCCACCTAATATGTGTATTTATGCCCCTGAATTAGCAGAATTAGAGTCAAGGACATTAAAGGTAGCCATACTACAGTGACATTGGATGGATGTTAAAGCCTCTTAGCCACAAAGGATTAGAATATCATCCCGATTCAAGGACTAGCTTGTGGCACTTTAATACAACTGTGTTATATGTATATTCGTGAACCCGTAAGAAGGACTGACACGTAAGAGACTATTAGTTTTAAAGTTAAAGGATTTGAGCTCGCTGTGACTATGATAAGAGAAACCATCTCTTGCAGATATATTTAATATAGACTCATCCTAAGAGACAACTATAATTTGAGGCATACAGGAATCGAAAAGATATATATGCTCTGAAATATAGAAAGCATCAGCTACTTCAAATGGACACAAGGACGCAGCATAACAAAGGTTTATCATACCAGCTTCTTAGGAGTTTAGTTTAATACTGGACAACTACGGTAACATTTTTACTGAGGAAAGGATACAGATTCCTTGGTAATCAACTGTTGATGTTACTATCTATGAGCTAAATAGATACTTTCTGTTATCTGCCAAGGAGGAACTATAAGTAACCTTATAGGAGAAAGTAATCGCTACCATAAGTAGACTGAGCCAAACATCTTTTTATTTAACTGAAGGGAGAACTGATAGTTGATACTAAAACAGAGT
The DNA here is from genome assembly GCF_028390025.1 of Pseudophryne corroboree. Taxonomy (NCBI): domain Eukaryota; kingdom Metazoa; phylum Chordata; class Amphibia; order Anura; family Myobatrachidae; genus Pseudophryne; species Pseudophryne corroboree. Next base: position 338,562,862 of record NC_086447.1, on the reverse strand, counting down.
GTCAGACATTCTGTATTAACTGCTGTTATTTTTAGGAAGTTTATGGGCCCTTATAGTGCACTATCATATTAAGAGTACCCGGGTCACTCTAACACCTAAGGGTGTCTTGAAAAGAAAAAGGATTTGTTGTATTGCATGCAGGTACTGTGTATAGGCCTAATTGACAGGGGGTTAGCATGGATTAATGACTTAAAGGGGAATGTGTAATTGATGAAATGTTAATGTATACTTAATCCATTTGGTACTGGTCATTAAAGTGTTATACTTTCCATGTGTGTCTGGTCCGTCTGGAAGTTGATCTGAAGATCCTGGAAGAAAGAGACAGGTATATTAGATAATATATCTATGATATAAGTGAATTATCCCCTAAGGATAGAGATCAGGCTTACTCAAGCAAGCCTTAACGGTAGTTAAATACTACACATAGCTTGAGTGGAGGCACAGCTATTAGGTAACCATCCCTTAATAGAATACATAGACAGCTCTCGTTCAAGGTATTGAGGGTAGGGTTACATTAAACACCTTACGTGAGATCAAATTTACTGATGGTATATTTGGATTTCACGCACAAAATTACCTGGAAATTGATATATCTCATGTCAGATGCAAAATGGCGGTTGAGTAGTGTAATTAGTATAATGAATAGGCCCCAAAGTGATAAGAAAAAGAAAGATGAAATCTAGATATACACTTCTACTGAGTGTTGTTTGTAGGGTGAGTCTAGCTGTGTAGGTCTAGACCTGAATAACCCCTACTCTACATGTATTGGAAAACAGCTGTAACATAGTAACATAGTTGTTGAGTTTGAAAAAGGACAAAATGTCCATCTAGTTCAACCTCTATTATAATTCTAATACTAATCTGTATGTAACACTACTGTAGTTTAACTATACTGACCGGTGACAGATTTACCACAAGCCATCCAAAGCGGATGCCTAGGACAAGGTGGGTCCCAGGAGCCCACCGAAATTGCCTGGCTGACTCTCAGCTTTAAAAAAAATCTGCTTGCACTAGCTTGCTTTAAAGGCTCTGGCAGGCTGTCAGTGTTTAGACAGCTGCCGGGTGCCTGCCAGTGCTCCTCCTGCGCTTGCCTGTGACCTTCCATTCCAAATAAGGTGTTGTGCTTGTGACTTTCATGACACACATGTATATGATGTCACATGCATTTAGAGAGCAGCCTGCCAGGACGCAGTGTGACTGCCACTGCTGGGAGCTTGCCGCTGCTGGGAGCCTGCCGTTGCTGGGAGCCATGATGCGCCTGTGTCCGGAAGAAGCGCTTTTGACTTGGTGAAGCTTTTGACACTGTCATGCTGGTGCAAGGTGAGAGGGAGGTGGAGAGACACCTGGATGTACTCTAGATGGGCAGAGGAAGCATTTGTTGCTTTGGAGGAGAGGAGGGAGGATACTACTGTATGACTGTGTGGTTATCCTGGGGTCTCAGGGAGTGAGTGGAATATGTGTTACAATGAGGGGTGAATGGGAAAGTGCTACAGTGAGTTGGAATGTGTGGCGATGAGCGGTGAAGGGGTATGTGTGGCGGTGAGTGTGTACGTGTGACAGGGAGTGGGTATGACTGGTTACATAGTTACATAATTTGTGAGGTTGAAAAACACAATTTGTCCATCGAATTCAACCTATTTGTGTTCTCCTACTCTGTATTATTTTCAGGAGTAATTTTATCTGTTGATAAAGTCGGCTGTTGTGTTGTATTTCCTCATTTTATTATAACTATGGTCAGGGCCAGATTAAGGTCCACATGGGCCTGGAGCTGAAATGGCTGAAGGGCCTGTTGTGTGCCCCCACAGGGGTGTGACCAGTGCTGTGGTCGCATGACTAGTGATATGGTGAGAGAGAGGGGGGAGACGTGGGAGAGAGAAAGGGGGTAGGTACATAGAGAGACACACAGAAAGAGTGAAGGTGGAGACACAAAGAGAGAAGGTGTGGGCAGAGAGAGAAAGAAGGGGGAGACAGAGAGAGAAAGAAGGGGGAGATACAGGGAGAGAGATAGACAGAGGGAGAACAGGGAGACAGAGAGGGAGTGAGAGAGAAAGAGAGAGCGATAGAGAGGAGAGAGAAAGGGGGAGAGACAAAGGGGAGACAGAGAGAAAGAGTGGGTGACAGAGAGAAGGGGAGGAGACACAAAAGGAGAATGGAGAGATACACAGAGAGAAGGGGGAGACAGAGAGAGAGAGGAGGAGAGGTGAGAGGGGGAGAGGAGACAGAAGTGGGGAGACAGAGAGAGAAAGAAGGGGACATATGGAGAGAGAAAGAGAGAGAGAGAGAGAGAGAGAGAAGGGGGAAACAGAGAGAAAGAAAAAAGGGGGAGACAGAGAGAGAAGGGTGAGAAAGAGGATAGGGAAAAGCGGGAGACAGAGAGAGGGGGAGAAGTGGTAGAGATAGAAAGGGGGAGAGTGGGTTGATGGGAGACAGTGGGAAGAGAGAGAAGGGGATACACAGAGATAGAGCGAGAAGGCGGGATACATATAGATATATATATATAGAGAGAGAAGTGGGGAGATAGGGAGAGAAGGGAGAAACAGAGAGGGGGTGAGAGGGAGAGAAGGAGAGAGGAAGGGAGGGGGAGAGCAAGAGGAGAGAGAGAGAAAGAGGGGGAGAGAAAGGGGGGGAGAGAGAGAATGGAAGGAGCCACAGAGGGAGAGGGGAGAGAGATTAGGGGGACACAAAGAGAGAGAGAGAAGGGGGAAGATGCAGAGAGGGGGTGAGGGAGAAGAGAGTGACAGAGAGGGAGAGAAAGAATCGGGAGACATGGGAGAGGGAAAAGTGGGAGATAGAGAGAGGGCGAGAAGTGGTAGAGATAGAAAGGGAGAGAGGGGTGATGAGTGAAGGGGAAACAGAGTGTGAGAGACAGAGAGAGAGAGAAGAGGGAGATAGAGAGAGAGAGAGAATAGGGGGAGACACAGAAAGAGAGAGAAGGGAGAGAGAGACAGAGAGAAAGGAGAGAGAGACAGAGAGAGAGAATGGGGGGAGAGAGAGAGAAGGGGGAGACACAGAGAGAGAGAGAGAAGGGGGAGACAGAGAGAGAGAGAGAGAGAGAGAGGGGGAGACACAGAGAGAGAGAGAGAAGGGGGAGACACAGAGAGAGAGTGAAAGAAGGAGGTGACAGAGAGAGAAGGGGGACAGAGAGGGAGAGAAAGAGGAGAGAGAGAGAAGGTGGAGACACAGAGAGCGAGAGAGAAGGGGTAGACACAGAGAGATAGAAGGGGGACACACGGAGAGAGAGTGAAAGAAGGGGGAGACAGATAGAGAGAGAAGGAAGGACAGAGAGAGTGAGGGAACAGAGAGGGAGAGAAGAGGTGAGACAGACAGTAAAGAGAAGGGTGCAGACACAGGGAAGGTGAGAAAGAGAGAAAAGAGGGAGACCCACAGAGAGAGAGAGAGAGAGAGAGAGAGAGAGAAGGGGGAGATCCACGGAGAGAGATAAAAGGGGAGACCCAGAGAAAAGAGAGAAAAGGGGGAGATCCACAGAGAGAGCCAGAGAGAGAAAAGGGGGACCCAGAGAGAGAGAGAGAAAGGGAGAAAAGGGGAGACCCAGAGAGAGAGAGAGAGAAAAGGGGGAGACCCACAGAGAGAGGGAGAAAATGAGACCCACAGAGAGAGAGAGAGAAAAGGGGGAGACCCACAGAGAGAGAGAGAGAGAGAGAGAGAGAGAGAGAAGGTGGAGACCCAGAGAGAGAGAGAGAGAAGGGGGGGCCCAGAGAGAAAGACAGAGAGAGAGAGAGAGAGAGAGAGAGAAGGGGGAGACCCACACACAGAGAGAAGGGAGAGAGAGAGAGGGGAGGAGACAGAGGGAAAAAAAGGGGGGGCACAGTGAAAGGGTTGAGACAGGCATCCCCTAACCCCCAAACAGGTGGCACTTTGTTAACATGTGACCAGGCATCCCCTCTCTGCACCTTCGATAGTAGCGGGTCCCCATCGGTGGGGGCAACGGGTCCGCATCAGAGGCGCCGGCAGCAGCGCATCCCCATCAGCAGCGGGTCCGCATTAGCAGCGGCTCCGCATCAGAGGCGATGGCAGCAGCGGGTCCCCATCAGTGGAGCAGGCAGCAATGGGTCCCCATCGTTTGGATCTCGTGGCTTTCAGCAGCGGCAGCGGCTGAGAGGAGCAGGGGTAGGTGACATGACATGAGTGGAGGGGAGAGGCCGGATAGCCTCAGCCCGCGGCCAGCCTCCTAGTATTGCACTGCAGTGCATCTACACAGAGGCGCAGGGAGGCCATTTAGCTGCGCCGCACTATGAAGTGTATGTGTAGTCGGACACTAGGTGGGGTGGAGGGGCGAGGGAGGTAGAGGGCGGGGATTCAGACGGCCACTGACGATAGTTACAGAAATTTTTATTTTTTTTCTTGTCACCAATGTCATCTGGGCCTTTTTTCATGGGGGGCCTGGAGCTGCAGCTCCACCCGCCCCATTCTTAATCCGGCCCTGACTATGGTACGTGATCTATCCACCATAACCCTGTATATCCTTATCCATTAGGAATTTATCTAGGCCATTATTAAAAGTATTGACTGAGTCTGCCATTACTACTTTCTCAGACAGGGAATTCCAAACTCATATTGTCCTTACTGTGAAAAACCTTCCCGCCTCTGTGTGTGGAATTTCCTCTCCCCTAACCTAAGTGGGTGCTGGTCTTAACAAGAGGTGGTGGTGAGTGGGTACGTGTGATGGCAAGTGGGTATGTGTGGCGGTGAGCGGCGAGTGGGTACGTGTGACAGTGAGTGGGTATGTGTGACGGTGAGTGGGTACGTGTGACAGTGAATGGTGAGTGGGTATGTATGATGGTGAGTGGGTATTTGTGCGTGGCAAGTGGGTTTGTTTGTCGGTGAGGGATTAGTGGGTACGTGTGGCGGCAAGTGGGTATGTGTGACGGTGAGTGGGTATGTGTGACGGTGAGTGGGTATGTGTGACGGTGAATGGTGAGTGGGTATGTGTGATGGTGAGCTGTGAGTGGGTATGTGTGATGGTGAGCAGTGAGTGGGTATATGTAACAGTGAGTGGGTATGTGTGATGGTGAGCAGTGTGTGGGTATATGTAACAGTGAGTGGGAATGTGTGACGGTAAGCGGTGAGTGGGTACGTGTGACAGTGAGGGGTAAGTGGGTATGTGTGACAGGGAGGGTTGAGTGGGAATGTGTGACAGTTAAGGGTGAGTGTGAATGTGTGACAGGGAGGGGTGAGTGTGAATGTGTGACAGGGATGGGTGAGTGGGAATGTGTGATGATGAGGGGTTAGTGGTAATGTGTGATGGTTAGAGGGTACATGTGAAAGTGAGGGGTGAGTGGGTATGTGTGATGCTGAGGGGAGAGAGGGAATCTGTGAGGTTGAATGGGTATGTGTGAGCTGTGAGTGGGTACGTGTGACTGTAAGGGGTGAGTGGGAATGTCTGACATGAAGGGTGAGTGGGTATGTGGGACAGTGAGGGGTGAGTGGGAATGTGTGACAGTGAGTGTTGAGAGGGTATGCGTGAGGGGTGAGTGGGTACTTGTGACGGTGAGTGGTGAGTGGGAATGTGTGACAGTGAGCGGTGAGTGCGTATGTGTGACGGTGAGTGGGTAAGTGTGACAGTGAAGGGTGAGTGGGTACTTGTGATAGTGAGCCATGAGTTGGAATGGGTGACAGGGAGGGGTGAGTGGGGATGTGTGACAGTGAGGGGTATGTGTGCCAGTAAGCGGTGAGTGCGACTGCATATGTGTGATGGTGAGTGGGTAAGTGTGACAGTGAGTGGTGAGTGGGTATGTGTGACAGTGAGGGCTGCATGGGAATGTGTGAGGGTGAGTGGGTACGTGTGATGGTGAGCAGTGAGTGGGAATGTGTTACAGTGGGTGGTGAGTGGGAATGTGGGACAGTATGGGGTGAGTGGGAAAGTGTGACAATGAGTGGTGAGTGGGTATGCATGAGCGGCGAGTGGGTACTTGTGACGGTGAGCGGTGAGTGGGTATGTGTGATGGTGAGTGTGTACATGTGATAGTGAGTGGCGAGTGAGTATGTATGATGGCAAGTGGGTATGTGTGACAGGGAGGGGTGAGTGGGAATGTGTTACAGGGAGGAGTAAATGGGAATGTTACAGTGAGTGGTGAGTGAGTATGTGTGACAGGGAGGGGTATGTGCGTATGTGTGACAGTGAGTGGCTAAGTGTGACAGTGAAGGGTGAGTGGGTATGTGCGACGGTGTGAGGGGTGGGAATGTGTGAGTGGGAATGTGTAACAGTGTGCTGTGTGTGGGAATGAGTGACGGTGTGCGGTGAGTGGGAATGTGTGACAGTGAAGGTTGAGTGGAAATGTTTAACAGGGTAGGGCGGCATGCACTGACTGTGAGGAGCCTGCCTGCAACATTTTGGGTGGGGGGGATAAAAGGCTACTGTCACTTTAAGAGTCAGCCAGGCTGTACAGGGTTGACAGAAAGGGATAACTTCCTACTTTACTGGCTTGTTTTTGCAGATGTGCACATGCGCAAAATGTATAAAACATTTTGAAAATTTACCCCTTCACCTGTTATACCCCTTTTTCACTATCTAGCACGGGTCGCAGCCGGGAGCCTGACACGGCTGCGACCCGTACTAGAGCCCCCCTCTACGCTGCACTCACCAACCCGGCATATTGCCGGGTTGGTGACGCTCTGGTGACGTGGTAGGGGCGGCGCTCGGAGATCACATGATCTCCCAGCGCTGCCCTTCCATAGACTGTGAACGGGAGCCGTGTCACATCGACACGGCTTCCGTTTACACTACACAGCTTACCGGGTTGAACATGTGTTCAACCCGGCAAGCTACCCGGGTAGGATTTCCCGATCACTTGATCAGGGTATTTGCAGGGGAAACAGTTTCCACTAGAAAAAAACATGGGTAAATGTGCACCCCTGCGCATTTACCCGTGTTTTTAGAGTTAGTGGAAAAGGGGTATTGGCAGGTCCCAACCTCATTACTTATACAGCGCCAGCATATTCCATTGCACTTTACAATTGACATATTATTATATAGTAGTAGCTGTAGAGATAGACACATACACAGCTAACAAATATTGTGAGGGGCATAAATCAGAAACAAAACTATAGTGCTATGGATTGTTTGAGGAAGAGGGCCCCAAATCTGTGTTTTCCTTAGGGCCCCCTAAGATCTTAATCCCCTCTGATACTGACCCAGATGAAGTTAAGTTACTAATTCTAACTAACACTATAATTTGAAATACACTCACTTAAAATGCTATAACCTTGGATATTTCTTTCAGTTAGGAATTTATCTAATCCATTTTAAAACATATTGATTGAGTCCACTAATACTACCTTCTCAGGCAGGGAATTCCAAATCCTTACTGCCCTTACTGTGAAGAACCCTTTCCTTCATTGGGTATGACATTTTCTCTCCTCTAACCTCAGAGGGTGTCTACGTGTCCTGTGTAGAGATTTTTCAATAAACAAATCTCCTGATAGATCCTTGTAATGTCCCTTTATATATTTGTAAATATTAATAATGTCTCCTGTGTTGTACATATTCCAATCAGAGTCCTTAGGCAAATGAGAAGGATGTACTTTCAGGGAATAAAAGTATCACAGTGAGAAACACTGCAGATCAGGAGGGATTAGGTACTGCCACATTCCCATGCTCAGCTGTACTTGTTCATGAAGAAATGGCAGAGAACCATGCCATCCTTAACCAGGGGGAAGACAATGAAATGGTGAGTTTACTCTTACTCTTAGGGTTTATTTGTTTCTGGGATTTTTAAATACAAGTGTATACACACAACTAGGGTTACCACCTCATCCCTTTAATTCTGGACACATATTAATTACACAGGTTCTGTGGCTGATTAAAACCAGATGAAATGGAGTCTTGAAGTCAGCCAGCCACAGAACCTGTGTAATTAATATGTGTCCAGAATTAAAGGGATGAGGTGGTACCCCTACACACAACAGCTACAGTACCTGTATTGTGATAATAAACTTATATCCCATAGATAAGATGATTGTGAAAGTTATGTAACTTGCTCATTTTTCACATAATCTGATCTTGCCTGACTATTCTTTTTTATTGCAAGCATTTTTGTGACTTGAATTTTCTAAACAAGATGATGTAATAAATACACAATATAAGATGATTTAGAGTTAAATACAGTATAGTAAGGATGTCATTTTACATATGCACCAATATGAGTCAGTACACATACAGTATTACCTGGCTGTGCTTTGAGTTACATGCATTTTTAAAATGAAGTGTATTAAGTCTAATGTATACTTTAGATGTGTCTGAACTGAAGTAAATACTGTATATGGCAATCAGCATCATCCAAAGAAAATCTTACAACAATGGTAAATGTACTATGATGGGAGTTCTATTTAAGATGGGATGTTGCCCATGGCAACCAATCAGATTCTACTTCTGTTACATGTGCTGTGTGCAATTTTGTTCTGTCAGTTTAATTGCAGCTCTATTCTGTCTGTTTAATTGCTGTAGCAGCACACCTGATGGGAGATGCCTTGTTACCTTACTCCAGCATGTGGTTTCTTGTTAAAGTCAGGAGCCTGGTGGATGTGCAGCAGCACAGTTCCACTGAGTTAGTAATTAAAGGGGGCTTGTCTGTACTGAACCTGGTCATTGGTTAGTACTCCCTTTATATTCCCATTCTGCCCATAACTCCCTGCTGGTCATACATCCTGTTTGCTGCATGAGCCTTTGGCTCTCTGTTTGATATTCTTGTCCTTTGAGATCCTGTGCTATAGTGTCCTTGTCAGACCCAGTCCTGTCTGGTTCCTGTCTGTTTAGGCTTTAACTGCAGTGGGGATTTCTCCACTCTATACTTATTCTTTGTCTTGTCTGTATCTTGGGGTTTCTGTTATCCAGTATCATTTTTCATTTACATACAGCTGCTTTACATATACCGCCACCTGTCTCTATTTCCACGGTCCCATTCCAATACAGTCTCTCTCTGGCCTGTTTATCTGTGTACATTGTCATAGTCCTATTAGTCTGCCCTCTATATATTTCCTTATCTCAGTCTTATCTGCTCCTTTGTGTTGGTACTGCAGTTGCCAGGAGTAACAGCCACTGGTATAGAGCATTCTGTGTTTGTATGTCTGTTCTGCTTTCCCTGTCTGTATTCTATTGTCATGCATTTCTGTTGTTGCCAGTAGCAACCACTGTGTTTGTGTTCCAGTCTTGCTTATCAACTTGTCAGCTTATCAACTTGCGCACAACTAAAATGCAGCACAGGTATGGATGCATAGTATACTTGACGACACAGAGGTAGAGCAGTGGACTACTGTACCGTACTGCTATATATATTCTGGTGGTCACAGCAAAAATCTGCACTGTCCTCCTAATATATACTACAATGCAGCTCAGATATGGAGCGTTTTTCAGGCAGAGAACATAGATATTTTCAGCTCACTGAGCACAGATATTTGCAAGCACACTGAGCACAGATATTTTCAGCACACTGAGCACAGATATTTGCAGCACACTGAACACAGAAACTAAGAGAACGCAGCCACGTTCTCTCGCTATCATCTCCAAAGCACGAGTGAAAATGGCGGCGACGCGCGGCTCATTATATAAAATATGAATATCGCGAGAATCCGACAGCGGGATGATGACGTTCGGGCGCGCTCGGGTTAACCGAGCAAGGCGGGAAGATTTGAGTCTGCCTCGGAACCGTGTAAAATGGGTGAAGTTCGGGGGGATTCGGATCCCGAGGAACCGAACCCGCTCATCACTACTGGAAAGGTTCTATTTTAGTGATGTTTAGATTCAACAGGGCTGGCAGTAATTAAGCCTGATTGTGTCTAGTGTAACTGAACCCAGTCAATTTGGTTCATTGGTTGAATAAGTAACTTATACCCCTTTCACACAGCCCAAAATTTCCTGGGTTATTGCACATGAACGTGCACCAACCCGAGAAATTTCTCAGTGTGAAAGGGTACAGGGTCAAAATCCCGGGATTCCTGCACCGGCATTTCAACCCTGCAATCGACCAGGGTTGGTCCCGGGATGCTCCCGAGAACCGGGTCTGTGTGAACGGGAGACGGGTCAATGCGCCCCGGCTCCAGTTCACTTTCTATGTAGCAGGCAGCACTTGGAGATCATGTGATCTCTTGCGCCGCCCCCGCAGCATTACCGCTGACGTCAGCAACCCGGCAATATGCTGGGCTACTGACTGCAGTATGCAAGGGGTCTTACCCGGGAATGTCCCTGCATGATCCAGGGACCGTATTCCCGTATAAGACCCCTGCATTTCTGGTGTGAAAGGGGTATAAGGGGACAATTACTATTAAAAACAGGAGCAGTTGATATTTTATACATTTTTTCCTTTAATAAATGAAATGATATTTTAAAAACTGTAATTTGTGATTAAACAAGTTGTCTTTCTCTTATTTTAAACTCTGTGTTAAGATATGAAACAATTAAATATGACAAATATGCAAAATTAGATGAAATCAGGAAGGGGACAAACACTTTTTCACGCCACTGTACAGTAGGTCTGTTTAGATTGCTAGAATATGATTTACACTTGATGGTATAAAAATGAGGCAAGGGAGTTAGAAATGACAGCGCTTTAGATCAGCTCTGTGCCCTACCATCTTTATAATGATATACAGTACTGTTATACTAAACAGCAGGGCCTGATTAAAGACTATTAGGGGTACCTGTACTAAGCAGTGAAAAAAAAGGGACTTGATCCAGTAGAGAAGTTGCCCATAGTAACCAATCAGCATTGACATAACATTTAAAATTTACATACTATAAGTAGAGATGAGCTGGTTCGGTTCCTCGGGATCCGTACCCCCCAGAACTTCACCCAGTATATATATAGCAGTACAGTACAGTAGTCCATTGCTCTACCTCTGTGTCATCAAGTATACTATCCATCCATACCTGTGCTGCATTTTAGTTGTGCGCAGTATATAGTAGGAGGACAGTGCAGAATTTTGCTAAACACCAGTATATATATAGCAGTACGGTACAGTAGTCCATTGCCCTACCTCTCTGTTGTCAAGTATACTATCCATCAATACCTGTGCTGCATTTTAGTTGTGCGCAGTATATAGTAGGAGGACAGTGCAGAATTTTGCTGACCACCAGTATATATATAGCAGTACGGTACAGTAGTCCATTGCTCTACCTCTGTGTCATCAAGTATACTATCCCTCCATACCTGTGCTGCATTTTAGTTGTGCGCAGTATATAGTAGGAGGACAGTGCAGAATTTTGCTGAACACCAGTATATATATAGCAGTACGGTACAGTAGTCCATTGCTCTACCTCTGTGTCGTCAAGTAAACTATCCATCCATACCTGTGCTGCATTTTAGTTGTGCGCAGTATATAGTAGGAGGACAGTGCAGAATTTTGCTGACCACCAGTATATATATAGCAGTACGGTACAGTAGTCCATTGCTCTACCTCTGTGTCGTCAAGTATACTATCCATCCATACCTGTGCTGCATTTTAGTTGTGCGCAGTATATACTATATAGTAGGAGGACAGTGCAGAATTTTGCAAACCACCAGTATATATATAGCAGTACAGTACAGTAGTCCATCGCTCTACCTCTGTGTCGTCAAGTATACTATCCATCCATTCCTGTGCTGCATTTTAGTTGTGCGCAGTATATTGTAGGAGGACATTGCAGAATTTTGCTAACCACCAGTATATATATAGCAGTTACGGTACAGTAGTCCATTGCTCTACCTCTGTGTCGTCAAGTATACTATCCATCCATACCTGTGCTGCATTTCAGTTGTGCGCAGTATATAGTAGGAGGACAGTGCAGAATTTTGCTGACCACCGGTATATATATAGCAGTATGGTACAGTAGTCCATTGCTCTACCTCTGTGTCGTCAAATATACTATCAATCCATACCTGTGCTGCATTTTAGTTGTGCGCAGTATATAGTAGGAGGACAGTGCAGAATTTTGCTGACCACCAGTATATATATAGCAGTATGGTACAGTAGTCCATTGCTCTACCTCTGTGTCGTCAAGTATGCTATCCATCCATACCTGTGCTGCATTTTAGTTGTGCGCAGTATATACTATACAGTAGGAGGACAGTGCAGAATTTTGCAAACCACCAGTATATATATATAGCAGTATGGTACAGTAGTCCATTGCTCTACCTCTGTGTCATCAAATATACTATCCATCCATACCTGTGCTGCATTTTAGTTGTGCGCAGATTATAGTAGGAGGACAGTGCAGAATTTTGCTGACCACCAGTATATATATAGCAGTACGGTACAGTAGTCCATTGCTCTACCTCTGTGTCGTCAAGTATACAATCCATCCATACCTGTGCTGCATTTTAGTTGTGCGCAGTATATAGTAGGAGGACAGTGCAGAATTTTGCTGACCACCAGTATATATATAGCAGTACGGTACAGTAGTCCATTGCTCTACCTCTGTGTCGTCAAGTATACTATCCATCCATACCTGTGCTGCATTTTAGTTGTGTGCAGTATATAGTAGGAGGACAGTGCAGAATTTTGCTGACCAACAGTATATATATAGCAGTATGGTACAGTAGTCCATTGCTCTACCTCTGTGTCGTCAAGTATACTATCCATCCATACCTGTGCTGCATTTTAGTTGTGCGCAGTATATACTATATAGTAGGAGGACAGAGCAGAATTTTGCAAACCACCAGTATATATATAGCAGTACGGTACAGTAGTCCATTGCTCTACCTCTGTGTCGTCAAGTATACTATCGTCAAGTATATATATAGCAGTATGGTACAGTAGTCCATTGCTCTACCTCTGTGTCGTCAAGTATACAATCCATCCATACCTGTGCTGCATTTTATTTGTGCGCAGTATATAGTAGGAGGACAGTGCAGAATTTTGCAAACCACCAGTATATATATAGCAGTACGGTACAGTAGTCCATTGCTCTACCTTTGTGTCATCAAGTATACTATCCATCCATACCTGTGCTGCATTTTAGTTGTGCGCATTATAGTAGGAGGACAGTGCAGAATTTTGCTGACCACCAGTATATATATAGCAGTACGGTACAGTAGTCCATTGCTCTACCGCTGTGTCATCAAGTATACTATCCATCCATACCTGTGCTGCTTTTTAGTTGTGCGCAGTATATAGTAGGAGGACAGTGCAGAATTTGGCTGACCACCAGTTTATATATAGCAGTACGGTACAGTAGTCCATTGCTCTACCTCTGTGTCATCAAGTATACTATCCATCCATACCTGTGCTGCATTTTAGTTGTGCGCAGTATATAGTAGGAGGACAGTGCAGAATTTTGCTGACCACCAGTATATATATAGCAGTACGGTACAGTAGTCCATTGCTCTACCTCTGTGTCGTCAAGTATACTATCCATCCATACCTGTGCTGCATTTTAGTTGTGCACAGTATATAGTAGGAGGACAGTGCAGAATTTTGCTGACCACCAGTATATATATATAGCAGTACGGTACAGTAGTCCACTGCTCTACCTCTGTGTCGTCAAGTATACTATCTATCCATACCTATGCTGCATTTTAGTTGTGCGCAGTATATAGTAGGAGGACAGTGCAGAATTTTGCAAACCACCAGTATATATATAGCAGTACGGTACAGTAGACCATTGCTCTACCTCTGTGTCATCAAGTATACTATCCATCCATACCTGTGCTGCATTTTAGTTGTGTGCAGTATATAGTAGGAGGACATTGCAGAATTTTGATGACCACCAGTATATATATAGCAGTACGGTACAGTAGTCCATTGCTCTATCTTTGTGTCATCCAGTATACTATCCATCCATACCTGTGCTGCATTTTAGTTGTACGCAGTATCGTAGGAGGACAGTGCAGAATTTTGCTGACCACCAGTATATATATAGCAGTACGGTACAGTAGTCCATTGCTCTACCTCTGTGTCGTCAGGTATACTATCCATCCATACCTGTGCTGCATTTTAGTTGTGCGCAGTATATAGTAGGAGGACAGTGCAGAATATTGCTGACCACCAGTATATATATAGCAGTACGGTACAGTAGTCCATTGCTCTACCTCTGTGTCATCAAGTATACTATCCATCCATACCTGTGCTGCATTTTAGTTGTGCGCAGTATATAGTAGGAGGACAGTGCAGAATTTGGCTGACCACCAGTTTATATATAGCAGTACGGTACAGTAGTCCATTGCTCTACCTCTGTGTCATCAAGTATACTATCCATCCATACCTGTGCTGCATTTTAGTTGTGCGCAGTATATAGTAGGAGGACAGTGCAGAATTTTGCTAACCACCAGTATATATATAGCAGTACGGTACAGTAGTCCATTGCTCTACCTCTGTGTCATCAAGTATACTATCCATCCATACCTGTGCTGCATTTTAGTTGTGCGCAGTATATACTATAAAGAAGGAGGACAGTGCAGAATTTTGCAAACCACCAGTATATATATAGCAGTACGGTACAGTAGTCCATTGCTCTACCTCTGTGTCGTCAAGTATACTATCCATCCATACCTGTGCTGCATTTTAGTTGTGCGCAGTATATAGTAGGAGGATAGTGCAGAATTTGGCTGACCACCAGTTTATATATAGCAGTACGGTACAGTAGTCCATTGCTCTACCTCTGTGTCATCAAGTATACTATCCATCCATACCTGTGCTGCATTTTAGTTGTGCGCAGTATATAGTAGGAGGACAGTGCAGAATTTTGCTGACCACCAGTATATATATAGCAGTACGGTACAGTAGTCCATTGCTCTACCTCTGTGTTGTCAAGTATACTATCCATCCATACCTGTTCTGCATTTTAGTTGTACGCAGTATATAGTAGGAGGACAGTGCAGAATTTTGCTGACCACCAGTATATATATAGCAGTACGGTACAGTAGTCCACTGCTCTACCTCTGTGTCGTCAAGTATACTATCTATCCATACCTATGCTGCATTTTAGTTGTGCGCAGTATATAGTAGGAGGACAGTGCAGAATTTTGCTGACCACCAGTATATATATAGCAGCACGGTACAGTAATCCATTGCTCAACCTCTGTGTCATCAAGTATACTATGCTGCATTTTAGTTGTGCACAGTATATAGTAGGAGGACAGTGCAGAATTTTTCTGACCACCAGTATATATATAGCAGTACGGTACAGTAGTCCATTGCTCTACCTCTGTGTCATCAAGTATACTATTCATCCATACCTGTGCTGCATTTTAGTTGTGCGCAGTATATACTATATAGTAGGAGGACAGTGCAGAATTTTGCAAACCACCAGTATATATATAGCAGCACGGTACAGTAGTCCATTGCTCTACCTCTGTGTCGTCAAGTATACTATCCATCCATACCTGTGCTGCATTTTAGTTGTGCGCAGTATATAGTAGGAGGACATTGCAGAATTTTGATGACCACCATTATATATATAGCAGTACGGTACAGTAGTCCATTGCTCTACCTCTGTGTCATCAAGTATACTATCCATCCATACCTGTGCTGCATTTTAGTTGTGCGCAGTATAGTAGGAGGACAGTGCAGAAATTTGCTGACCACCAGTATATATATATAGCAGTACGGTGCAGTAGTCCATTGCTCTACCTCTGTGTCGTCAGGTATACTATCCATCCATACCTGTGCTGCATTTTAGTTGTGCGCAGTATATAGTAGGAGGACAGTGCAGAATTTAGCTGACCACCAGTTTATATATAGCAGTACGGTACAGTAGTCCATTGCTCTACCTCTGTGTCATCAAGTATACTATCCATCCATACCTGTGCTGCATTTTAGTTGTGCGCAGTACATAGTAGGAGGACAGTGCAGAATTTTGCTAACCACCAGTATATATATAGCAGCACGGTACAGTAATCCATTGCTCAACCTCTGTGTCGTCAAGTATACTATCCATCCATACCTGTGCTGCATTTTAGTTGTGTGCAGTATATAGTAGGAGGACAGTGCAGAATTTTGCTGACCACCAGTATATATATAGCAGTATGGTACAGTAGTCCATTGCTCTACCTCTGTGTCATCAAGTATACTATCCATCCATACCTGTGCTGCATTTTAGTTGTGCGCAGTATATACTATATAGTAGGAGGACAGTGCAGAATTTTGCAAACCACCAGTATATATATAGCAGTACGGTACAGTAGTCCATTGCTCTACCTCTGTGTCGTCAAGTATACTATCCATCCATACCTGTGCTGCATTTTAGTTGTGCGCAGTATATAGTAGGAGGACAGTGCAGAATTTTGCAAACCACCAGTATATATATAGCAGTATGGTACAGTAGTCCACTGCTCTACCTCTGTGTCGTCAAGTATACTATCTATCCATACCTATACTGCATTTTAGTTGTGCGCAGTATATAGTAGGAGGACAGTGCAGAATTTTGCTGACCACCAGTATATATATAGCAGCACGGTACAGTAATCCATTGCTCAACCTCTGTGTCGTCAAGTATACTGTCCATCCATACCTGTGATGCATTTTAGTTGTGCACAGTATATAGTAGGAGGACAGTGCAGAATTTTGCTGACCACCAGTATATATATAGCAGTACGGTACAGTAGTCCATTGCTCTACCTCTGTGTCATCAAGTATACTATCCATCCATACCTGTGCTGCATTTTAGTTGTGCGCAGTATATACTATATAGTAGTAGGACAGTGCGTAATTTTGCAAACCACCAGTATATATATAGCAGTACGGTACAGTAGTCCATTGCTCTACCTCTGTGTCATCAAGTATACTATCCATCCATACCTGTGCTGCATTTTAGTTGTGCGCAGTATAGTAGGAGGACAGTGCAGAATTTTGCTGACCACCAGTATATATATAGCAGTACGGTACAGTAGTCCATTGCTCTACCTCTGTGTCGTCAGGTATACTATCCATCCATACCTGTGCTGCATTTTAGTTGTGCGCAGTATATAGTAGGAGGACAGTGCAGAATATTGCTGACCACCAGTATATATATAGCAGTACGGTACAGTAGTCCATTGCTCTACCTCTGTGTCGTCAAGTATACTATCCATATGTGTGCTGCATGTGCTGTTTGGGGACTATTTTTTAAATCTGCCATCCTGTCTGACACTGCAGTGCCACTCCTAGATGGGCCAGGTGTTTGTGTCGGCTGCTTGGGTCGCTTAGCTTAGCCATCCAGCGACCTTGGTGCACCTCTTTTTTTCTTTGCATCATGTGCTGTTTGGGGACTATTTTTTAAATCTGCCATCCTGTCTGACACTGCAGTGCCACTCCTAGATGGGCCAGGTGTTTGTGTCGGCCACTTGGGTCGCTTAGCTTAGCCATCAGCGACCTTGGTGCACCTCTTTTTTTCTTTGCATCATGTGCTGTTTGGGGACTATTTTTTAAATCTGCCATTCTGTCTGACACTGCAGTGCCACTCCTAGATGGGCCAGGTGTTTGTGTCGGCCACTTGGTTCGCTTAGCTTAGCCATCCAGCGACCTTGGAGCACCTCTTTTTTGCTTTGCATCATGTGCTGTTTGGGGACTATTTTTTGAAGTGCCATCCTGTCTGACACTGCAGTGCCACTCCTAGATTGGCCAGGTGTTTGTGTCGGCCACTTTGGTCGCTTAACTTAGTCATCCAGCGACCTCTGTGCAAATTTTAGGACTAAAAATAGTATTGTGAGGTGTGAGGTGTTCAGAATAGACTGGAAATGAGTGGAAATTATGGTTATTGAGGTTAATAATACTATGGGATCAAAATGACCCCCAAACTCTATGATTTAAGCTGTTTTTGAGGTTTTTTTGTAAAAAAAACCCCACCTGAATCCAAAACACACCCGAACCGTCAAAAATTATTCAGGGAGGTTTTGCCAAAACGCGTCCAAATCCAAAACACTGCCGCAGAACCGAATCCAAAACCAAAACCCAATAAATTTCCGGTGCACATCTCTAACTATAAGTATATAGAGCAGCTGATTGGTTGCCATGGGCAACATCTCCACTGGCTCACTTCTCCACTTTTATCACTGCTTCATACATGCCCTCCTAAGAGTTAAAGGCTAAAGAATAGATGAAGCCCTCTGGAATCAGAGTTTACCTGTCCTTAAAAAGTAACATTATTCTGATGCTTCTGCAGTCACAAACAAAGCAGGAATGGACAAGCATCCATGATTTTCTGCAGCATTATTGGATTGCAGTGTTCAGTGGCTCACTGGGATGGAAACCAGCCAAGGAAATTTCTGGAAGCAGCCCTAATGGAACAGATCTGTTGAGGAGGAAGGGTCTATTGAGGGGGGCAGATACTAACTCCTCCTGATTCTTAGCTGTAGGCAGTCGTGACCTTCCCTGCATTTTATACAGCTGTTGTGTCTGTAACTTTAACGCAATGTGGCTACATCATCCCCAGTGTCTCTCCAGGCACCTTGTGTCTCTCCATCCTCTCAGTGTCTCCTCAGCTCCAGCCACTCTTGCTTCTCTCCAGTCCCCCTGTTGTCTCCCTAACTCCAGCCTCATTGTATCTCTCTAACTTCAGTCCTCTTCTTTCTCTCCAGCCCTCTACTGTCTCTCCAGCCCCCATCTGTCTCTTCAGCTCTGGCTCCTTACATCCCTCCAGCTCCAGCCACTTACCTTATCTTGCATCTTCCAGCTCTATATGCTTCCCATCAATGTGGAGCATGTGATGTCATGATGTCATACTCACTGCACCACAATAGACAAAAAAAACTTTACTGTACCAGCCATCAATGCCAGAAGGGGAAAACCATTGCCAGGTCTCCCCTCATATGCCCTTTTTGCTAGGGTCTGTGGCAAGCTATTGAATGGGGGCATGGTGCCGGCCCAACGGCAACTGTCCCATGCTCCCAGTGGCCTAGTCTCTCTCAGGCAATGATGCATAGACTGCTATCACTATTGTTACTACCAGGTAGAGGTATGCCACTGGTGGTGTTATGCCAGAATTTTTACACTACACCAGAGTTAGTCCTCATTATACGAGTGACCCAAAAGTGATATGAGAAGTGTCACAGTTACCCATCATGACTCATTATGACAGTACTCCCAGGAGTTTCCTTACATTTATTTTATGCAAAGTCACAGAGCATAATGAACACAATGTCAAATTGATGGTCACCCATACTAAGAAGTAGCAGTTTCATACAGCTAGATGCTGACATGGACAAGCATCAGTCATGCCATGCCATGCCATGGTACAGCAGCAACCCCTAGAAAGTGGGATCCTGCATGCACAGATACAACAGCAACACAATGGATGATGACTGCCCATGAAGGATGCTGTGAATTGTAGTCCATAAGGTCTCAGAATCCTCAGTACCAGTGAGTATTTGTGCATATCCACAATCCTCCACTGCTTTTACTGCTTCTTGATAAGATGCAGCAGTGGGTGACTGGCCGACTGATGCCTATGAAAAGCGTTAGGCTGGCCTTGGAGGGTGGGTACCCTGAGTGCGTTCCTCCTGCTATTAGTGCGCTCCTGCTTACTAGTGGTGGATACCGCTTAGTGCTGCAACCTAATCAGTGTACCTTTAAATCCGGCATAGTAATACAGTTACAAATTTGTGATGGTAGTCAAATATAACATGGTGGTGTCATCACACCAAGGTCAGGGTTGTTTGGGAGATCTACTGAGGACCATCTCAGTTCAGATGTTGGTCCCAGTGAGTTCATTAAACATTGCTTTTGCCCTCTCCGTTCCCCTTTAGAGAGCTCACCCGTATTCTCATAGACAGCAGCGCCTGCTAAACTTGTGACAGCAGCAAGCTTATGGAAACAATCAGGTTACAAACAGGAATGCCTATGCAAAATGAAACTGTCACCCTCTTTTTAGATCCAGCATAGGATTGAAGCTCATTTAATGTATATAAAAGACAGGTATAAATAAAGTGAACCTAAACATGTCCGGCAACAGACCGTTTTGGGCCTGGTACAGTGATATCTCTGGGACCCCCTCAGATTTTATATAAGCCACTCTTAACAACGGGAAAGACTCACCTGAGCTGCACCCCCTAGTACCAAGACCCGAACACTGCACAGCAGGTACCATGCAGCCCTCACACCCCACAAGTAGATGCCGGTGCAGGGCACGGGAATTCTGGCCAGGGAGCTGTCATGTCCCATAACTGAGCTGTTCCTGGAAGAGTGGGTGCACACTCACGCTGCACAGTTACTGTGTGTGAGAGGCTACTGTCACTCCGCCTATAGCTCGCTTTTCTATTTGGACAAGATGGCTCACATCACATCCTTGGGGCCCCTCTTAGTCTTGGGGTCTGGTACAGGTGTCCCCTTTGACCCTCCCTGTCGTGGGCCCTGATCCTAAAGAGGTGGTAGGACTCATCTCCCCTGACTCTTCTTCAGGCGATGCTACACTGAGAAATACCTTGCCACTGTCAGAGGCGCAACTAGGGTTGGTGGCGAACTCTGCAATTTGAAAGAAATGTCACCCGCTGAAAACTGTTCTTTAAAATTTTGGGTGTATACTTACTGTGCATTGATATTGAAACAAAAAAGAGACGTGTGCCAACATCAATATAACAGAGATGAATACCACATGCACACACACTATTGTTTATAGAAAAATGATAAATGAATGTGCAGGGACCCCAGAAGCTCTGCCCTACATGCAGTGATAGTATGAAATACATTTTGAATGCTTTTTTTAAATACTTCTTTAACACTCCTGCCATCAGCTGAAATTATGTTAAGTCACTTAAAAATAAAAATGATCTATGCCATCAATGTTACTCTTATAGCCCTTTAAGACATGAGCAAAAACCTGGAATTTGCCAGGACACGGCAAACCGACTCAGGTCCTGCTTATGTCAGAAAGGGTCAGACCCGGATTGACAATCCCGGGTTTGTGACCCTGCAATCAAAAAGGTTATTCTTGGGACTTGCAACCTGGGTCAGTGCCAAGCATCCTCTGCTATACGGAAGACCAGGTTCACAGGAAGGGTGACAACACAGGTGTGAAGGGTGATGACTCAGGAAAAACCTATGACTAGAGTCCAAGCCTTGTTAAAGCTGGGGTTTATATCTGAAAAGGTTCATCAGTTATTTTTTCTGCTACCTCACTGATTTTTTTTATATGGGGTTCCCTCAAACAAGTCTTTGTCTCTGGGGTGCCCCGTGTTATATTATTGTGAAGGCAGGCGCTCCGCAGCCATGTTTTGCTTCTCAGCAGCCGCATGTGATATCACACGGCCACCCCGAAAAGGGCCTTGACCCACCTGTGTTCCCGTCGCTATGTCCCCGCAACTCTGCATCGCCACTCCTGTCTGGCAGAGGCTTTTGCATCAATGCGATACTGAATAAGGACCTATATACATTAGTGATGAGCACCGGAAATTTTTCGGGTTTTGTGTTTTGGTTTTGGGTTCGGTTCCGCGGCCGTGTTTTGGGTTCGAACGCGTTTTGGCAAAACCTCACCGAATTTTTTTTGTCGGATTCGGGTGTGTTTTGGATTCGGGTTTTTTTTTTCAAAAAACCCTAAAAAACAGCTTAAATCATAGAATTTGGGGGTCATTTTGATCCCAAAGTATTATTAACCTCAATAACCATTATTTACACTAATTTTCAGTCTATTCTGAACACCTCACACCTCACAATATTATTTTTAGTCCTAAAATTTGCACCGAGGTCGCTGGATGACTAAGCTCAGCGACCCAAGTGGCCGACACAAACACCTGGCCCATCTAGGAGTGGCACTGCAGTGTCACGCAGGATGGCCCTTCCAAAAAACACTCCCCAAACAGCACATGACGCAAAGAAAAAAAGAGGCGCAATGAGGTAGCTGTGTGAGTAAGATAAGCGACCCAAGTGGCCGACACAAACACCTGGCCCATCTAGGAGTGGCACTGCAGTGTCACGCAGGATGGCCCTTCCAAAAAACACTCCCCAAACAGCACATGACGCAAAGAAAAAAAGAGGCGCAATTAGGTAGCTGTGTGAGTAAGATAAGCGACCCAAGTGGCCGACACAAACACCTGGCCCATCTAGGAGTGGCACTGCAGTGTCACGCAGGATGGCCCTTCCAAAAAACACTCCCCAAACAGCACATGATGCAAAGAAGAAAAAAAAGAGGCGCAATGAGGTAGCTGTGTCAGTAAGATAAGCGACCCAAGTGGCCGACACAAACACTTGGCCCATCTAGGAGTGGCACTGCAGTGTCACGCAGGATGGCCCTTCCAAAAAACACTCCCTAAACAGCACATGACGCAAAGAAGAAAAAAAAGAGGCGCAATGAGGTAGCTGTGTGACTAAGATAAGCGACCCAAGTGGCCGACACAAACACCTGGCCCATCTAGGAGTGGCACTGCAGTGTCACGCAGGATGGCCCTTCAAAAAACTAGTCCCCAAACAGCACATGACGCAAAGAAGAAAAAAAAGAGGCGCAATGAGGTAGCTGTGTGACTAAGCTAAGTGACCCTAGTGGCCGACACAAACACCTGGCCCATCTAGGAGTGGCACTGCAGTGTCACGCAGGATGGCCCTTCCAAAAAACACCCCCCAAACAGCACATGACGCAAAGAAAAATGAAAGAAATAAGAGGTGCAAGATGGAATTGTCCTTGGGCCCTCCCACCCACCCTTATGTTGTATAAACAGGACATGCACACTTTAACCAACCCATCATTTCAGTGACAGGGTCTGCCACACGACTGTGACTGAAATGACGGGTTGGTTTGGACCCCCACCAAAAAAGAAGCAATTAATCTCTCCTTGCACAAACTGGCTCTACAGAGGCAAGATGTCCACCTTATCATTATCCTCCGATATATCACCGTGTACATCCCCCTCCTCACAGATTATCAATTCGTCCCCACTGGAATCCACCATCTCAGCTCCCTGTGTACTTTGTGGAGGCAATTGCTGCTGGTGAATGTCTCCACGGAGGAATTGATTATAATTCATTTTAATGAACATCATCTTCTCCACATTTTCTAGATGTAACCTCGTACGCCGATTGCTGACAAGGTGAGCGGCGGCACTAAACACTCTTTCGGAGTACACACTTGTGGGAGGGCAACTTAGGTAGAATAAAGCCAGTTTGTGCAAGGGCCTCCAAATTGCCTCTTTTTCCTGCCAGTATAAGTACGGACTGTCTGACGTGCCTACTTGGATGCGGTCACTCATATAATCCTCCACCATTCTTTCAATGGGGAGAGAATCATATGCAGTGACAGTAGACGACATGTCCGTAATCGTTGTCAGGTCCTTCAGTCCGGACCAGATGTCAGCATCAGCAGTCGCTCCAGACTGCCCTGCATCACCGCCAGCGGGTGGGCTCGGAATTCTGAGCCTTTTCCTCGCACCCCCAGTTGCGGGAGAATGTGAAGGAGGAGATGTTGACAGGTCGCGTTCCGCTTGACTTGACAATTTTGTCACCAGCAGTTCTTTGAACCCCAGCAGACTTGTGTCTGCCGGAAAGAGAGATCCAAGGTAGGTTTTAAATCTAGGATCGAGCACGGTGGCCAAAATGTAGTGCTCTGATTTCAACAGATTGACCACCCGTGAATCCTTGTTAAGCGAATTAAGGGCTCCATCCACAAGTCCCACATGCCTAGCGGAATCGCTCTGTGTTAGCTCCTCCTTCAATGTCTCCAGCTTCTTCTGCAAAAGCCTGATGAAGGGAATGACCTGACTCAGGCTGGCAGTGTCTGAACTGACTTCACGTGTGGCAAGTTCAAAAGGTTGCAGAACCTTGCACAACGTTGAAATCATTCTCCACTGCGCTTGAGACAGGTGCATTCCACCTCCTATATCGTGCTCAGTTGTATAGGCTTGAATGGCCTTTTGCTGCTCCTCCAACCTCTGAAGCATATAGAGGGTTGAATTCCACCTCGTTACCACTTCTTGCTTCAGATGATGGCAGGGCAGGTTCAGGCGTTTTTGGTGGTGCTCCAGTCTTCTGTACGTGGTGCCTGTACGCCGAAAGTGTCCCGCAATTCTTCTGGCCACCGACAGCATCTCTTGCACGCCCCTCTCGTTTTTTAAATAATTCTGCACCACCAAATTCAAGGTATGTGCAAAACATGGGACGTGCTGGAATTTGCCCAGATTTAATGCACACACAATATTGCTGGCATTGTCCGATGCCACAAATCCACAGGAGAGTCCAATTGGGGTAAGCCATTCTGCGATGATCTTCCTCAGTTGCCGTAAGAGGTTTTTAGCTGTGTGCGTATTCTGGAAAGCGGTGATACAAAGCGTAGCCTGCCTAGGAAAGAGTTGGCGTTTGCGAGATGCTGCTACTGGTGCCGCCGCTGTTGTTCTTGCGGCGGGAGTCCATACATCTACCCAGTGGGCTGTCACAGTCATATAGTCCTGAGCCTGCCCTGCTCCACTTGTCCACATGTCCGTGGTTAAGTGGACATTGGGTACAACTGCATTTTTTAGGACACTGGTGAGTCTTTTTCTGAGGTCTGTGTACATTTTCGGTATCGCCTGCCTAGAGAAATGGAACCTAGATGGTATTTGGTACCGGGGACACAGTACCTCCAACAAGTCTCTAGTTGGCTCTGCAGTAATGATGGATACCGGAACCACGTTTCTCACCGCCCAGGATGCCAAGGCCTCAGTTATCCGCTTTGCAGCAGGATGACTGCTGTGATATTTCATCTTCCTCGCAAAGGACTGTTGGACAGTCAATTGCTTGGTGGAAGTAGTAAAAGTGGTCTTACGAGTACGACTTCCCCTCTGGGATGACCATCGACTCCCAGCAGCAACAACAGCAGCGCCAGCAGCAGTAAGCGTTACACGCAAGGATGCATCGGAGGAATCCCAGGCAGGAGAGGACTCGTCAGAATTGCCAGTGACATGGCCTGCAGGACTATTGGCATTCCTGGGGAAGGAGGAAATTGATACTGAGGGAGTTGGTGGGGTGGTTTGCGTGAGCTTGGTTACAAGAGGAAGGGATTTACTGGTCAGTGTACTGCTTCTGCTGTCGCCCAAAGTTTTTGAACTTGTCACTGACTTATGATGAATGCGCTACAGGTGACGTATAAGGGAGGATGTTCCGAGGTGGTTAACGTCCTTACCCCTACTTATTACAGCTTGACAAAGGCAACAAACGGCTTGACAAATGTTGTCCGCATTTCTGTTGAAATACTTCCACACCGAAGAGCTGATTTTTTTGGTATTTTCACCAGGCATGTCAATGGCCCTATTCCTCCCACGGACAACAGGTGTCTCCCCGGGTGCCTGACTTAAACAAACCACCTCACCATCAGAATCCTCCTGGTCAATTTCCTCCCCAGCGCCAGCAACACCCATATCCTCCTCATCCTGGTGTACTTCAACACTGACATCTTCAATCTGACTATCAGGAACTGGACTGCGGGTGCTCCTTCCAGCACTTGCAGGGGGCGTGCAAATGGTGGAAGGCGCAAGCTCTTCACGTCCAGTGTTGGGAAGGTCAGGCGTCGCAAACGACACAATTGGACTCTCCTTGTGGATTTGTGATTTCGAAGAACGCACAGTTCTTTGCTGTGCTTTTGCCAGCTTGAGTCTTTTCATTTTTCTAGCGAGAGGCTGAGTGCTTCCATCCTCATGTGAAGCTGAACCACTAGCCATGAACATAGGCCAGGGCCTCAGCCGTTCCTTGCCACTCCGTGTGGTAAATGGCATATTGGCAAGTTTACGCTTCTCCTCCGACAATTTTATTTTAGATTTTGGAGTCCTTTTTTTACTGATATTTGGTGTTTTGGATTTTATATGCTCTGTACTATGACATTGGGCATCGGCCTTGGCAGACGACGTTGCTGGCATTTCATCGTCTCGGCCATGACTAGTGGCAGCAGCTTCAGCACGAGGTGGAAGTCGATCTTGATCTTTCCCTATTTTTGGAACCTCAACATTTTTGTTCTCCATATTTTAATAGGCACAACTAAAAGGCACCTCAGGTAAACAATGGAGATGGATGGATACTAGTATACTTATGGATGGACGAGCGACTGCCGACACAGAGGTAGCTACAGCCGTGGACTACCGTACTGCATCTGCTGCTAATATAGACTGGATGATAATGATATAAAAAATATATATATATCACTACTGCAGCCGGACAGGTATATATTATATAATGACGGACCTGCTGGACACTGTCAGCACTGCAGACTCCTAAAGTAAGCTACTAGTATCAAGAAGATAGAAAAAAAAACACAACAGGTAGGTGGTATACAATTATGGATGGACGAGCGACTGCCGACACAGAGGTAGCTACAGCCGTGGACTACCGTACTGCGTCTGCTGCTAATATAGACTGGATGATAATGATATAAAAAATATATATATATCACTACTGCAGCCGGACAGGAATATATTATATAATGACGGACCTGCTGGACACTGTCAGCAGCACTGCAGACTCCTAAAGTAAGCTACTAGTAGTATCAAGAAGATAGAAAAAAAAAAACACCACAGGTAGGTGGTATACAATTATGGATGGACGAACGACTGCCGACACAGAGGTAGCTACAGCCGTTGACTACCGTACTGCGTCTGCTGCTAATATAGACTGGATGATAATGATATAAAAAATATATATATATCACTACTGCAGCCGGACAGGTATATATTATATAATGACGGACCTGCTGGACACTGTCAGCAGCACTGCAGACTCCTAAAGTAAGCTACTAGTATCAAGAAGATAGAAGAAAAAAAAAAACACCACAGGTAGGTGGTATACAATTATGGATGGACGAGCGACTGCCGACACAGAGGTAGCTACAGCCGTGGACTACCGTACTGCATCTGCTGCTAATATAGACTGGATGATAATGATATAAAAAAAATATATATATCACTACTGCAGCCGGACAGGTATATATTATATAATGACGGACCTGCTGGACACTGTCAGCGCTGCAGACTCCTAAAGTAAGCTACTAGTATCAAGAAGATAGAAAAAAAAAACACAACAGGTAGGTGGTATACAATTATGGATGGACGAGCGACTGCCGACACAGAGGTAGCTACAGCCGTGGACTACCGTACTGCGTCTGCTGCTAATATAGACTGGATGATAATGATATAAAAAATATATATATATCACTACTGCAGCCGGACAGGAATATATTATATAATGACGGACCTGCTGGACACTGTCAGCAGCACTGCAGACTCCTAAAGTAAGCTACTAGTAGTATCAAGAAGATAGAAAGAAAAAAAAAACACCACAGGTAGGTGGTATACAATTATGGATGGACGAGCGACTGCCGACACAGAGGTAGCTACAGCCGTGGACTACCGTACTGCGTCTGCTGCTAATATAGACTGGATGATAATGATATAAAAAATATATATATATCACTACTGCAGCCGGACAGGTATATATTATATAATGACGGACCTGCTGGACACTGTCAGCAGCACTGCAGACTCCTAAAGTAAGCTACTAGTAGTATCAAGAAGATAGAAAAAAAAAAACACCACAGGTAGGGGGTATACAATTATGGATGGACGAGCGACTGCCGACACAGAGGTAGCTACAGCCGTGGACTACCGTACTGCGTCTGCTGCTAATATAGACTGGATGATAATGATATAAAAAATATATATATATCACTACTGCAGCCGGACAGGTATATATTATAATGACGGACCTGCTGGACACTGTCAGCACTGCAGACTCCTAAAGTAAGCTACTAGTATCAAGAAGATAGAAAGAAAAAAAAACACCACAGGTAGGTGGTATACAATTATGGATGGACGAGCGACTGCCTACACAGAGGTAGCTACAGCCGTGGACTACCGTACTGCGTCTGCTGCTAATATAGACTGGATGATAATGATATAAAAAATATATATATATATCACTACTGCAGCCGGACAGGTATATATTATATAATTAATGACGGACCTGCTGGACACTGTCAGCAGAATGCGTTTATAGAATAAAAACACCACACGACGAGTGTTTAACTTTTTCAGGCAGACAATCACAATATACTGGTGGTCAGACAGTGGTCACTGGTCAGTCACACTGGCAGTGGCACTCTGGCAGCAAAAGTGTGCACTGTTAAATAATATGTACTCCTGCTACTGCTCCCCAGTAATTAAGCTGTGTGAGCACTGAGCACTCAGCACAGTCAGATATACATAGATGATGCAGCACACTGAGGCTGAGCACAGATATGATATACTGTTACTGTGTCACTGTGTATCGTTTTTTTTCAGGCAGAGAACGGATTATATTAAATAATAATATAATAAAACTGCACTGGTGGTCACTGGTCAGTCACTAGTAAACTCTGCACTCTCTGAGTACTCCTAAGCTCCAGTAAATCAAGTGTCTCACTCTCACTCTCTCTCTTCTAATCTAAATGGAGAGGACGCCAGCCACGTCCTCTCCCTATGAATCTCAATGCACGTGTGAAAATGGCGGCGACGCGCGGCTCCTTATATAGAATCCGAGTCTCGTGTTAGAATACGAGCCTCGCGAGAATCCGACAGCGGGATGATGACGTTCGGGCGCGCTCGGGTTAGCCGAGCAAGGCGGGAAGATCCGAGTCTGCCTCGGATCCGTGTAAAAAGGCTGAAGTTTGGGGGGGTTCGGATTCCGAGGAACCGAACCCGCTCATCACTAATATACATACTACATAAGAATGGGCATCGCTGCAGAGCTGGTAGAGATTTCCTAAAAGTGGACAGATTCTTTAGAAAAATCAGGTTTAAACTAGAGATGTGCACTTGAAATTTTTCGGGTTTTGTGTTTTGGTTTTGGGTTCGGTTCCGCGGCCGTGTTTTGGGTTCAACCGCGTTTTGGCAAAACCTCACCGAATTTTTTTTGTCGGATTCGGGTGTGTTTTGGATTCGGGTGTTTTTTTCAAAAAACACTAAAAAACAGCTTAAATCATAGAATTTGGTGGTCATTTTGATCCCAAAGTATTATTAACCTCAAAAACCATAATTTCCACTCATTTTCAGTCTATTGTGAATACCTCACACCTCACAATATTATTTTTAGTCCTAAAATTTGCACCGAGGTCGCTGGATGACTAAGCTAAGCGACCCTAGTGGCCGACACAAACACCTGGCCCATCTTGGAGTGGCACTGCAGTGTCACGCAGGATGGCCCTTCCAAAAAACACTCCCCAAACAGCACATGACGCAAAGAAAAAAAGAGGCGCAATGAGGTAGCTGTGTGAGTAAGCTAAGCGACCCTAGTGGCCGACACAAACACCTGGCCCATCTAGGAGTGGCACTGCAGTGTCACGCAGGATGGCCCTTCCAAAAAACACTCCCCAAACAGCACATGACGCAAAGAAAAAAAGAGGCGCAATGAGGTAGCTGTGTGAGTAAGATAAGCGACCCTAGTGGCCGACACAAACACCTGGCCCATCTAGGAGTGGCACTGCAGTGTCACGCAGGATGGCCCTTCCAAAAAACACTCCCCAAACAGCACATGACGCAAAGAAGAAAAAAAGAGGCGCAATGAGGTAGCTGTGTGAGTAAGCTAAGTGACCCTAGTGGCCGACACAAACACCTGGCCCATCTAGGAGTGGCACTGCAGTGTCACGCAGGATGGCCCTTCCAAAAAACACTCCCCAAACAGCACATGACGCAAAGAAGAAAAAACGAGGCGCAATGAGGTAGCTGTGTGAGTAAGCTAAGCGACCCTAGTGGCCGACACAAACACCTGGCCCATCTAGGAGTGGCACTGCAGTGTCACGCAGGATGGCCCTTCCAAAAAACATTCCCCAAACAGCACATGACGCAAAGAAAAAAAGAGGTGCAATGAGGTAGCTGTGTGAGTAAGCTAAGCGACCCTAGTGGCCGACACAAACACCTGGCCCATCTAGGAGTGGCACTGCAGTGTCACGCAGGATGGCCCTTCCAAAAAACACTCCCCAAATAGCACATGACGCAAAGAAAAAAAGAGGCGCAATGAGGTAGCTGTGTGAGTAAGATAAGCGACCCTAGTGGCCGACACAAACACCTGGCCCATCTAGGAGTGGCACTGCAGTGTCACCCAGGATGGCCCTTCCAAAAAACACTCCCCAAACAGCACATGACGCAAAGAAGAAAAAAAGAGGCGCAATGAGGTAGCTGTGTGAGTAAGCTAAGTGACCCTAGTGGCCGACACAAACACCTGGCCCATCTAGGAGTGGCACTGCAGTGTCACGCAGGATGGCCCTTCCAAAAAACACTCCCCAAACAGCACATGACGCAAAGAAGAAAAAACGAGGCGCAATGAGGTTGCTGTGTGAGTAAGCTAAGCGACCCTAGTGGCCGACACAAACACCTGGCCCATCTAGGAGTGGCACTGCAGTGTCACGCAGGATGGCCCTTCCAAAAAACACTCCCCAAACAGCACATGACGCAAAGAAAAAAAGAGGCGCAATGAGGTAGCTGTGTGAGTAAGCTAAGCGACCCTAGTGGCCGACACAAACACCTGGCCCATCTAGGAGTGGCACTGCAGTGTCACGCAGGATGGCCCTTCCAAAAAACACTCCCCAAACAGCACATGACGCAAAGAAAAAAAGAGGCGCAATGAGGTAGCTGTGTGAGTAAGATAAGCGACCCTAGTGGCCGACACAAACACCTGGCCCATTTAGGAGTGGCACTGCAGTGTCACGCAGGATGGCCCTTCCAAAAAATACTCCCCAAACAGCACATGACGCAAAGAAAAATTAAAGAAAAAAGAGGTGCAAGATGGAATTGTCCTTGGGCCCTCCCACCCACCCTTATGTTGTATAAACAGGACATGCACACTTTAACCAACCCATCATTTCAGTGACCCGGTCTGCCACACGACTGTGACTGAAATGACGGGTTGGTTTGGACCCCCACCAAAAAAGAAGCAATTAATCTCTCCTTGCACAAACTGGCTCTACAGAGGCAAGATGTCCACCTCATCATCATCCTCCGATATATCACCGTGTACATCCCCCTCCTCACAGATTATCAATTCGTCCCCACTGGAATCCACCATCTCAGCTCCCTGTGTACTTTGTGGAGGCAATTGCTGCTGGTCAATGTCTCCACGGAGGAATTGATTATAATTCATTTTAATGAACATCATCTTCTCCACATTTTCTGGATGTAACCTTGTACGCCGATTGCTGACAAGGTGAGCGGCGGCACTAAACACTCTTTCGGAGTACACACTTGTGGGAGGGCAACTTAGGTAGAATAAAGCCAGTTTGTGCAAGGGCCTCCAAATTGCCTCTTTTTCCTGCCAGTATAAGTACGGACTGTCTGACGTGCCTACTTGGATGCGGTCACTCATATAATCCTCCACCATTCTTTCAATGGGGAGAGAATCATATGCAGTGACAGTAGACGACATGTCCGTAATCGTTGTCAGGTCCTTCAGTCCGGACCAGATGTCAGCATCAGCAGTCGCTCCAGACTGCCCTGCATCACCGCCAGCGGGTGGGCTCAGAATTCTGAGCCTTTTCCTCGCACCCCCAGTTGCGGGAGAATGTGAAGGAGGAGATGTTGACAGGTCGCGTTCCGCTTGACATGACAATTTTCTCACCAGCAGGTCTTTGAACCCCAGCAGACTTGTGTGTGCCGGAAAGAGAGATCCAAGGTAGGTTTTAAATCTAGGATCGAGCACGGTGGCCAAAATGTAGTGCTCTGATTTCAACAGATTGACCACCCGTGAATCCTTGTTAAGCGAATTAAGGGCTCCATCCACAAGTCCCACATGCCTAGCGGAATCGCTCCGTGTTAGCTCCTCCTTCAATGTCTCCAGCTTCTTCTGCAAAAGCCTGATGAGGGGAATGACCTGACTCAGGCTGGCAGTGTCTGAACTGACTTCACGTGTGGCAAGTTCAAAGGGCAGCAGAACCTTGCACAACGTTGAAATCATTCTCCACTGCGCTTGAGACAGGTGCATTCCACCTCCTATATCGTGCTGAATTGTATAGGCTTGAATGGCCTTTTGCTGCTCCTCCAACCTCTGAAGCATATATAGGGTTGAATTCCACCTCGTTACCACTTCTTGCTTCAGATGATGGCAGGGCAGGTTCAGGCGTTTTTGGTGGTGCTCCAGTCTTCTGTACGTGGTGCCTGTACGCCGAAAGTGTCCCGCAATTCTTCTGGCCACCGACAGCATCTCTTGCACACCCCTGTCGTTTTTTAAAAAATTCTGCACCACCAAATTCAAGGTATGTGCAAAACATGGGACGTGCTGGAATTTGCCCATATTTAATGCACACACAATATTGCTGGCATTGTCCGATGCCAGAAATCCACAGGAGAGTCCAATTGGGGTAAGCCATTCCGCGATGATCTTCCTCAGTTGCCGTAAGAGGTTTTCAGCTGTGTGCGTATTCTGAAAACCGGTGATACAAAGCGTAGCCTGCCTAGGAAAGAGTTGGCGTTTGCGAGATGCTGCTACTGGTGCCGCCACTGCTGTTCTTGCGGCGGGAGTCCATACATCTACCCAGTGGGCTGTCACAGTCATATAGTCCTGACCCTGCCCTGCTCCACTTGTCCACATGTCCGTGGTTAAGTGGACATTGGGTACAACTGCATTTTTTAGGACACTGGTGAGTCTTTTTCTGACGTCCGTGTACATTCTCGGTATCGCCTGCCTAGAGAAGTGGAACCTAGATGGTATTTGGTAACGGGGGCACACTACCTCAAGAAATTGTCTAGTTCCCTGTGAACTAACGGCGAATACCGGACGCACGTCTAACACTAACATAGTTGTCAAGGCCTCAGTTATCCGCTTTGCAACAGGATGACTGCTGTGATATTTCATCTTCCTCGCAAAGGACTGTTGGACAGTCAATTGCTTGGTGGAAGTAGTAAAAGTGGGCTTACGACTTCCCCTCTTGGATGACCATCGACTCCCAGCAGCAAAAACAGCAGCGCCAGCAGCAGTAGGCTTTACACGCAAGGATGCATCGGAGGAATCCCAGGCAGGAGAGGACTCGTCAGAATTGCCAGTGACATGGCCTGCAGGACTATTGGCATTCCTGGGGAAGGAGGAAATTGACACTGAGGGAGTTGGTGGGGTGGTTTGCGTGAGCTTGGTTACAAGAGGAAGGGATTTACTGGTCAGTGGACTGCTTCTGCTGTCGCCCAAAGTTTTTGAACTTGTCACTGACTTATTATGAATGCGCTGCAGGTGACGTATAAGGGAGGATGTTCCGAGGTGGTTAACGTCCTTACCCCTACTTATTACAGCTTGACAAAGGCAACACACGGCTTGACAAATGTTGTCCGCATTTCTGTTGAAATACTTCCACACCGAAGAGCTGATTTTTTTGGTATTTTCACCAGGCATGTCAACGGCCATATTCCTCCCACGGACAACAGGTGTCTCCCCGGGTGCCTGACTTAAACAAACCACCTCACCATCAGAATCCTCCTTGTCAATTTCCTCCCCAGCGCCAGCAACACCCATATCCTCCTCATCCTGGTGTACTTCAACACTGACATCTTCAATCTGACTATCAGGAACTGGACTGCGGGTGCTCCTTCCAGCACTTGCAGGGGGCGTGCAAATGGTGGAAGGCGCATGCTCTTCACGTCCAGTGTTGGGAAGGTCAGGCATCGCAACCGAAACAATTGGACTCTCCTTGTGGATTTGGGATTTCGAAGAACGCACAGTTCTTTGCAGTGCTTTTGCCAGCTTGAGTCTTTTCATTTTTCTAGCGAGAGGCTGAGTGCTTCCATCCTCATGTGAAGCTGAACCACTAGCCATGAACATAGGCCAGGGCCTCAGCCGTTCCTTGCCACTCCGTGTGGTAAATGGCATATTGGCAAGTTTACGCTTCTCCTCCGACAATTTTATTTTTGATTTTGGAGTCCTTTTTTTACTGATATTTGGTGTTTTGGATTTTACATGTTCTGTACTAAGACATTGGGCATCGGCCTTGGCAGACGACGTTGATGGCATTTCATCGTCTCGGCCATGACTAGTGGCAGCAGCTTCAGCACGAGGTGGAAGTGGATCTTGATCTTTCCCTATTTTTGGAACCTCAACATTTTTGTTCTCCATATTTTAATAGGCACAACTAAAAGGCACCTCAGGTAAACAATGGAGATGGATGGATACTAGTATACTTATGGATGGACGAGCGACTGCCGACACAGAGGTAGCTACAGCCGTGGACTACCGTACTGTGTCTGCTGCTAATATAGACTGGATGATAATGAGATGAAATTAATATATATATATATAATATCACTAGTACTGCAGCCGGACAGGTATATATATATTTATTATGTAATGACGGACCTGCTGGACACTGTCAGCTTAGCACCGCAGACTGCTACAGTAAGCTACTATAGTAGTATGTATCAAGAAGAAAGAAAAAAAAAAACCACGGGTAGGTGGTATACAATTATGGATGGACGAGCGACTGCCGACACAGAGGTAGCTACAGCCGTGGACTACCATACTGTGTCTGCTGCTAATATAGACTGGATGATAATGAGATGAAATTAATATATATATATATATATATAATATCACTAGTACTGCAGCCGGACAGGTATATATATTTATTATGTAATGACGGACCTGCTGGACACTGTCAGCTCAGCACCGCAGACTGCTACAGTAAGCTACTATAGTAGTATGTATCAAGAAGAAAGAAAAAAAAAAAACCACGGGTAGGTGGTATACAATTATGGATGGATGAGCGACTGCCGACACAGAGGTAGCTACAGCCGTGGACTACCGTACTGTGTCTGCTGCTAATATAGACTGGATGATAATGAGATGAAATTAATATATATATATATATATATAAAATCACTAGTACTGCAGCCGGACAGGTATATATATTTATTATGTAATGACGGACCTGCTGGACACTGTCAGCTCAGCACCACAGACTGCTACAGTAAGCTACTATAGTAGTATGTATCAAGAAGAAAGAAAAAAAAAAAAACCACGGGTAGGTGGTATACAATTATGGATGGACGAGCGACTGCCGACACAGAGGTAGCTACAGCCGTGGACTACCGTACTGTGTCTGCTGCTAATATAGACTGGATGATAATGAGATTAAATTAATATATATATATATATAATATCACTAGTACTGCAGCCGGACAGGTATATATATTTATTATGTAATGACGGACCTGCTGGACACTGTCAGCTCAGCACCGCAGACTGCTACAGTAAGCTACTATAGTAGTATGTATCAAGAAGAAAGAAAAAAAAAACCCACTGGTAGGTGGTATACAATTATGGATGGACGAGCGACTGCCGACACAGAGGTAGCTACAGCCGTGGACTACCGTACTGTGTCTGCTGCTAATATAGACTGGATGATAATGAGATGAAATTAATATATATATATATATAATATCACTAGTACTGCAGCCGGACAGGTATATATATTTATTATGTAATGACTGATGACGGACCTGCTGGACACTGTCAGCTCAGCACCGCAGACTGCTACAGTAAGCTACTATAGTAGTATGTATCAAGAAGAAAGAAAAAAAAAACCACGGGTAGGTGGTATACAATTATGGATGGACGAGCGACTGCCGACACAGAGGTAGCTACAGCCGTGGACTACCGTACTGTGTCTGCTGCTAATATAGACTGGATGATAATGAGATGAAATTAATATATATATATATATATATATATATATATATAATATCACTAGTACTGCAGCCGGACAGGTATATATATTTATTATGTAATGACTGATGACGGACCTGCTGGACACTGTCAGCTCAGCACCGCAGACTGCTACAGTAAGCTACTATAGTATGTATCAGGAAGAAAGAAAAAAAAAAAAACACGGGTAGGTGGTATACAATTATATATATATACAATTATATATATATATTAAACTGGTGGTGATTAATTAAACTGGTGGTCAGGTCACTGGTCACACTATCAGCAACTTGCAAGTAGTACTCCTAAGCAGACAATCACAATATACTGGTGGTCAGTGTGGTCACAATGGCAGTGTGGCACTCTGGCAGCAAAAGTGTGCACTGTACGTTAAAATATGTACTCCTGCTCTCAGACTCTAACTGCTCCCCACTGTCTCCCCCACAAGTCAGATATACATATACAGTCACACTACACTTCAGCAAATAGTAGTACTCCTAAAAATGCTCCCCAAAATTACTAAATACTGTGTCTCTCTCTACTCTAGTCTCTTCTCTATAAACGGAGAGGACGCCAGCCACGTCCTCTCCCTATCAATCTCAATGCACGTGTGAAAATGGCGGCGACGCGCGGCTCCTTATATAGAATCCGAGTCTCGCGAGAATCCGACAGCGGGATGATGACGTTCGGGCGCGCTCGGGTTAACCGAGCAAGGCGGGAGGATCCGAGTCGCTCGGACCCGTGAGAAAAAAGCTGAAGTTCGGGCGGGTTCGGATTCCGAGGAACCGAACCCGCTCATCTCTAGTTTAAACTGAATCTTTGCTGGAATAACCATGCTGAAATCTCATATGGAATCCATAACTGAGAATGGGACTGGGCATGTTAAAAACCAGCTTCACCTTAGTAGCTAAATGGGACAATGTAAACATTGACCTTTAATAATGTTAATCTGGAGGATTACATTTTAATATCTGAATTCTATATCATTATACTGTTTGGATTACCCTGAAATATATTTATTCTATTGTATAGATTAAAATGTGATGATAACCTAATTCTATTGTGCTTGTGAAATTCTGCATGTTCTGTCTGCTGCAGATAACAGCAGAGAGAGCAGGGCTGGCCGTGGATAGACTCATTGTAACACATGAAGTTAGTTTGATAGTACACTCAAGGCAGTAGAGAACCTGGCTACTGCCAGGTAAGGGGGGGCGACGACTTGGGTACCCTGTATAATTATGTAATTGCATGTGATTGATCATTTTCAATTTTCAGAAAACAAATAGTATTCCAGTTCTAACTTCTCTATGTAACAGTGATAACTTTTTTAAACTTTTTTTCAGCTATATTTCTATACCTGTTTTGCAGGAACTGTTTGGATTCAGGACAGAGAGGTGGCGCAAGGTTCTGTGTATTCTAGGTTACATTTTCTCTCTGGGGTTTCTTAGACTCCTTTTCTATTGGAAGACAGAGATGGATGTTTGGTGTCACTGCGTACCTTGCAGTTTGGCTGAAGCTAACGTTGTCTTGCTCAGAACCACAGTGAGTATCTTTATGTTTACACAGCCCTTCAGTGTGTTGCTTAGCCAGTATTTGCTTTGTTTTTTTACCACGCTCTTAGGGCATGTTTTATTTTGTTAACATTTTAATATAGTTTAGATCAGATAAGGACAGCAAAATTAGCATAAGTTCTTGTGTATTAAACAACCCCCTTTATAATGTACACCATATTTTTCTATGTTACCGCTTTTCTTAGATATTTATCAAAAATAGAGTTGATTAATAGGATTTAGTAGTAGACATGAAACCTATAAGAGAACAGGCACTTATACCCCTTTTACACTCGCACTCCCGGGTCACTCCCGGGATGCTTCCCGGGACTGACCCCTTTCACACTGCACTAAGACCTGGGATCGACCTGGGACAGCCCCATTCACACTGATCCCGGAATATCCCTGCAAATGCATATGTATGTCATTAGAAATGGCCTTTTCTGGCTCACATGGATGAGGTCACACTAGTCAACAAAAGGGAGGAGTGAAGAAGAATCAACACAACATGTTTGGCGAATTAAATTTTTGTTATTTTTATAGGGTTTGCGGTGTATCTCTGGGTTTTTTGCGCTGTGTGTACTTTGTACCCCCAGCGCGGCGTTTGTACACAAAGTCCGTACACGGTACAGGACTCTGTACGCAAACGGTGTACAAAGTACGTAGGTTGCGTACAGAGTATAGCGGCCTCAGCGGCTTTCTCTTACGCTTCCTGGACGCTCCCCAGGGCTCTGAAAGATGACTTTATCTTTTCAGAGCCCAAGAAAGCTCCAATCCGAGGCCTTTTAACAGTCCCGGGATAGTGAATCCCTGGACGGGCCCTTTCACACTACACAGCTTCCCGGGACGGTCCCGGGACCAACCCTGGATGAGACCTGGGTTGAAATCCCGGGATGCTCGTCCCGGGAAATTGACCCTGTACCCTTTTACACTGAGATAAAACCCGGGATGATGCGCGTTCACGTGCAAAATCCCGGGATTTTCATGCGAGTGTAAAAGGGGTATTACAAGTTGACTAGATCTACATACATAATTTAGGACAGTGGGTGGGGAACCCTAAAAACCCCATATTAGAGATAGTAAATGTGTTTTGGTGCAGTCCAGACTTCAGTGAACATTGGGGGAAATTGTATTGTCACTGTGGAAGATGTTGCTGATCGTGGTTGTAGACCCAATGCTAGCTTACCCAGGATGAATAAGCCAATTGGTCAACAGTTTATACCCAGGACCCTGGTAATGAGTCACAGGCTTCATCATAGGCCTCACATAGGTCACAGCCCACTGGTAACACCATAAGCCAGCATCCAGCAATGCACTGACCAGTGGTCAATTCTATAAGACACAATAGGGTCTGATATAGACCACATCTTAGCTGATTGTACTCAGTGTCACATCTTTAGCAGTTCAGGAATCACCATGTAGGAGTAAACAAACTACAGCTGTAAATAGCCAGTCATGGGACATGTCTGTGATATTCCCTACATCTCCTGCTCACTACTACTAAAAGATTGTGACCAGTATTACATGCTGTGCAAGTGTTCTATCCATATCCAAGAGAAATAGGTTATCATTGTACATGAAAACATCTGTGAACCTGAGCTCTGCCCAGTGGCGGAACAAGCAAGCGGTGGGCCCAGGTGCAACAAAATGCTTTGGGCCCCCCCCCATCCCATCCAAGTCCACCCCATGGGCAGTGCGCGCCGTAGACGCGCGCAAAAATACATAGTGGCGTGGCTTCGTGGGGAAGGGGTGTGTCCACAAAATAATACCAATTCATAAAACGGTGCACAGTAGTCTCCATTCTTCAAATTACGCCGCACAGTAGCACCACTACACCAGGTAGAGACCCTTTTACTCCTTACAGCGAACAGATTCCCCTTTTTACACATAACGGCAGACAGCGTGCCCTCGTTACACATAGCGGCAGACAGCATACACTTTTTACACAATGGCAGACAGCGTGCCCTCGTTACACATTGCGGCAGGCAGTCCCAACAAATAAAAAAAGAAAAAGAAAGAAAGAAAGAAAGAAAGAAAGAAGAATTATACTTACCCTCTCTGTTGGCTCAGGCTCCTCGGTGCAGCTTCCCGGGCAGTAGAGAAGAAGGAGGAGGGAGGTGAAGGAGGGAGCCGCAGCAGCGCTGTGTTACTGGTGGAGGCGCTGCTGCTGCTGCCCCTCTGCTTCCCTATAGGCTGTTCTCAGAGACAGCCTATAGTGAAGCAGAGGAGCAGCAGCAGCAGCGCCTCCACCAGTAACAAAGCGCTGCTGCGGCTCTCTCCTTCACTGAGAGACTGTGACCTGTTTGTATATGAGGGAGGGAGGGACGGACGGACCCACCTCCCTCCTTCGTGTGCGGGTGGCCAGAATCGTTCCTTATGACGGGCGGGTCACGGGAGCGCTGGTGTGCGGCTGTGGCATGACATACAATGAGTCATTGTGACCAGTGGCGTAACTAGAAATTTTTCTCCCCCAAGCCAAAAAATCCTTCGGCGCCCCCCCCCCCCCCATACACCCCGTAATTGGCACTAGCAAAGGTAGAAAAATGCGTGCGCCGCATTGCCCGTTATACATTATGCTACACACTGCAATGCCCCTGATACATTATAGCACATACAATGTCTGTGACACGGTATGACACACACCACAATGATCCTGAGACATTATACCACATGCCACAATGCCCGTGATATAGTATACAACACACCGTAATGCCTGAAACATTATGACACACACCGCAATGTCCGTGATACATTATGCCACACACCGTAATGCCCATTACACATTAAGTTCTACAGTAAGGCTTCCAATTACTTTTAAATTACCTGCTTGTTGCCAGGGGTTTCATGCACTTGGTTCCATGCACGGTGCCAGGATGTCATGCTCGTTGCCAGGGGTTTCATGCACTGGGTGTCATGCTCGTTGCTAGTGGGTAGTGCTTGTTGCTAGAGCCGTGCTCCCAGTGCCACATATGCTCCCAGTGCCAGATATTCCCCCACAGTGCCAGGTATATGCACCCAGTGCCAGATATTCTCCCACAGTGCCAGATATTCCCCCCCAGTGCCAGGTATATGCCCCCAGTGCCAGGTACATGCCCCCCCAGTGCCAGTTATATGCCCCCAGTGCCAGGTATATGCCCCCAGTGCCAGATATTCCCCCCCAGTGCCTGCTTCCCCCCCAGTGCCAGGTATATGTTCCCAGTGCCGGGTATATGCCCCCAGTGCCGGGTATATGCCCCCCCAGTGCCAGATATTCTCCCACAGTGCCAGATATTCCCCCCCAGTGCCAGGTATATGCCCCCAGTGCCAGGTCAATGCCCCCCCCCAGTGCCAGTTATATGCTCCCAGTGCCAGGTATATGCCCCTAGTGCCAGATATTCCCCCCCAGTGCCTGCTTCCCCCCCAGTGCCGGGTATATGCCCCCAGTGCTGGGTATATGCCCCCCCAGTGCCAGATATTCTCCCACAGTGCCAGATATTCCCCCCCAGTGCCAGGTATATGCCCCCAGTGCCAGGTATATGCCCCCAGTGCCAGATATTCCCCCCCAGTGCCTGCTTCCCCCCCCAGTGCCGGGTATATGCCCCCAGTGCCAGGTATATGCCCCCCCAATGCCGGGTATATGCCCCCAGTGCCAGATATTCCCCCCCAGTGCCTGCTTCCCCCCCAGTGCCAGGTATATGCCTCCAGTGCTGGGTATATGCCTCCCCCCCAGTGCCAGGTATATGCCCCCCCCAGTGCCAGGTACATGCCCCCAGTGCCAGGTATATGCCCCCCCCCCAGTGCCGGGTATATGCCCCCCCAGTGCCAGGTACATGCCCTCAGTGCCGGGTATATGCCCCCCCAGTGCCAGGTATATGTCCCCAGTGCCAGTGGCGGAACAAGCAAGCGGTGGGCCCAGGTGCAACAAAATGCTTTGGGCCCCCCCCATCCCATCCAAGTCCACCCCATGGGCAGTGCGCGCCGTAGACGCGCGCAAAAATACATAGTGGCGTGGCTTCGTGGGGAAGGGGTGTGTCCACAAAATAATACCAATTCATAAAACGGTGCACAGTAGTCTCCATTCTTCAAATTACGCCGCACAGTAGCACCACTACACCAGGTAGAGACCCTTTTACTCCTTACAGCGAACAGATTCCCCTTTTTACACATAACGGCAGACAGCGTGCCCTCGTTACACATAGCGGCAGACAGCATACACTTTTTACACAATGGCAGACAGCGTGCCCTCGTTACACATTGCGGCAGGCAGTCCCAACAAATAAAAAAAGAAAAAGAAAGAAAGAAAGAAAGAAAGAAAGAAGAATTATACTTACCCTCTCTGTTGGCTCAGGCTCCTCGGTGCAGCTTCCCGGGCAGTAGAGAAGAAGGAGGAGGGAGGTGAAGGAGGGAGCCGCAGCAGCGCTGTGTTACTGGTGGAGGCGCTGCTGCTGCTGCCCCTCTGCTTCCCTATAGGCTGTTCTCAGAGACAGCCTATAGTGAAGCAGAGGAGCAGCAGCAGCAGCGCCTCCACCAGTAACAAAGCGCTGCTGCGGCTCTCTCCTTCACTGAGAGACTGTGACCTGTTTGTATATGAGGGAGGGAGGGACGGACGGACCCACCTCCCTCCTTCGTGTGCGGGTGGCCAGAATCGTTCCTTATGACGGGCGGGTCACGGGAGCGCTGGTGTGCGGCTGTGGCATGACATACAATGAGTCATTGTGACCAGTGGCGTAACTAGAAATTTTTCTCCCCCAAGCCAAAAAATCCTTCGGCGCCCCCCCCCCCCATACACCCCGTAATTGGCACTAGCAAAGGTAGAAAAATGCGTGCGCCGCATTGCCCGTTATACATTATGCTACACACTGCAATGCCCCTGATACATTATAGCACATACAATGTCTGTGACACGGTATGACACACACCACAATGATCCTGAGACATTATACCACATGCCACAATGCCCGTGATATAGTATACAACACACCGTAATGC
This sequence comes from Pseudophryne corroboree, assembly GCF_028390025.1. Lineage (NCBI taxonomy): Eukaryota > Metazoa > Chordata > Amphibia > Anura > Myobatrachidae > Pseudophryne > Pseudophryne corroboree. The sequence continues at coordinate 338,520,845 of NC_086447.1, read as the reverse complement.
CTGAAACATTATGACACACACCGCAATGTCCGTGATACATTATGCCACACACCGTAATGCCCATTACACATTAAGTTCTACAGTAAGGCTTCCAATTACTTTTAAATTACCTGCTTGTTGCCAGGGGTTTCATGCACTTGGTTCCATGCACGGTGCCAGGATGTCATGCTCGTTGCCAGGGGTTTCATGCACTGGGTGTCATGCTCGTTGCTAGTGGGTAGTGCTTGTTGCTAGAGCCGTGCTCCCAGTGCCACATATGCTCCCAGTGCCAGATATTCCCCCACAGTGCCAGGTATATGCACCCAGTGCCAGATATTCTCCCACAGTGCCAGATATTCCCCCCCAGTGCCAGGTATATGCCCCCAGTGCCAGGTACATGCCCCCCCAGTGCCAGTTATATGCCCCCAGTGCCAGGTATATGCCCCCAGTGCCAGATATTCCCCCCCAGTGCCTGCTTCCCCCCCAGTGCCAGGTATATGTTCCCAGTGCCGGGTATATGCCCCCAGTGCCGGGTATATGCCCCCCCAGTGCCAGATATTCTTCCACAGTGCCAGATATTCCCCCCCAGTGCCAGGTATATGCCCCCAGTGCCAGGTCAATGCCCCCCCCCAGTGCCAGTTATATGCTCCCAGTGCCAGGTATATGCCCCTAGTGCCAGATATTCCCCCCCAGTGCCTGCTTCCCCCCCAGTGCCGGGTATATGCCCCCAGTGCCGGGTATATGCCCCCCCAGTGCCAGATATTCTCCCACAGTGCCAGATATTCCCCCCCAGTGCCAGGTATATGCCCCCAGTGCCAGGTATATGCCCCCAGTGCCAGATATTCCCCCCCAGTGCCTGCTTCCCCCCCCAGTGCCGGGTATATGCCCCCAGTGCCAGGTATATGCCCCCCCAATGCCGGGTATATGCCCCCAGTGCCAGATATTCCCCCCCAGTGCCTGCTTCCCCCCCAGTGCCAGGTATATGCCTCCAGTGCTGGGTATATGCCTCCCCCCCAGTGCCAGGTATATGCCCCCCCCAGTGCCAGGTACATGCCCCCAGTGCCAGGTATATGCCCCCCCCCCCCCAGTGCCGGGTATATGCCCCCCCAGTGCCAGGTACATGCCCTCAGTGCCGGGTATATGCCCCCCCAGTGCCAGGTATATGTCCCCAGTGCCAGGTATATGTCCCCAGTGCCAGATCTGTCCCCCCAGTGCCAGGTATATGCCGCAGTGCCTGCTCCCCCGGCCCCCCCCTCCCCCCTCTATGTGTTGGAGGGACACGAGCGCATCGCGCGTCTCTCCTGTGTCCCTCCTGGCTCTCCCCCCGGCCGGTCTAATGAAGGAAGTGCCGTTCGTGAGCCAATCAGAGCTCACGAACGGCACATGCTTCCTTAGATCGGCCGGGGGAGAGCCAGGAGGGACACAGGAGAGACGCGCGATGCGCTCGTGTCCCTCCAACACATAGGAGGGGGGGGGGGGGGGAGCAGGCACCACAGCAGGGAGGGAGAGGAGACCGCAGATTGACATGCGGACGTTCGTCCGCATGTTAATCTGTTCTAAATGCCGGCCGGCGGCTGTGGGCCCTTTAGTGCGGCGGGGCCCCAGTGCACTGCACTGCCTGCCCCGCCAGTAGTTCCGCCCCTGCAGCAAATACATTTTCAAAGCAACTTTGTCTCAAAAAGAAAAAATAACTTTTAGTTACATTTTATCAGTTTGCTAATAATGTATTAATCTAATTTTAAAAAGAAACTATTAGGACATATTGTATGCAGATCATTCAATGTGATTTTTCTCCCATTGCTTTCTGAATGTATTATGTTGAACATGCATAATAATACAATGGTTCAATCTTTGCACAGGGTGAAAGTAAGGAGTACATAAGAAAACCTGTGAAAGAGACCAATATTAATGTAGCCAGCAAAAAAACAGGTCATCTGATTGTCCGTGATAAAAATTCAGTTATAAGCAAATCCATTCTGAAGCCAGACAGCAAGGTAATTTTTTTTGCCCAGGATTAAACTATTAAAGGGGCTATCTTTTCAAAGCAGCATCTTTTGTATGCTGCTACTTCTCAGGCTGGTTGGAGTTGACACGCGCGGTGTGCTTTACACTAAATGTTAGTATGGCTTTGAATTTTCAGCTCCAACCCACTGAGAAAATGTAGCGCAAAATGTTTTAAAGGCTTTGATTTGAAAATACATTCGTATGTCTAAGATCTGCAAATGAATTATGATTTTCAGTTTCTTATGGGCTTATTCCCACCACTGAAAACTAATCTAAACGTTAAATATTATTATTTATTTAGCGCACACATATTCCGCAGCACTTTGCAGAGAATATTTAGCCATTCACATCAATTCCTGCCCCAGTGGAGCTTACAATCTATATTCCCTACCACATGTTTACGCACACACATTCACGCTAGGGTTAATTTTGTTGGGATCCAATTAACCAACCAGTATATTTTTGGATTGTGGGAGGCAACCCATGCAAGTACGGGGAGAACATACAAACTCCACACAGGGTCATGGTGGGAATCGAACCCATGACCTCAGTGCTGTGAGGCAGAAATGCTAACCATTACACTATCCATATTGCCATATTATTAACAAAAGTTGGTATGGTTTTCAAAGCATTCATTTACAAGGGTTAATGTAATAGTGTCAAGTTTTTTATGCGAGAATGGACTCACATCATCTAGCTATTAGTATAATGTGCGTTTGTTTCATAGCTCACAGTGTGTAATAGCCTGCTAATTGGAGTACCCGTATATACTCGAGTATAAGTCCACCCGAATAGAAGCCGAGGCACCTAATTTTACCACAAAAACCTGGGAAAACGTATTGACTCGAGTATAAGCCTAGGGTGGGAAACGCAGCTCTAGCCGTACGCAGCCCTCATACTGCCAGATATGCCCCCACAGTGCCAGATATGCCCTCATAGTGCCAGATATGCCCTCACAGTGCCAGATATGCCCCCACAGTGCCAGATACTGTATGCCCTCATAGTGCCAGATATGCCCCCACAGTGCCAGATATGCCCTCATAGTGCCAGATATGCCCCCACAGTGCCAGATATGCCCTCATAGTGCCATATATGCCCCCCAGTGCCAGATATGCCCTCATACTGCCAGATATGCATGCCCCCTCAGTGCCACATATGCCCTCACACTGCCAGATATGCCCCCACAGTGCCAGATATGCCCTCATAGTGCCAGATATGCCCCCACAGTGCCAGATATGCCCTCATACTGCCAGATATGCATGCCCCCTCAGTGTCACATATGCCCCCCCCCCCCCCCCCTAAGTGCCAAATATGCTCCCCCAGTGCCTGGTATAACTTACTCTCCGCCGCTCCCATGCTGTCTTATGAAGGAGGGACACGGAGGGCACAGTGCGCGCCTCTCCTGTGTCCCTCCTGCGTCACCAGCGGCCGCGGCGGGTCTGTTAAATAAAGTGCCGGTTCGTGAGCCAATCAGAGCTCACGAATGGGTACTTCATTTAATAGACCCGCCGCTGCTGCCGGAGACGCAGGAGGGACACTGGAGAGGCACGCACTGTGCCCTCCGTGTCCCTCCTTCCCACTGCAATGACTCGAGTATAAGCCGAGGGGGCTTTTTCAGCACAAAAAAAGTGCTGAAAAAGTCGGCTTATACTCGAGTATATACGGTAAGTAAAATTAATGAGATCAATGAGATCCGTGAGATCTATGTGTTAAAAGTTAATGAAAGTGTTAAAAAAATAAAACAATAAAGCATAACCAGCTCCGGGCTTGCAGAGCCTGGTGCTGGTTGATGACAATATGGAGGACCCCTTTGTTCCCCTCTCCCCATATTTTTTACAACCAGAGCCGGCTCACAGAGCCCGAAATTTGTTATTTTTTGTTTTTGTTTTTATAACACTTTCATTAACATTTAACAGATAGAAGTCTGCACAGATCTTACTGATCTGTCCAGGCCTTTGCTAAACACACTGCTGCTGAGGCTATCTCACTAACCGTAAACAAGTCTATTTTTTTCAGAGTTTTTTTTTTTTTTTTTTAAATACCAATTTTTTTCCAAGTTTCCGTGATTTGCTGGTGCGAGAATGCCTTTTGTAAATTTGATGTGTTTACAATGGGGGTAATTCTGAGTTGATCGCAGCAGGATTTTTGTTAGCAGTTGGGCAAAACCATGTGCACTGCAGGGGAGGCAGATATAACATTTGCAGAGAGAGTTAGATTTGGGTGGGTTATTTTGTTTCTGTGCAGGGTAAATAATGGCTGCTTTATTTTTACACTGCAATTTAGATTGCAGATTGAACACACCCCACCCAAATCTAACTCTCTCTACACATGTTATATCTGCCTCCCCTGCAGTGCACATGGTTTTGCCCAGCTGCTAACAAAAATCCTGCTGCGATCAACTCAGAATTACCCCCTATAGTCTCGAAGCCTATTACAAACTTGCATGTTTTTTTGTGGAAAACTCGCTTATCCTTACAAATTGCAACCTATCACATTCCACTTAAAGTGTCTTTTGTGAGAGTAATATAAAATGAACTTGATCTTACCACACTTTTGCTATTCTAGTATAGAATATCCATATAGACTATTGAAACTCTGCAACATTCTTAATATGCAGATGGTTTGTAAGCTGAATAAAATTCTTACTTACAATGCCAGCATTAATGGAAATACAGTATAGTATATGTCATGGACTTGAGGATTTATCTTCCCTTGTAACAAAACCTATGATGATAATTTATTGCATACAAAGAACATACCGTGGGAGGAATTCAAATAAACGTGCTATATAATAGCGTTGGGAATGAGTGCCGGTAGCTGCTGTATTACATTAGCTGTACCCCACACTTGAGTAGGGAGATGCAAATTACTGCTCCTAAAGAATGCTGTTTAGGTGCAGTAAACAGAATTCTACGTCTTAAGTGCCTGGTGTGATGCTGTTAGCGCGGACGGTAAGCCAACAAGTCACATTGTTGTGCTAGTTTTGTTTGATCACTTCAGGAGGCTGCGAGCAGAAATCTGTGGTTAATTGAATAGCTCCAGGCACTCAACCTAATGCTGTTCGGTAGTGTGTTTAATTGAATAGCCCCCTTGTTTGGAATTTTCAATATGAATGGCTGTACTTATATTGTTCTGCCATACAGTAATTTCTTTACACCATATAAAAAGTTCAGTGATGTAACAGCCATCATCACAATAAGATAATCATTTAAACAACACATTTGAAAAAATTCACAGAAGGGTAGAAGGGTAGAAAGTGAAACACGTATATAGTTAGGTTTTTTTTTCTTTTCGTTTTTTAAAGATACCATGCAGCAGATGCCTTATTTGTTTCAATGAACTGATTAATAAGAGATGCCTTATTTGTTTCAATGAACTGATTAATAAGAAAAAATGAATAACTTTTAGGTGCGCTACATACAAGTACAAAAAATACGCTATGTATGGGTCCCTCCTGAATTCAAGTTTACAAAAATTGGGTGAGTCAAATGGAATTAAAATGTGAAATAGAGATTCATGCATCAAATCCATATTGTAAGGATAACTATGTGGTGTTTTGTCCCAGAGTTCTAGATGATAGCCTCTCATGCTCAGACATCCATTCAAAATATGGTATTGGTCTCTCCAAAGAAGAACAAGACATCAGGTATGAAACATTCTACATACCTTAATATGCAGTCACGTTATCTTATTTTCTGGATATTAATAATGAGGAGCACACAAAGACATGGGGGTAGATTTAATATCTGGAGGTTTCACCCATATAGACTGATCTATCTTTCTCTGCTGCATCTTGGAAAATTATAGTTTCATTTTTAGAATTTTTAGTACATTTCCCCCATTGCTGTCGGCCAATACTGGGGCTTCGGGTTCCATTGTTATCATGGAGATATTTGCATAGAGAATGTATGTTCTACCAATGTTCTTGTGGGCTTTCTCCAGGTTCCTGGGTCCTACTCCCTGTAGTAGAGAAATTTTGTATCAAACTCCAATGAGAAAGGATTTAAGATGTATAAAAACATTTCTGGCTTTAAAATCTACGTAATTTGCTTGCAAAATATAGATAAAGGATAATTATAGTGGACCTTCTCTTTTTACCAGCTTTGCTAATGTTATGAATGTTTTTCTGCAACTGTTGTACAGTTATTTTTCATCTTATGTTTGGGCAGACGACAAATCTGTGGGCTCAACACAATCACAGTGAAGATCACGCCAATCTGGACACTACTGGTCAAAGAGGTAGGATCATAATATGGACTAATGCTATAGAAATACCTCTGTGTGCGCACATTCAATTTGGTTACCAGCAATGTATCAATATTCTGTATATTCCACATAGACACAGGGATTTTGCAATAGTCCTAAAGATTATACCTGTCACTCATGATTTTATAAAAAGGTAAACACAGACACATTTCCATAGTAGAACTGGTTTACGCATTAGTCCACAATGCTGGTCGATCAATTGCAAAATCAAGATAACATGGGACTTGATGAAAGGACATTCATTTCACAGTTACTACAATAGTTTTGGTATATATCCAAGAGACTATTAGATCAATGGGAGACCTCCCGTGAAATCAGGTAAAGATCCTGGAGGAGCTCCCACTGACATGCAATGTGGGTGAAGATGTGCAATGAAGACACAAACTGTATGATGCACATGGCCTCCCATAGGGGAATGGTAATGCAACTGTATCATCATACATCTTGTCCCACTTCCTCAATCTCACACAGGATGACACCAAGCCAGGTTCACCTGTCCTATGATTTCATGTATAATAAAGGCATTTATTGGAGGGATGATTTATCACCTACTGTAGGTAAGATTGCCATGTGTTTTTGTACTGTAACCAGTTTTTGCTTCATCTCTCCACTGCACAGGTCTTAGAATGACACTAGTGCTATACATTATACACTACACACCAAGAGGCTGTCTCCTTCAGAGAATCTTAATATGCATAAGTAAAACCAGGTCTTTTGTATACTGTATATTGGGGGCCCCAATCTCTTGTGATAATTCCTAGTGATGAGCGGATTCGGTTTTACTCGGTTTTACTCGGTTCTCAAAACCGAATCTTATTGGCTCACTGATGTCACGTGTTTTGGATAGCCAATAAGATTCGGTTTTGAGAACCGAGTAAAACCGAGTAAAACCGAATCCGCTCATTATTAATTCCTTGAATTAATAGGTCTTAAATAGGTCCTAAATTCTTCAAAAATCTAAATCTACAAATACATTTTAGAATTTTAATTATTTACTAAAAATGTAAATTAAAATAATAAAATATATCAAAGACAATGAAAAATAACTTATGGTGACTCACAAGGATTCTGATTCTTCTTGCTGTTACAAACTAGTGCGTCTTGCTAGCCTGGATTCACATGTGCAAGCTCTGGCTAGTACAAGCATAGTACAGTCAGGCCAATGCCAAAAGATAAGTAGAGTTCAAGTATCTTTTGATGATAATAATATAATAACAAATAAGGGGGGTATCCAATTAGCCCCAATGCCATTTTAGTCATTAAAAATGGCTGGATGTTGCGATTTATGACTAATGGTCATTATTGCGGTATCCAATTAGACACCATTTTTAATGGAGGAAATTGGACCCCCGATCGCACGATAACACTCTTTCACCATAGATTGTAAGCTTGCGAGAAGGGCTCTCCCACCTCTATGACAGTTTATCACCCAGTTGTATCTTATCATTGTGTCCAGTTGTCAAGCGCAATGGAATTCACTGCACTATATATATATATATATATATATATATATATATATTGAAGAAACAGCTGCGGCACTCAGGGTCTTGTGAAAAAGTCGAATTGTATTGTTACATCACAACGTAAATTTACACACTGGCTCTATGCTTAAACATTGCTGCTGCTGTATATATAATATTATATCAAATTTTTGTTATTCTTTGTTATGCTGCTTCCCCTTACTCTTTTTCTATTTTCAAGCTATCATGCTTGCCTGTCTAGTTGTTTAGATTGGGCTCTTCCAACACGCCTTATATCTAGATTTATGGTTCTAGCTCTGGATTATTAGTACTACCTATAGGTCACGGTTCGCATTGGGTTAATTGTCCCAGTGACTGTCTTTCTATTTGTACCATTCTTTGTGTGCACATTACGTTTTTTAATCTATCCAGCTGCTATGTATATGTTCTCTCTGTGGGCTTCTTTGCATGGCATTTAACCTAGTGGTGTTTCTCTATCATTTGTTTGTTCACACAGCCGCACGGTATCCGGCCCTCAAGTGCTTCGACCGTTGCCTAGCAACGGACCGGCACAGGTTTCCCTTTGACACACTCACTCGTCATCACATATCGCCGCACAGCACACACGCCGGAGCCACGGGCGGCTTTCCTCTTTCAGTTTGGCGGGCTCTGTCTCTATATGGGTAAGTCTTTTCTTTTACACACACACTCTCACATCTTGACAAAGGGGCTAGACACCCCGAAACGTTGGTGTTTTACGTTGTGATGTAACAATACAATTCGACTTTTTCACAAGACCCTGAGTGCCGCAGCTGTTTCTTCAATATTGCTACTTTCTCCACTGAAGGCACCGGGGCAAGTGTCATTTTGGAGGAGTGCCGGGCTTTCTACGCTAGTATATATATAAAACTGTTAATAAATGAATAACACATAGGATCAGGGATAAGTCCCCGATTCCATGTGTTATTGCGGCTCCGGTGGCTGCTTATCAGGGATTATATGGGCATAATCCTCAATAAGTGCTGGCATCGGGGGAAAAGGATACACGCATCGGGGCTAATAGAATAGCCTTCGGCAATCCTATTAGCAGCTGTAAAGTAACGCTGCTAATAGGATATCCCCATAAGAGTTTAAGGTGAAATTATGTGAGAAGCCTCTTAATTAGCTTTCAGAAATTTAAAAAGATCGACACGAACCAGAATAAAAAAAGAGAAAACAAATATGTGTGTAAAGGGACTAATTCAAATTTGTATGCAAACCTGTTGGATTGCGTACAAATACGATGGTTGTTGATCTGTGCAGGCACAAGACCCGTTTTGCGTAAATTGTATTTTCTTGGTGGTTTCACAATTGTTTTGGCCTTAATAAATCGCAGGTTAGCAATACCTCTGCAAATTCACAAGAATTTAGAACCAAACATTTAGTAAATGTTGCCTGAAGAGACTGGGACCCCTTGTATTACAAACAAATCTGTTGATGTTCTGTCCCCTGTACTAACTGAATTTTTTAACAAAATCTTGGAGGATGCCCTTTTAGACCAGGCAGCATCACTAGCTAAAATTATTATAATACCCAAACTGGGTTGGACCCCACCTCATGTACTAACTATTGGCCAAAAATATTAGCTAATAGATTTTCTCCCTTTCCCATTTGATTCATCTGATTAAGTATGTTTCTATCCTTGGCCATCAGGCCCTAGATATCTGATGGTTATGATGTTTGATGCAGGAAAAGCTTTTTATGTCTCCTGACCTGAGCACAGTGCTCAGATGGATGGGTTTCGATAAGCTATTCCTCCCAGGGATCTTGGCCTTACAGTATGTCAATTCCTTACTGCAAAGGTGTCAGTCAATGGTGTCGCTTCATCACCCTTCAACTTTCTCAGCTATCATCCCCCAATGCCTCTCTACAATTAAAGCTTAATTAGATGAATTGATACCCCTTTACATCTCCTGGTTGGGTCAGATCACACCTGTTAAGGTGTACCTCTTATCACTCCAGCTTTATACATTCAAAATCCCCGCATCCTATAACTCAGGCTCCCCTATTTGAGGATACTTAATATCTGGGGATACTCAATTTTTGCAGGTACAGTACTATCTTCTAAATACAGCTTTTTTTCTGAAGATTTTTATAAATGTGCCCAAAAGTGAGACAATTGGCAGATCATAAACTTGCAAATTATTTTTTACCATAATAAAATTGACCTATATGTTTTGCTTGTACTTTAAAAAAGGTTATATGGTCAAGAAAGAATAAATAGTTTTTTGAAAGCTTAGATCATATTACACTTTGTACAGCTGATGAATATCAATCTGCTGAAAAGAAAAAATAATTAGTTCTACACAAGAATTAGAGATGTGCAGCAGGCATTTTTCGTGTTTTGTGTTTTGGTTTTGGATTCGGTTCCGCGGTCGTGTTTTGGATTCGGACGCATTTTGGCAAAACCACCCTTTTGGATTTTTGACGGATTTGAGTGGGTTTTGGATTCGGGTGATTTTTTTCAAAAAACCCTCAAAAACAGCTTAAATCATAGAATTTAGGGGTAATTTTGATCCTATAGTCGTATTAACCTCAGTAACCATAATTTACACTCATTTAAAGTCTATTCTGAACACCTCAAAATATTATTTTTAGTCCTAAAATTTGCACCGAGGTCGCTGGATGACTAAGCTAAGCGACCCAAGTGGACGGCACAAACACCTGGCCCATCTAGGAGTGGCACTGCAGTGTCAGACAGGATGGCATTTAAAAAAAATAGTCCCCAAACAGCACATGATGCAAAGATAAATAAAAAAAGGTGCAAGATGGAATTGTCCTTGGGCCCTCCCACCCACCCTTATGTTGTATAAACAGGACATGCACACTTTAACAAACCAATCATTTCAGCGACAGGGTCTGCCACACGACTGTGGCTGAAATGACTGGTTGGTTTGGGCCCCCACCAAACAAGAAGCAATCAATCTCTCCTTGCACAAACTGGCTGTACAGAGGCAAGATGGCCACCTCATACTCATCCCCCGATTCCTCACCCCTTTCACTGTGTACATCCTCCTCCTCACAGAGTATTAATTCGTCCCCACTGGAATCCACTATCACAGGTCCCTGTGTACTTTCTGGAGGCAATTGCTGGTAAATGTCTCCACGTAGGAATTTATTATAATTCATATTGATGAACATCATCTTCTCCACATTTTCTAGAAGTAACCTCCTACGCCAATCGCTGACAAGGTGACCGGCTGCACTAAACACTCTTTCAGAGTACACACTGGAGGGGGGTCAACTTAGGTTAAATAAAGCCAGTTTGTGCAAGGGCCTCCAAATTGCCTCTTTTTCCTGCCAGCATACGTACGGACTGTCTGACATGCCTACTTGGATGCGGTCACTCATATAATCCTCCACCATTCTTTCAATGGTGACAGAATCATATGCAGTGACAGTAGACATGTCAGTAATCGTTGGCAGGTCCTTCAGTCCGGAGCAGATGTCAGCACTTGCTCCTGAATGCCCTGTATCAACGCCAGCGGGTGGTTTTGGAAATTTTATCCTTTTCCTGCCTGCTCCAGTGGCAGTAGAAAATGAAGGAGGAGCTGTTGGCGGGTCACGTTCCGCTTGACTTGACAATTGTCTCACCAGCAGGTCTTTGAACATCTGCAGACTTGTGTCTGCCAGAAAGAGAGATACTGTACAACGTAGGCTTTAAACCTAGGATCGAGCACGGTGGCCAAAATGTAGTGCTCTGATTTCAACAGATTGACCACCCGTGAATCCTGATTAAGCGAATGAAGGGCTCCATCCACAAGTCCCACATGCCTAGCGGAATCGCTCCGTTTTAGCTCCGCCTTCAATCTCTCCAGCTGCTTCTGCAAAAGCCTGATGAGGGGAATGACCTGACTTAGGCTGGCAGTGTCTGAACTGACTTCACGTGTGGCAAGTTCAAAGGGTTGGAGAACCTTGCACAACATGGAAATCATTCTCCACTGCACTTGAGTCAGGTGCATTCCCCCTCCTTTGCCTATATTGTAGGCAGATGTATAGGCTTGAATGGCCTTTTGCTGCTCCTCCATCCTCTGAAGCATATAGAGGGTTGAATTCCACCTCGTTATCTCCTCCTGCTTCAGCTGATGGGAGGGCATGTTCATGAGTGTTTGCTGGCGCTCCAGTCTTCGGCACGCGGTGGCTGAATACCGAAAGTAGCACAAAATTTTTTGGGCCACCGACAGCATCTCCTGCACGCCCCTGTCGTCTTTCAGAAAATTCTGCACCACCAAATTATTTGTATGTGCAAAACATGGGACGGGCTGGAATTTGCGCACATATAATGCACGCACAATATTGGTGGCGTTGTCTGATATCACAAATCCCCAGGAGAGTCCAATTGGGGTAAGCCAATCTGCGAATATGTTCCTCAGTTTCCGTAAGAGGTTGTCAGCTGTGTGCCTCTTATAGAAAGTGGTGATACAAAGCGTAGCCTGCCTAGGAACGAGTTGGCGTTTGCGAGATGCTGCTACTGGTGCCACCGCTGTTGTTGCTGCGGGAGGCAATACATCTTCCCAGTGGGCTGTCACAGTCATATAGTCCTTAGTCTGCCCTGCTCCACTTGTCCACATGTCCGTGGTTAAGTGGACAGTGGGTACAACTGTATTTTTTAGGACACTGGTGACTCTTTTTCTGACGTCTGTGTACATTCTCGGTATCGCCTGCCTAGAGAAGTGGAACCTAGATGGGATTTGGTACTGGGGACACACTACCTCAAGCAATTCTCTAAGTCCCTGTGAACTAACAATGGATACACGACGCACGTCTAACACCAACATAGTTGTCAAAGCCTGAGTTATCCTCTTTGCAACAGGATGACTGCTGTGATATTTCATCTTCCTCGCAAAGGACTATTGGACAGTCAATTGCTTACTGGAAATAGTACAAGTGGTCTTCCGACTTCCCCTCAGGGATGACGATCGAGTCCCAGCAGCAACAACAGCAGCACCAGCAGCAGTAGGCGTTCCACTCAAGCATCCATCGGAGGAATCCCAGTTAGGAGAGGACTTGTCAGACTTGCCAGTCACATGGCCTGCAGGACTATTGGCGTTCCTGTCTAAGGAGGAAATTGACATTGAGGGAGTTGGTGGTGTGGTTTGCAGGAGCTTGGGTACAAGAGGAAGAATAGATTTAGTTGTCAGTGGACTGCTTCCGCTGTCACCCAAAGTTTTTGAACTTGTCAATGACTTCTGATGAATGCGCTCCAGGTGACGTATAAGGGAGGATTTTCCTAGGTGGTTAACTTCCTTACCCCTACTTATTACAGCTTGACAAAGGCAACACATGGCTTGACACCTGTTGTCCGCATTTCTGTTGAAATAATTCCACACCGAAGAGGTGATTTTTTTGGTGTTTTGACCAGGCATGTAAATGGCCTTAATCATCCCACGGACAACCGGTGTCTCCTCGGTTGCCTGACTTAAACAAACCACCTCACCATCAGAATCCTCCTCGTCAATTTCCTCCTTAGCGCCAGCAACACCTCATCCTGGTTTACTTCAACAGTGACATCTTCAATTTGAATATCAGGAACTGGACTATGGGTGCTCCTTCCAGCACTTGCAGGGGGCGTGCAAATGGTGGGAGGAGCCACCTCTTCCCGTCCAGTGTTGGGAAGGTCAGGCATCGCACCCGCCGACACATTTGGGCTCTCCTTGGGGATTTGTGATTTAGAACGCACAATTGTTTGCTGTGCTTTTGCCAGCTTAACTCTTTTAATTTTTCAAGCGGGAGGATGAGTGCTTCCATCGTCATGTGAAGCTGAACCACTAGTCATGAGGAACATAGGAGAGTGCCTTAGCCGTTCCTTGCCACTCCGTGTCTTAAATGGCATATTGGCAAGTTTACGCTTCTCCTCAGATGATTTTAATTTAGATTTTTGGGTAATTTTACTGAACGTTTGCTTTTTGGATTTTACATGCTCTCTACTATGACATTTGGCATCGGCCTTGGCAGACGACGTTGATGGCATTTAATCATCTCTGCCATGACTAGTGGCAGCAGCTTCAGCCCTAGGTGGAAGTGGATCTTGATCTTTCCCTATTTTACCCTCCACATTTTTGTTCTCCATTTCTCTAACGTCCTATTGGATGCTGGGGACTCCGTAAGGACCATGGGGAATAGATGGGCTCCGCAGGAGACATGGGCACTTTAAGAAATAATTTAGATTCTGGTGTGCTCTGGCTCCTCCCTCTATGTCCCTCCTCCAGACCTCAGTTTGAATCTGTGCCCGGACGACCTGGGTGCTTTTCAGTGAGCTCTCCTGAGCTTGCTGTGAGAAAGTATTTTGTTAGGTTTTTTATTTTCAGGGAGCTCTGCTGGCAACAGACTCCCTGCATCGTGGGACAGAGGGGAGAGAAGCAGCCCTACTCTCTGAAGCTAGGTCCTGCTTCTTAGGCTACTGGACACCACTAGCTCCAGAGGGATCGTACACAGGATCTCACCCTCGTCGTCCGATCCCAGAGCCGCGCCGCCGTCCCCCTCGCAGAGCCGGAAGACAGAAGCCAGGTGAGTATGAGAAGCAAGAAGACTTCGAAATCAGCGGCAGAAGACTCCGGTCTTCACTGAGGTAATGCACAGCACTGCAGCTGTGCGCCATTGCTCCCACACACCTCACATACTCCGGTCACTGTAAGGATGCAGGGCGCAGGGGGGGGGGGGGGGGGCACCCTGGGCAGCATTTGGACCTCTTTTTGGCAAAGGTGAACATATATACAGTTGGGTACTGTATATATGTATGGGCCCCCGCCAAGAAAATGCATATTTAAGCGGGACAGAAGCCCGCCATCGAGGGGGCGGGGCTTCTTCCTCAGCACTCACCAGCGCCATTTTTTCTCCACAGCTCCGCTGAGAGGAAGCTCCCCAGGCTCTCCCCTGCAGATACACGGTAGAAGAGGGTAAAAATAGAGGGGGGGCACATAATTAGGCGCAAAAATCAACATAACAGCAGCTACTGGGTTAACATTAAGTTACTGTGTTATTCCTGGGTTTATAGCGCTGGGGTGTGTGCTGGCATACTCTCTCTCTCTGTCTCTCCAAAGGGCCTTGTGGGGGAACTGTCTTCAAAAAGGGCATTCCCTGTGTGTGTGGTGTGTCGGTACGCTTGTGTCGACATGTTTGACGAGGAAGGCTATGTGGAAGCAGAGCGGGAGCAAGTGAATGTGGTTTCTCCGCCGACGGCGCCGACACCTGATTGGATGGATATGAGGAAGGTTTTAAATGATAATGTTAATTCCTTGCATAAAAGGTTGGAAAAAGCTGAAGCCTCAGGACAGTCAGGGTCTCTGCCCGTGCCTGATCCTATGTCGCAGAGACCGTCAGGGTCTCAGAAGCGCCCACTATCCCAAATTGTTGACACAGATACCGACATGGATTCTGACTCCAGTGTCGATTACGATGATGCAAAGTTACAGCCAAAATTGGCTAAATCCATCCGTTATATGATTATAGCAATTAAGGATGTGTTGCACATCACAGAGGAAACCCCAGTCCCTGACAAGAGGGTTCATATGTATGGGGAAAAGAAGCAGGTTGTAACCTTTCCCCCTTCACACGAGCTAAATGAGTTATGTGAAAAGGCTTGGGAATCTCCAGATAAAAAACTGCAGATTTCCAAACGGATTCTTATGGCATATCCTTTCCCGCCAACGGACAGGTTACGCTGGGAATCCTCCCCTAGGGTGGACAAAGCTTTAACACGCTTATCCAAGAAGGTAGCCCTGCCTTCACAGGATACGGCTACCCTCAAAGATGCTGCGGATAGAAAGCAGGAGGGTACCCTGAAGTCCATTTATACACATTCAGGTACCTTACTGAGGCCGGCGATCGCGTCGGCCTGGGTGTGTAGTGCTGTAGCAGCATGGATGGACACCCTGTCGGAGGAACTTGATACCTTAGACAAGGATACTATATTATTGACCCTGGGGCATATAAAAGACGCTGTCCTATATATGAGAGATGCTCAAAGAGACATTAGTCTACTGGGTTCTAGAATAAATGCTATGTCGATTTCTGCCAGAAGGGTCCTGTGGACTCGGCAATGCCGACTCAAAAAGGCACATGGAGGTTTTACCTTACAAGGGCGAGGAATTGTTTGGGGAGGGTCTCTCGGACCTGGTCTCCACAGCTACTGCTGGAAAGTTAAATTTTTTTGCCATATGTTTCCTCGCAGCCTAAGAAAGCACCGTATTACCAAATGCAGTCCTTTCGATCACAGAAAAGCAAGAAAGTCCGAGGTGCGTCCTTTCTTGCCAGGGGCAGGGGCAGAGGAAAGAAGCTGCACAACACAGCTAGTTCCCAGGAACAGAAGTACTCCCCGGCTTCCACAAAATCCACTGCATGACGCTGGGGCTCCACAGGCGGAGCTAGGCCCGGTGGGGGCGCGTCTCCGAAATTTCAGCCACAAGTGGGTTCACTCCCAGTTGGATCCCTGGGCAATAGATATTGTGTCTCAGGGATACAAGCTGGAATTCGAAGAGATGCCCCCTCACCGATACCTCAAAGCGGCCCTGCCAGCTTCCCCCCTCGAGAGGGAAATAGTGTTAACTGCAATTCACAAATTGTATCTTCAACAGGTGGTGGTCAAGGTTCCCCTCCTTCAACAAGGAAGGGCTTATTATTCGACCATGTTTGTAGTACCGAAACCGGACGGTTCGGTCAGACCCATATTGAATTTAAAATCCCTGAACATGTACCTGAAAAGGTTCCGGTTCAAGATGGAATCGCTGAGAGCGGTCATCGCAAGCCTGGAAGGGGGGGATTTTATGGTGTCTCTGGACATAAAGGATGCATACCTTCATGTCCCCATTTATCCACCTCATCAGGCGTACCTCAGATTTGTGGTACAGGATTGTCATTACCAATTTCAGACGTTGCCGTTTGGTCTCTCCACGGCTTCGAGAATATTTACTAAGGTAATGGCGGAAATGATGGTACTCCTGCGGAAGCAAGGGGTCACAATTATCCCATACTTGGACGATCTCCTCATAAAAGCGAGGTCAAGAGAGCAGTTGCTGATCAGCGTAGCACGTTCTCTGGAAGTGTTACAGCAACACGGCTGGATTCTAAATATTCCAAAGTCGCAGTTGATTCCTACGACTCGTCTGCCTTTCCTGAGCATGATTCTGGACACAGACCAGAAAAGGGTTTATCTCCCGATAGAGAAAGCTCAGGAACTCATGACACTGGTCAGGAACCTATTAAAACCAAAACAGGTGTCAGTGCATCACTGCACTCGAGTCCTGGGAAAGATGGTGGCATCATAAGAGGCCATTCCCTTCAGCAGGTTCCATGCGAGGACCTTTCAATGGGACTTACTGGACAAATGGTCCGGATCACATCTTCAGATGCATCGGTTAATCACCCTATCCCCCAGGGCCAGGGTGTCTCTCCTGTGGTGGCTGCAGAGTGCTCACCTTCTTGAGGGCCGCAGATTCGGCATTCAGGACTTGGTCCCGGTGACCACGGATGTAAGCCTCCGAGGGTGGGGAGCAGTCACACAGGGAAGAAATTTCCAAGGTCTGTGGTCAAGCCAGGAGACTTGCCTTCACATCAACATCCTGGAACTAAGGGCCATATACAACGCCCTACGTCAAGCGGAGACCCTGCTTCGCGACCTACCGGTTCTGATTCAGTCAGACAACATCACCGCTGTGGCTCATGTAAACCGACAAGGTGGCACAAGGAGCAGGGTGGCAATGGCGGAAGCCACCAGAATTCTTCGCTGGGTGGAGAATCAAGTAAGCGCACTGTCAGCAGTGTTCATCCCGGGAGTGGACAACTGGGAAGCAGACTTCCTCAGCAGGCACGACCTCCACCCGGGAGAGTGGGGACTTCATCAAGAAGTCTTCACGCAGATTGCAAGTCGGTGGGAACTGCCACAGGTGGACATGATGGCATCCCGCCTCATCAAAAAGCTACAGAGGTATTGCGCCAGGTCAAGAGACCCTCAGGCGATAGCTGTAGACGCCCTGGTGACACCGTGGGTGCTCCAGTCGGTTTATGTATTCCCTCCTCTTCCTCTCATACCCAAAGTGCTGAGAATCATAAGAAAAAGAGGAGTGAGAACAATACTCATTGTTCCTGATTGGCCAAGAAGGACTTGGTATCCAGATCTGCAATAAATTCTTTACAGAGGACCCGTGGCCTCTTCCTCTAAGACAGGACTTGTTGCAACAGGGGCCCTGTCTGTTCCATGATTTACCACGGCTGCGTTTGACGGCATGGCGGTTGAACGCCGAATCCTAGCAGAGAAAGGCATTCCGGATGAGGTCATTCCTACGCTGATAATGGCTAGGAAGGACGTGACAGCTCAACATTATCACCGTATATGGCGAAAATATGTTGCTTGGTGTGAGGCCAGGAATGCCCCTATGGAGGAATTCCAGCTGGGCCGTTTCCTTCACTTCTTACAGTCAGGAGTGACTTTGGGCCTAAAATTGGGTTCCATTAAGGTCCAGATTTCGTCCCTATTCATTTTCTTTCAAAAAGAGCTGGCTTCTCTACCTGAAATTGAGACGTTTGTAAAGGGAGTGCTGCATATTCAACCCCCTTTTGTGCCTCCAGTGGCACCTTGGGATCTTAACGTGGTGTTGAGTTTCCTGAAATCCCACTGGTTTGAACCACTCAAAACGGTGGAATTGAAATATCTCACGTGGAAGGTGGTCATGCTGCTAGCCTTGGCTTCGGCTAGGCGTGTGTCAGAATTGGCGGCTTTATCACATAAAAGCCCCTATCTGGTTTTCCATGCGAATAGAGCAGAATTGAGGACCCGTCCACAATTCCTGTCGAAAGTGGTTTCATCTTTTCATATAAACCAACCTATTGTGGTCCCTGTGGCTACTACTGACTTGGAGGATTCCGAGTTGCTTGATGTGGTCAAGGCTTTGAAGGTTTATGTAGCCAGAACGGCTAGGGTCAGGAAAACAGAGTCTTTGTTTATCCTGTATGCTTCCAACAAGCTTGGTGCTCCTGCTTCAAAGCAAACTATTGCTTGCTGGATCTGTAACACGATTCAGCAGGCTCATTCTGCGGCTGGATTGCCGCTGCCAAAATCAGTTAAGGCCCATTCCACTAGGAAGGTGGGCTCTTCTTGGGCGGCTGCCCAAAGGGGTCTCGGCATTACAGCTGTGCCGAGCGGCTACTTGGTCAGGTTCAAATAATTTTGCAAAGTTCTATAAGTTTGATACCTTGGCTGAGGAGGACCTTGTGTTTGCTCAATCAGTACTGCAGAGTCATCCGCACTCTCCCGCCCGTTTGGGAGCTTTGGTATAATCCCCATGGTCCTTACGGAGTCCCCAGCATCCACTAGGACGTTAGAGAAAATAAGATTTTTTCTTACCGGTAAATCTATTTCTCGTAGCCCGTAGTGGATGCTGGGCGCCCGTCCCAAGTGCGGACTTCTTCTGCAATACTTGTATACAGTTATTGCTGCAATAAGAGTTATGTTATAATTGCATCAGGGTTGAACTGATGCTCTGTTGTTGTTCATACTGTTGACTGGGTAAGTTTATCACAAGTTATACGGTGTGATTGGTGTGGCTAGTATGTATCTTGCCCTGGATTACCAATATCCTTTCCTTGTACTGTCAGCTCTTCCGGGCACAGTTTCTCTAACTGAGGTCTGGAGGAGGGACATAGAGGGAGGAGCCAGAGCACACCAGAATCTAAATTCTTTCTTAAAGTGCCCATGTCTCCTGCAAAGCCCGTCTGTTCCCCATGGTCCTTACGGAGTCCCCAGCATCCACTACGGACTACGAGAAATAGATTTACCGGTAAGTAAAATCTTATTTTTTTAATGTGTGGAATTATATGCCAGTAATATATCTGGAATTAGACGGCAGTAATGTCTGGAATTAGATACCACTAGATAGATACCAGATACCACTGTGACTGGAATGATGATGACCTATGCACAGTGACAGGACACTACCACAGCACCCTACAGCAGCAAGATGCAGCACAAGACACAGGACTAGTATATTAGTAATGTACTGTAGTATTACTGAGCACCACAATGCAGCACAAGACAATGAGCAGTGGTGCTGAACACTGATGATGATACTACTGAGAACTGACACTGAGCAGCAAGATGCAGCACAAGACACTGAAGAAGTATATTAGTAATGTACTGTAGTATTACTGAGCACCACAATGCAGCACAAGACAATGAGCAGTGATACTGAGCACTGATGATGATACTACTGAGAACTGACATTGAGCAGCAAGATGCAGCAAAAGACACTGGACTAGTGTATTAGTAATGTACTGTAGTATTACTGAGCACCACAAATCAGCACAAGACAATGAGCAGTGATACTGAGCACTGATGATGATACTACTGAGAACTGACACTGAGAAGCAAGATACAGCATAAGCCACTGGACTAGTATATTAGTAATGTACTGTAGTATTACTGAGCACCACAATGCAGCACAAGACAATGAGCAGTGATACTGAGCACTGATGATGATACTACTGAGAACTGACACTGAGCAGCAAGATGCAGCACACAACACTGGACTAGTATATTAGTAATGTACTGTAGTATTACTGAGCACCACAATGCAGCACAAAACAATGAGCAGTGATACTGAGCACTGATGATGATACTACTGAGAACTGACACTGAGCAGCAAGATGCAGCACAAGAGAGACACTGTACTTGTATCACTGAGCAGCAATAAGCACTGATACTGAGCACTGATATTGAGATTTGCCACTGAGAGAATGTAGCCACGTCCTCTCTGCTCTCTCTACAATGCACAAGTGAAAATGGCGGCGACGCGCGGCTCTTTATATGGAATCCAAATCTCGCGAGAATCCGACAGCGGGATGATGACGTTTTGCCTCGTTCGGGTTTTCTGAGTCAAGCGGGAACAACTGAGCCTGCCTCGGACCCGTGTAAACCATGTGGAGTTTGGGGGGGGTTCAGTTCTCGCAGAACCTAACCCGCTCATCTCTAACAAGAATACAATGTTAGAACATATTCTGAACCACATTTTATTTTTTTATTTTTTTTATTTTTGGGATGGTCTACCACTGCTACGCAGATGATACAGAACTGTACTTGTCTTTTTCTCCGGGCACTGATAACCCAATAGCAACCCTAAATGGCTGTCTAGCTGAACTCCAGAAGTGGATGAGTGCCAGCTGGCTGCGACTGAACCCGGATAAAACAGAGGACCTTATGATAGGACCGCAACATCAAAGGTCAAGACTGCAGCATAGCCAACCAACTGGACTTACACTCGGGGATTCAGAATTACAAACCACTGATCGTGTGCAGAATCTTGGCATTGTCCTGGATGGTGGCTTGACACTTAAACAACAGATATCAGCCACAATCAAATCCTCATTCTATCACCTGAGGAACATAGCCCGAATCAAGCACTTAGTTCCCTCAGATGATCTGCCAAAAGTCATCCATGCATTTGTATCATTTCGATTAGACTACTGTAATGCCCTCTACCTTGGTTTCCCAGCAAAAGAATTGCACCACTTACAGCTGGTGCAAAACACAGCTGCTAGGCTGTTAACTGACCAGCCCTGTTCTAGCCACATAACACCCATCCTCTACTCCCTTCACTTGCTGCCTGTAAGATGGCGAATCATCTTCAAGATTGGCTTACTGAGTTTCAAAGCCCTACATGACCAAGGCCCAAGGTACCTGGAGCAGCTTCTGACCCCATACTGCCCCACTCGATTACTGCGAACTGTAGATGAAGGACTTTTACCAGTACCTAGAATCTCCCGTAATTCATCTGGGGGTCGAGCTTTTAGTCATGCACCTCTGACTCTGTGGAATTCTCTTCCCCGCACAGCGCGAGGGGCCCCAACTATAGAATCCTTCAAAAGTAGACTCAAGACTTTCCTGTTTACTCAAGCATTTCCATAATGTCCCCTTAGTATCTACAATTTTATGAAAAGCTTTTCTGTACTTTATTATTTTTTGTACTATATTATACTATGTATCTGTTAAGCGCCTTGAGTCCTATTGGAGTAAGAGTGCTATATAATAAAATTATTATTATTAATTATTATTTTTCAGACATAGGGGGTAATTCAGAGTTGATCGCAGCAGCAAATTTGTTAGCAGTTGGGCAAAGCCATGTGCACTGCAGGTGGGGCAGACATAACATGTGTTATGTCTGCACCCCCTGCAACCCAAATCTAACTCTCTCTGTAAACTTTATATCTGCCCCCACTGCAGTGCACATGGGGGGTCATTCCGAGTTGATCGCAGCCAGCAACTTTTTGCTGCTGCTGCAATCAACTAATCCCCGCCTATGGGGGAGTGTATTTTAGCATAGCAGGGCTGCAATCGTTTGTGCAGCCCTGCTATGCTTAAAAAGTTTTCTGCAAAACAAGACCAGCCCTGCAGCTACTTACCCTGTGCGACGGATCCAGCGATGAAGGTCCCGGTCCTGACATCAGACATCCGCCCTCCGTTCGCCTGGACATGCCTGCATTCTTCTAACCACTCCCCGAAAACGGCCTTCAATGGTGAGTATCCGCCCCGGAACGCCTCCAGCGCTGCGTCATTTTTTCGCTGGGCGCTCCGTTGCCTGGTAACATCCATCGCCAGGCAACGCTGCGCGTGAGCAATGCGCATGCCGCACATGCGCAGTTCCAACCCATTCGCACCGCAGAGAAGAACCGCTGCGTGCGTACGGGTCGGAATGACCCCCATGGTTTTGCCCAACTGCTAACAAATTTGCTGCTGCAATCAGATCTGAATTACCCCCATAATCCGGATTTATCTTCCTCTGTGTGCAAAACAAGCTCTTACTCATGCACTGTATTATTGGCATTTCTGTTTCTATGTATACTATATATAATGTAATGTCAAATAACTGTACCCATATTGTATAAGGGATTCAGTAACGAGAGCCTTCAGGTTCCTACTGTATGCATGTGGGGTTGCAGTTATGTGACCGGTGGACCATGTGCATCTTGGACTGATGATGTGATTTGGTGCTCATATTCCTTTTTTTCCCACTGAACTCTTTACCAAGGTTTTGTTATACAAGTGATTATCTACAACATATGTTATTACTCATGTGTCATTTGTTTTGCAGGTTCTCAATCCATTTTATGTTTTTCAAGCTTACTCTATAAGCATATGGATAGCTATATCATACCTTGAATATAGCTTGGCTATATTGGCCATGACCCTATTGTCTATTGCTGCAACCGTATACAATCTAAGAGTGGTATGTATCTAATCTATAATATTAGATGATAAATGTTTTATTCAATTATTTCCTGCACAAAGTATAAAATATCTAAGATGTTTTTGTTTTCATTTTCCCTAGCAATCTGTCAAACTGCACAAAATGTCAGCATCCTATAACAGCATTATGGTTACCGTACTTCATGAAAATGGAGGTAAAAGAGAAGGATACATGACATACGTTTATTGTAATACTAGTGAGCAAAACTGTTTTACAGCGGAAAACCTTAGCATTCTGGAAAGGGATAAAGATACCTTAGAGCAGAGAGATCACAGACTGTCTATCTTGATTTGCCGGGCCCTGGTAAAAACACATGAAAAGCCTACTGCTAACATGATGCAGAGCATCGCTGGCCTGCACCCCTCAGCCAGACACAGATCCAGGGAAGGGGGGGCGCGATCAGTGCGATTGCTGCTAACCCCCCTTACAGGCAGAAGAGACTGCTGCACTCAGCAGCAGCAGCCTCCCTGGACTCACCAGAACCCAGGACCCGCTGGGCCTCTTCAACAGTTAATTAGTACCTGGTTCTCCCCCTTCTCAGCGCCGCTGTATTTATTACACAGCTTTTGCATTCAGTGAAAGGTTTTTGGAGGATTGCTGCTTTATTTATTTATTTACTAGGAGGGTACCGTTGCAGATGTTAGAGATATACCTCTATATTCAGTGGCGTAACTCCCGAAGGCAGTGGAGACTTTTGCCGCCGGGCGTTAGCCATCAGGAGCAGGCACCGGACAACGGACACTGGAGATTATAGATGAATCCATGTATAACCACTACTTGTGTGTGCTAGGCGCGCTGGTGATGACTTCTGCAGCGAGCAGTAGTACACCTGCTGCTGCTGCTGCAGTCATCACAGCAGAGTCCCGGGAGCCCGTCTCACCGCTGCGCTGCCATTGGTCCATGTGACAGAGGGGGCGTTGCAGCTGTCCCTCTCACTCTCCTCAGCTCTGCTGCCCGCAAGGGAGGCTAGGAGGAGGTTTGGCACTGGATCGCGGAGGTCTATGTCTCTGGAGTCCCACTGGAGCCAGCGACAGCTCTCCAAGCCAGCATACTTGAGAGGTCTGTTATACTCAACATATATAAGTGGCAATCCTCCTGGACCTTAATACAGTATTAATATGGAAGCCCATGGAGTGCCGGCTCTGTTTTTTCCGTAATGGACTATGCCATGGTCCCAGGATGATTGCCATTTATACACTCATTAGGAGGACACCCCTGCATTGATTCTATCTATCTGTGTATATATATATATATATATATATATATATGTGTGTGTGTGTGTGTGCATATATATATGTGTGTATTTATATCTATTCGTGTGTGTGTGTGTGTGTGTGTGTGTGTGTGTGTGTGTGTGTATGTATATATGTATGTATGTGTGTGTGTATCTGTCTTGTGTGTCCAGTGTGCAATTTAATTTTCTTGGCCTGTCAGTCCAAGATAAATCAATACTTTTGAAAGTTTGTTTTTTTAATTAGATTGAGGGATACAGCAAATGCGGTCTGCAGTATATGGGGGTAACCAATGCTGTCTATGGTAAACGGGGGTCACTGATGCTGCCAGTAGTATATGGGGGTCACCGTTGCTGTTCGGGGGGGGGGGGGGCACCACTGTCAATAGTGTCTCCGGGCACATGATATGAACTTACGCCTCTGTCTATATTCACTAGCAAAAGTATTCAGCGCAGCTTTCTATTAGAACTGTGAATTTACCAGGATCCAAAAAGCTTAGCTCTGTGGAGCTGGCACCCATAGCTAATACCATCTTTGGATGGCATTAGCCATTTTCGCCACTGTAGCCTAAAGTCGACAATATTGCATTCTTAGGGGGAGATGTACTAAGAAATTAAAAAAGTGGAGAAGTGAGCCAGTGGAGAAGTTGCCCATGGCAACCAATCAGCATTGAAGGAACATTTATAATTTGCATACTATAAAATTATACAAAGCAGCTGATTGGTTGCCATGCACAACTTCTCCACTGGCTTACTTCTCCAGTCTTTTCACTGCTTAGTAAATCTCCCCTTAAGTCCCTTGGGTTTTCTCTTTGCCCAGGATAAATGAAGAAACTCCTTAAATAAGAAAATCTTTAGTTACAATTAAATCCATAAGTACAAATTCCAATATGGCTTTCCCAGATCACAGAGCCTGAAAGCATGCTTTCTTACCCCCAAGTAGGAGCACTATCAGGGTAGGACTGCCAGGCCTGGAGTCCCAAGCCTGGACAGAGAGGGGGTCTGGGTAGCAGCGGTGTGGATTGGTACTGCCAGGGGTGTGGATTGGTGTCACCAGCTGATTGTAGCAAGCACATTGGCAGGCAGCCATGCAGAAACAGCACTATCAGCATTTTGAATTTGGAGACAGATGTGAGCCAATCAGAGCTTGCAGACCAACAGCCAATTAGGAGTTGCCCAATATATTGTGTTTGTGTTTCTGGCCTTTCTTTTCCCTCCTTTCTTTGCCTGCATCTCCAATTACACCTCTTATTTTATCTGTCCCCTACCAAATTCTGACGTTTATCCCCCAGCACCCACCTTTTCCCAGTGTCTCTACCACCCACTTGTGCCCTTCACAACCATTTTTCCTCTTGTCATGCCCCTCATCCCGGGCTTATTTTGACAGTCTCTGGCCCCATAACTTCTAATGACAGCCCTGCCCCCAAGTACCAGTATGAAGAGTTGTCTCTAGCCAATTATAATTTATTACAGATTGAAGCTGTTACCATACAAGGAAAAATTCATTTCTAATGTCTTCTCTTGTTCTTAAACATAAAGGGGGTCATTCCGAGTTGATCGTAGCCGTGCTAAATTTAGCACAGCTACGATCGTAAACTCAGACATACGGGGGGATGCCCAGCACAGGGCGAGTCCACCCCGCATGTCAGTGCCGCCCCACCCCCGCACAAATACAAAAGCATCGCACAGAGGCAATGCCTTTGTATTTGAGGAGTAACTCCCGGCCAGCGCAGCTCCTGCGGCTGGCCGGGAGTTACTTGTCGCTCCCGCCCCCGAACGGTCCGGCCACGCCCCTCCTTCTCCCATCCTAAATTACATATTCCTGTCCTCTTCTGTCCTGTTGCTATCACATGCAAATGCAGTAGGAGATAGGGTGTGACATGAGCTCACCACATCTACAGTTATGCTGTCATGCAAACATGATGACCTAATTTTTATCAGGGTTCAATTCTATAATAATAATAATAATTATTATTATTATTATTATTATTATTATTTATAATTAGAAATTGGAAAATTTGATAATGAATATCATTTTTTTTTACCACACATTTACTTTTTGGAACCCTCTCTAGTAGCCAACACTTGTACATGTACAGCTTAATAATATTCATCATCTGCAAGTACCGTTTTTATTAGAAAAGTTTATATTACCTTCTTTGCTAATTCAAGTGGGTGCCAGTCAGTGTTGTGGGGTACAGTATGCTGAGGGAAGTAATACAGGTTAGTCAGGACCCTGAGTAGCAAGCCAGAAGCTGCAAGATGGCCGCTGCCCACTCGAATCAGAAGTACTGCAGTCAAGGACATACAGGTGACAGCCAAATATTATTTCCCTCAGCGCACTTTCCGCTCTTGCCGTTTGTCAGTGGTGTGTTTCTGGGACTCAGAAACCCCTCCTGGCATGCGCCACTGCATGGGAAGACCTTCACCACATTACACTGCCCACTTTCTAATTTTTTATAATTACCCCCTTTGTTTTTTCTATTCAGTTCTGTTCCTTCTTCTGTTTAATATATTTTATTTTCTTGGCGCAGTTTTTCTTTTTATTATCTCCGACAAAATAGAGACACAGAATCATATTTGCCTTGGGTTATAAATCTATGCATCTTAGAAACAGGAACGCCTGTTTGTTTGATTGAGATAAACTCTGAAACCACTGAACCATATACGATGTGATTTTCACCACTGTGTACTTAATCTTCCAGAGCAAGTATTAGGCTAAGTATTATCCCGACCTGTTATTAGGAGGCTGTACACAGAAAAGAGGTATAGGACTTCACCTAAAGTTGCAAGTTGATACACAGTTTAGAGGAGCTTCCACGCTATGGATACAGCAAGCGTTAAGACTCCTATTTTATTAATTTTTTTTTAAATTATTTCACTGATTTACTCATGTTGACTCAGGTTTCTGGAACTAGTTATAAGAATTAAAATTTGGGCAAAAAAATGTGCTGTGTATCCCTGAATACCACCACAAAAAGCAATGCTGTCAATTATTAAACACTCCTAGCAAATATACTTTTCCATTACCGGATATTTCCATAAAGTTGTTTCAGTTGTTTATTAATCAGTAATGTTAATGAATCTGTGTAATTCCCATTTTATACAGACCTTGAAGAAGTTCAGTCTCAGTCGCTGGTTCCCGGTGATGTGATTGTTATTGGTGGAACAAAGCTTTTTTTGCCATGTGATGCTATTTTACTTAGCGGAGGATGCACTGTGAATGAAGCAATGTTAACAGGTATTTTCATTCCCTAGTTTTATAAAAAATTATCATATTATAGATAATAATGTGGCCATACATCAGCTGGGAAATTCCCTGATTCCCCGACTTCGCTCCTGTCCACCAATCAGTAGATTTGGATGATCGGCGATCCATCTGAGAAACAGCAAAATCCAGCATGTTAAAAATCCCTGACTCTCCAATCCTGACCATTTGTTGGTCAGAATCAGAGAATTGGGGATTTCCAACATGTTGGATTTTCCTGTTCCCCTTACCCAGGCATCGGTAGAATGGGAAATTGTCCCAATTCTCCCCTGATATATTGGTCTCTTAAGTCATTGCCTTCTTCTTTCTGAATGTATATTAATTGTTTCATTATTAAGATAGTCTGTTTTTCCTTTTAAAGATTTTTAAGGGATTGTTTCCTTAACAAATAACATATTTATTAGGTCCCTCACAAGTGCGTAAATTTACTAAGATTTATGTTTTTGACGATTTTAGCCAAGATCAATCTCGGCTGACATCGGCCATTTTTTATTGCAACTTTTTGAAAAAACGAAACTAATTTACTAAGCTCCCGTGTTTCTATCATTCGAGCTTTCTTATGTCAATGTGAGTTGTAATGCAGAGCAGTGTTTTACGGGGGATTTTAGTAAAACACTACTGAACATGACACAATGAAGCCTGGTCGGATCAATGAGATCCATGCAGGGCTTCATTGTGTGAAGTTTTGAAATAGCTAAAAATCAGAACAGAAATTGTGTGGGGTCCCCCAATCTAAGCATGACCACCCCTGGGCTCTTTGAGGCAGTCTTGGTTCTTAAAATACTGGGAAAAATTTGTGTAGGGGTCCACAGTTTTTTAAGAACCAGCACCCGGCTCTTGGACCGGTCCTGGTTCCAACAATACGGGGGGAGAGGGGGGAAGAGAGCAGTGGGTGCCGGGTTGACAGCCATTAAGTGCAAAATGAGAATAAAGTATTGACCTTTACAGTGGAACCATACGTCCCAGCAAGCCTCCCCTGCATGCTGGTACTTGGAGAACCACAAGTACCATCATGAGGTGCATTAAAGCGCCTTTCTGGCATCTGTAGTAACACAGTAAAGGACATACACACCGTACAAACGAAAACTTTAATAAAACATAAATGCACACTCACAGTCACACTTACATATACTATACATACCTACATTCCCACGGAGCCACTTTGTCCCCATGCCCATGGGGAGCAGTACGGATGGTGTAACAGTTAGCATTACTGCCTCACAGCACTGAGGTAATGGGTTCTATTCCCACCATGGCCCCAACTGTGTGAAGTTTGTATATTCTCCCCGTACTTGCTTGGGTTTCCTCCGGATACTCCGGTTTCCTCCCACAATCCAAAAATATACTGGTAGGTTAATTGGCTCCCACCAAAAAGTAACCCTAGCGTGAATGTGTCTTTGTGTACATGTGATAGGGAATATAGATTGTAAGCTCCACTGGGGCAGGGACTGATTTGAATGGACAAATATTCTCTGTACAGCACTGCAGAATATGTGTGCACTATATAAATAACTGGTAATAAATAATAAATAAATGTCCATGTAGAATCCATAGGGTATCTGTAAAAAAAAAAAAAAAAAATCCTATACTCACCTATTTCCAGTGTAGATTGGTCCTTTTCATTCCATGTAAGCATCCACAGGGTTATAAATAACAAACCAAAACAAACCCGAACCAGAATGGACTAGTAAAAGTGTATGTTTACACAAACACTTCTACTACGTGAATGTGTACCCTCTACTTGACTGTCACTAGAGGGGACCCGCCAGTCAATTAAGAGCTGCTGCCATAGCAACAGCTTCCTTATTGGCTTTGCTCTCCCATGGCACAGCCTCTCACTGTTTGCCCACAGGAATTAATGGAGACGCTCGGCTCCATTCATTTCTATGGTGGGAACCGCTAAATTGGTAAAATCACAGGGGGCAGCCCCAATTGAGCTTGTGGTTAGAGGGGGAAACTTGCATTATTATTTACAACTTGCATTGTAGTATGGCTGTTAACCACTTAACCATAGCAATATTCTATCAATTATGGACTTTTCTAGTGAATAGGCCCTCAGTGAACAACACATTGGCAAATGGTGTGACTTTTTAGTGGCCTTCATGACTTGAAACAGGAATGCCCTAATATTTGCACTTGAAATTGGCATTGGTCATTAAAATGAATTCTTATTCACTGATCACAGGAACCTTTGGAACTTCAATGCTTAAAAAACAAACATGCAGTGACATCTTTATACATATTAGGCCTATAGCGTCTAATATTAACCTAGTGAACTACTTTTCTCTCCATTTACTAATATAATTTTTCAAATTTAAGGAGAAAGCATTCCAGTGACAAAGACTACACTACCTAATATAAACAACTGCATCCCATGGATAACACACAGCGGTGATGATTACAAGAAACATATTCTCTTTTGTGGAACTGAGGTCATCCAGACCAAGGGAAGTGGTCAAGAACTTGTGAAAGCTGTTGTCCTACAAACTGGTGGGTTTTCCTATTCTAACAATTAGTCGCAGGAAGAGTGAAACACTTAAAGAGACCTATTTACAAATACTGCATATACTACACAAGTCACACTGTATTATTACAGTCAACTTTGTGTCACAAAACAACATCCAGTGAAGAGGACTAATTATTGCACATAATTAATAACTAGTATGCCACTACTGATGTTACTGCTGTTACACAATACAACACAGCTTCATTGTCTCAAAGCGATTGATTCTGATTTATGATACACTGTCTATAATTATTTAGTCATTAGATTTTAAAAGGAATGCAACATTTGTATTATTGTGAAGTGATTATTTAGCAAAATCTAGTGGTGTGAATAACAGATGTCAATAACATAAAACATCTTTAATTAGGATTTAATACAGCAAAGGGAGACCTAGTGAGATCCATTCTATATAACAAGCCAGTCGATGTGAAGCTGCACAGAGATGCCATTAGGTTCCTCATGGGACTCGTGGGTATTGCTATTATTGGAGTTATCTATACAGCGATTGTCTTCACAAAGAATGAGGTAAGTGTTCCTGTGCATACAAACAAGTCGGTGCAAATTGTACATGCAATACATAAGTAGGCTCATTTATCAATGAGAGATACATTTCACTTTGAGTGATAAATTGCACTAGCCAATCAGCTCCTAACTGCCATGTTACAGACTGTGTTTGATAAATAACAGTTAGGAGCTGATTGGCTGGTGCAATGTATCACTCACAGTGAAATGTATCACTCATTAATAAATGAGCCTAAAAGTATGTATTCAGCAAAGCTAATCCTTCTCTGTGTTCCCTAATCTTTCTTAATGGAGTTACATTTATAAATATATGTAACAACAAATATAGTGGTCTATTTACTAAGCCTTGGATGGAGATAAGGTGGACGGAGATAAAGTACCAGCCAATCAGTGTCTAACTGCCATGTTACCGGCTGGGTTTGAAAAATGACAGTTAGGAGCTGGTTGGCTGATACTTTATCTCCGCCCAATTTATTTCCATCCAGGGTTTAGGAAATAGACCCCATGGTCCCAACCAACCAGCTCCTAACTGCCATTTTTCAAACCCAGCCTGTAACATGACAGTTAGGAGCTGATTAGCTGGTACTTTATCTCTGTCCAATTTATCTCCATCCAAGGCTTAGTAAAGATACCACAAAAACTGAAAACAACACCCACATTTGTATAGTAATATTAGATATAATAAAGGTCTGGGATGCTTAGCAGAACATTGTATTAGTCAATATTTTGAATAGTGATGTTGGTACGCAATGAACAAAACAAATTTAGATTTTAAAATGGAATCGGTATGTGATCCCGGCGGATGGGATGCCAGCGGTCACAATACCAACTCCGGCATCCTGATGTTCATGATCCCGACAGGTGTGAGGTAAGTATTCTACCCCCTCAACCCCCTAAGACTCTTTTACCGTAGCCTAACCCTAACCTCCCCCTTAGTGCCTAACCTTAACCCTACCTTTCTGCAGACTAACCCTAACCCTCCCCCATTAGTTCCTAAACCTAACCCCCCTCAGTAGTGCCTAACCCTACCCCCCCCCCCCCCCCCCACTGCCTAACTCTAACTTCTCCTCCTACAGTCTAACCCTAATCCCCCCCGGGTAGTGTCTATAACTAACACTACCCCCCAGCATCCAAATCCTAACTGTCCTATGTATACTTACCTTCGGGATCTTGGCTGTCAGTATCCCGGGATCCTGAATGTATACCTGTTAAAATATAGATTACTTACCTGACTTGGTCATTACTAGTTCCTTAACATTTAATTTTGAGCAAAAGTTTACAATGTGTTATTAATATAAATAGAAGAAATAAGAAAATCAACCCCTGCATTGTTCTTCCTGCTATAATGCCCTAGGCAACTTTTATAGTTACTATTGGTGGAACTGTCCAGCTTACGATGCTGTGACACTAATCTGATGTGGCCATTCATAGCGAGGAGCCTGAGCTGAACGCAGACTTCCCATGGTGGTATGATACCACTTCATTTCTCAGTAACCCTCTGTCTGCATATGAGATGTTCACTTTGCCCGGAATATGTCAAAATTTATGCAGCTGTACAAAAATATTGAAACTGCTGTATACGAGGGGTGTGCAGTAAGTTTCCAGATGTGCAGTGCATAGGTAGAGTAGACACAATCTGACTGTCTGGTTGTAATATCTGACTAAAGTTCTTGTGAAATGTAAAGGCACAGAGCAGTACTGTACATAAGTAGCACTGCGCACCGAATAAGTCAGCATGTTCACTTACTTCACAAACTCATTATGGAGCACCATGATCTTCTATGACTACAAGAGTAGTTTATGAGAGCTGGAGAGTACCGACTGTCAAAGTCAAAAATATTACATAGAGAGAACATACAGACTCCACACATATGAGTCGCTATGCTTGCAAATACGCGCAGCGAGCACAGCAATATACGGTACCATACGCATTTACACAGACATGCCACAGAGATAGATTCAACACATATTTCATACAGCACATAAGTTGAACATATCAAGCGCCAGACATCATAATGTTTTAAATGTATTTAATGGAGTAACATCATGTATGTGTATTATTGGAACAAAGCAAGATAGACATGTCGTGTTTGGTATTAAAGCAACCAGATTAATGTGTATATCAATTTGATGCCTGTTATTAAGATGTAGCTTATTGCAACAAGTAGATATGATTAAATGTATGAAAGCTAAAGTCACTCTTATTACAACAATGGATTTCCTGGAAAACAGCATGCTTGACCAGTGGCTATCTCCTGTAATTTGTCCATCAAGGCTGAACCTCGTTTGCATATGAATTGACCAGTGACTCATCATGAATGAGAAAGTTCCCTCCCTTAGACTAGTCTGTGCACTCCCCCAAACTACATAGTACATTGCTGATGAGACACACAGAAGTCTCTGCCCTTTTTCCCCTGGGTCCTGAGCGAGATCGAGTGTTGGTAATATTTTGCTTCTGTTAACTGGAGTTGAGAGCTAAAGAAGGAGGAACTGGAGCGTAGAAAGCATTGAGCAAAATATGGTAATTGTATCGCTGGCCTGTAACTGTATGTATTTGATTTAGTTTGTATTAACTGCTTACTGTATAAATTGTAACCATGTAACTATATATATATATATATATATACTGTACATTGTGATATATTGAATACATATCCTTTTAATAACAAATATATACATCAATGAGCTTTGGAACTCAGACAATGTGTGGGTGTATTGTTTTCTCTTAAGGGATGTAGTGTTTTGCGACGTACAGCGCACTTTTATCGTATATGGTAATAAGATGCACCTGGCATCCGCAGTATATATTAGAGCTGGCATTTTAAATATTTGTTAGAAAGCAATTTGGCATTTACACAACCAACTGCAAGCTGCTTTTGGGAAGGAAGCACCATCCCAAACCCACTGTGCTTGTGTGGTTTGCTGAAATTTGGCATGGGAGATGGTCCCTTTAAGATAAGGAGCACTGCAGCCGGCCTGTGTCCTCCATAACGAGGACAACATTGCTGCTGTGCGTGCCATAGTTGAGGTAGATGACAGGATGACCGTGGCTCAGTTAGAAAAGGAGATAGGCATCTCATCAGGATCCATCCACTTAATACTCCATGAATAGCTTAGCTCAGCTATGCAGCTGACTGGTATTCCAACCAATGATGCATAGGATTTATTTTGAGTTGCAGTGGAGACCTTCATCCAGCATGTAGAAGACATACCTGCTTCAGACTGGTCCAGCTGCTTCAGCAAGTGGTTTGAGCCCATACAACTTTGCATAGACACCCCTGGCAAAAACGTTGAAAAAATGTAATGTTCACTTTGATGTTAAATTTAATACTTTTTTGTGCATCCAGGAAACTTATTGCACACCCCTCGTATGTAGCATATATTTAGTTTGTACAGTAAGTTACATTATCTGTCCAGATAATGGTATAAGGGAAGGGTTCACTGCAACATACTGCTCTGCATATTTTTGTGTTCTTGTTCTGACATGTCACAAGAAGTTTGTCTCATCTTGCCTTTTTCATGTTACTGTATAAAAGGGCAATGCCCAACCCATCCCAAGAGCTCACTACATTTGTGTACCTATTCCTACCATGCACACTCATGTACCATGAAGCTAAATATCACATTATTCTGTTTGCTATTTCAATGCTTTGGTTTGAAAAACTCATTAGTAGACACCTATCAATTGATACAAAACTCTAATCATAATACTAATAATAACAAAAACAACAACAAATACAGGTTGAGTATCCCTTATCCAAAATGCTTGGGACCAGAGGTATTTTGGATATCGGATTTTTCTGTATTTTGGAATAATTGCATACCATAATGAGATATCATGGTGATGGGACCTAAATCTAAGCACAGAATACATTTATGTTTCATATACACCTTATACACACAGCCTGAAGGTAATTTTAGCTAATATTTTTTATAACTTTCTGTATTAAACAAAGTGTGTGTACATTCACACAATTCATTTATGTTTCATATAGACCTTATACACACAGCCTGAAGGTCATTTAATACAATATTTTTAATAACTTTGTGTATTAAACAAAGTTAGTGTACATTGAGTCATCAAAAAACAAAGGTTTCACTATCTCACTCTCACTCAAAAAATTCCGTATTTCGGAATATTCCGTATTTCGGAATATTTGGATAGGGGATACTCAACCTGTAATAATAATAATAATAATAATAATAATAATAATAGTAATACATAATAAATGTTTACAATTATCTCAGGTATTTAGCTAGGTACCCATGTTTCCCTAATGACATAAAAACAAAACTATGTACTATTTTTTTCCCATTTTGTGTGCCAATATTTTTTAAATTGTCTATACTTATATATTCATCTTTTGCTTATGTGATTTAAACAAATATGGCCTAAAAACAGTGCATACTGTAAATTAATAATGAAAATAATGCTAACCATAGATTAACAATTCTTTCACATCTTTTTAACCCTTAGGCCAGTGTTCAGGACATAGTATTGATGTCATTTTTGATGCCAACCGTTACGGTGAATGCAGCTATTCCTGCTTCTCTTACGCTGGCTCTTCTCTATGCTCAGACGAGGCTGAAGAAGCTGGGCATTTTCTGCATCAGTCCTCAAAGGATTAATTTAGCCGGGCAACTAAATCTCATGTGTTTTGATAAAGTAAGTTTAATCTTATTGTGTCATTTAACACATTCCATAGACAATTTCCATCATCTTGGACATGCCCTGCTGAGTCTTTCACTGAGCACATTCCTTAAGTTTTTGTGGACTTGTTATTTCCATTTGTAAATACTTTTATATAATGGGGCAGATATGTTTTTATTGGGGCTTTGTATATAGAATGCCTCTTGACTGTGTCTGCAGTACAGAATTTAGCACAGGTATGTGATAAACAAAGATAACAAAGGCCTAGCCTAGCCCAAGGAGGAAATCCAGAAAATACAATTCTGCATGTAGTAAATGATGCAGAAATACATGAACCAGGCATAATGTGTAGATTTAGAGTCGCACGCTGTTGTGATAGTTTTAGTCAAGTCTGCAACTTTATACTTATGCGAGTATCAGTCCTTCTACTGGTGTACATGTGTACATCTGAATGTAAGAACTGGGATGCCGGTGGTATGCGGTCATAATTACAGCAGTCGGGATCCAGACGGCCCTAATCCCGTCACATCCCAGAGGTAAGTACCGGAGTTGGGGTTAGTGTTAGGCACTAGAGGGAGGGTCCATATGCAGCAATACTATTGTGTGCATCTTTAAATGCTACCATTGAACACTTCACCAGCCTCATGCTAGCTGCAGATTCTCCATTAGAGAATGGCCTCCAGTGTGCGTGATTAAGCAACTGAGTTATGCGACATGCCTGCGACACTCCCATAGCAAGTCAGGGCATCTCTGTATGTCTGAATAGCCACCTTCCAGGGATGCCCAATACAAATACTCATCAAGTGCTACTATGGGATGCAATCAATTTGCCAGCTGTTGGGATCCTTGCGGTCAGGCTACTGCTGTCAGGATCTTGACAGCTGGCATCCTGCCCTCCGGTAAATAGTATGTAACCTGCTACTACAACTCTGTGCGTACAAAACGTAGGATGCATGCTAGAAACGTAGACACATGCACAGGTGAAAACATCAACCATTTGCACGAATATTGGCATAGCGTGCAACTCAGAATCAGACCCTAAATGTTAAAGGATTCATTATTTCTGCAGCAGCGGTGACACATGAATGTACATGAGCCAGTTACATGACAGTAATATCTACTCATGATCGCTTCTTGTGCCAGTTATAACTGCTCATCCACTTTAACAGAACTGACATTTGCTGCCATGCTTTAGTGTAGATTGTAAGATTACATAAAACAACAGTAGCAGTTTAGTAGATCTAGGTCTCTATTAATTTGTGATGATAGCACAGTATAACTTTTCTACTACTGCTTATGGGGGTCATTCCGATTTGTTCGCTCGCTAGCAGATTTTAGCAGCATTGCACACGCTAGGCCGCCGCCCTCTGGGAGTGTATCTTAGCTTAGCTGAATAGCGAATGAAAGATTAGCAGAATTGCGAATAGAAAATTCTTAGCAGTTTCTGAGTAGCTCGAGACTTACTCCTACACTGCGATCAGCTCAGCCCGTTTCGTTCCTGGTTTGACGTCACAAACACGCCCTGCATTTGGCCAGCCACTCCCCCGTTTCTCCAGACACTCCCGCGTTTTATCCTGGCACGCCTGCGTTTTTCCGCACACTCCCAGAAAACGGCCAGTTTCCGCCCAGGAACACCCACTTCCTGTCAATCACACTCCGATCACTTCAACGATGGAAATTCTTCATTCGGACGTGAGTAAATCTACTAAGTTTTGTGCTAAAATACTTAGCGCATGCGCACTGCGTACCATGCGCATTTTCGCCTTAATCGCTCCGTTGCGAAAATCGGCAAACGAGCGAACAACTCGGAATGACCCCCTATGTCAGCTACGGAAAATCTCTCCACCAATACCGTAGCGGTAAGAAGACACTTACAGTATTTCACCTCTGATTAATCCTTGTCACTCTGTATATGCGCAAATTGCTCCAATAAGAAATCATTTTTTAGGGGAATGTATGGTCCTTCAGTCACTAGTGATGAGCACCGGAAATTTTTCGGGTTTTGTGTTTTGGTTTTGGGTTCGGTTCCGCGGCCGTGTTTTGGGTTCGAACGCGTTTTGGCAAAACCTCACCGAATTTTTTTTGTCGGATTCGGGTGTGTTTTGGATTCGGGTGTTTTTTCAAAAAACCCTAAAAAACAGCTTAAATCATAGAATTTGGGGGTCATTTTGATCCCAAAGTATTATTAACCTCAATAACCATAATTTCCACTCATTTTCAGTCTATTCTGAACACCTCACACCTCACAATATTATTTTTAGTCCTAAAATTTGCACCAAGGTGGCTGTATGACTAAGCTCAGCGACCCAAGTGGCCGACACAAACACCTGGCCCATCTAGGAGTGGCACTGCAGTGTCACGCAGGATGGCCCTTCCAAAAAACACCCCACAAACAGCACATGACGCAAAGAAGAAAAAAAAGAGGCGCAATGAGGTAGCTGTGTGAGTAAGCTAAGCGACCCAAGTGGCCGACACAAACACCTGGCCCATCTAGGAGTGGCACTGCAGTGTCACGCAGGATGGCCCTTCCAAAAAACACCCCCCAAACAGCACATGTCGCAAAGAAAAAAAGAGGCGCAATGAGTTAGCTGTGTGACTAAGATAAGCGACCCAAGTGGCCGACACAAACACCTGGCCCATCTAGGAGTGGCACTGCAGTGTCACGCAGGATGGCCCTTTCAAAAACTACTCCCCAATCAGCACATGACGCAAAGAAAAATGAAAGAAAAAAGAGGTGCACGATGGAATTGTCCTTGGGCCCTCCCACCCACCCTTATGTTGTATAAACAGGACATGCACACTTTAACCAACCCATCATTTCAGTGACAGGGTCTGCCACACGACTGTGACTGAAATGACGGGTTGGTTTGGACCCCCACCAAAAAAGAAGCAATTAATCTCTCCTTGCACAAACTGGCTCTACAGAGGCAAGATGTCCACCTCATCATCATCCCCCGATATATCACCGTGTACATCCCCCTCCTCACAGATTATCAATTCGTCCCCACTGGAATCCACCATCTCAGCTCCCTGTGTACTTTGTGGAGGCAATTGCTGCTGGTGAATGTCTCCACGGAGGAATTGATTATAATTCATTTTAATGAACATCATCTTCTCCACATTTTCTGGATGTAACCTCGTACGCCGATTGCTGACAAGGTGAGCGGCGGCACTAAACACTCTTTCGGAGTACACACTTGTGGGAGGGCAACTTAGGTAGAATAAAGCCAGTTTGTGCAAGGGCCTCCAAATTGCCTCTTTTTCCTGCCAGTATAAGTACGGACTGTCTGACGTGCCTACTTGGATGCGGTCACTCATATAATCCTCCACCATTCTTTCAATGGGGAGAGAATCATATGCAGTGACAGTAGACGACATGTCCGTAATCGTTGTCAGGTCCTTCAGTCCGGACCAGATGTCAGCATCAGCAGTCGCTCCAGACTGCCCTGCATCACCGCCAGCGGGTGGGCTCGGAATTCTGAGCCTTTTCCTCGCACCCCCAGTTGCGGGAGAATGTGAAGGAGGAGATGTTGACAGGTCGCGTTCCGCTTGACTTGACAATTTTGTCACCAGCAGTTCTTTGAACCCCAGCAGACTTGTGTCTGCCAGAAAGAGAGATCCAAGGTAGGTTTTAAATCTAGGATCGAGCACGGTGGCCAAAATGTAGTGCTCTGATTTCAACAGATTGACCACCCGTAAATCCTTGTTAAGTGAATTAAGGGCTCCATCCACAAGTCCCACATGCCTAGCGGAATCGCTCTGTGTTAGCTCCTCCTTCAATGTCTCCAGCTTCTTCTGCAAAAGCTTGATGAGGGGAATGACCTGACTCAGGCTGGCAGTGTCTGAACTGACTTCACGTGTGGCAAGTTCAAAAGGTTGCAGAACCTTGCACAACGTTGAAATCATTCTCCACTGCGCTTGAGACAGGTGCATTCCACCTCCTATATCGTGCTCAGTTGTATAGGCTTGAATGGCCTTTTGCTGCTCCTCCAACCTCTGAAGCATATAGAGGGTTGAATTCCACCTCGTTACCACTTCTTGCTTCAGATGATGGCAGGGCAGGTTCAGGCATTTTTGGTGGTGCTCCAGTCTTCTGTACGTGGTGCCTGTACGCCGAAAGTGTGCCGCAATTCTTCTGGCCACCGACAGCATCTCTTGCACGCCCCTGTCGTTTTTTAAATAATTCTGCACCACCAAATTCAAGGTATGTGCAAAACATGGGACGTGCTGGAATTTGCCCAGATTTAATGCACACACAATATTGCTGGCGTTGTCCGATGCCACAAATCCACAGGAGAGTCCAATTGGGGTAAGCCATTCTGCGATGATCTTCCTCAGTTGCCGTAAGAGGTTTTCAGCTGTGTGCGTATTCTGGAAAGCGGTGATACAAAGCGTAGCCTGCCTAGGAAAGAGTTGGCGTTTGCGAGATGCTGCTACTGGTGCCGCCGCTGCTGTTCTTGCGGTGGGAGTCAATACATCTACCCAGTGGGCTGTCACAGTCATATAGTCCTGAGTCTGCCCTGCTCCACTTGTCCACATGTCCGTGGTTAAGTGGACATTGGGTACAACTGCATTTTTTAGGACACTGGTGAGTCTTTTTCTGAGGTCTGTGTACATTTTCGGTATCGCCTGCCTAGAGAAATGGAACCTAGATGGTATGTGGTACCGGGGACACAGTACCTCCAACAAGTCTCTAGTTGGCTCTGCAGTAATGATGGATACCGGAACCACGTTTCTCACCGCCCAGGATGCCAAGGCCTCAGTTATCCGCTTTGCAGCAGGATGACTGCTGTGATATTTCATCTTCCTCGCAAAGGACTGTTGGACAGTCAATTGCTTGGTGGAAGTAGTAAAAGTGGTCTTACGACTTCCCCTCTGGGATGACCATCGACTCCCAGCAGCAACAACAGCAGCGCCAGCAGCAGTAGGCGTTACACGCAAGGATGCATCGGAGGAATCCCAGGCAGGAGAGGACTCGTCAGAATTGCCAGTGACATGGCCTTCAGGACTATTGGCATTCCTGGGGAAGGAGGAAATTGACACTGAGGGAGTTGGTGGGGTGGTTTGCG
This sequence comes from Pseudophryne corroboree, assembly GCF_028390025.1. Classification (NCBI taxonomy): domain Eukaryota; kingdom Metazoa; phylum Chordata; class Amphibia; order Anura; family Myobatrachidae; genus Pseudophryne; species Pseudophryne corroboree. The sequence goes on along the minus strand of NC_086447.1, from coordinate 338,480,617 downwards.
TGAGCTTGGTTACAAGAGGAAGGGATTTACTGGTCAGTGGACTGCTTCCGCTGTCGCCCAAAGTTTTTGAACTTGTCACTGACTTATGATGAATGCGCTGCAGGTGACGTATAAGGGAGGATGTTCCGAGGTGGTTAACGTCCTTACCCCTACTTATTACAGCTTGACAAAGGCAACACACGGCTTGACAAATGTTGTCCGCATTTCTGTTTAAATACTTCCACACTGAAGAGCTGATTTTTTTGGTATTTTCACCAGGCATGTCAATGGCCATATTCCTCCCACGGACAACAGGTGTCTCCCCGGGTGCCTGACTTAAACAAACCACCTCACCATCAGAATCCTCCTGGTCAATTTCCTCCCCAGCGCCAGCAACACCCATATCCTCCTCATCCTGGTGTACTTCAACACTGACATCTTCAATCTGACTATCAGGAACTGGACTGCGGGTGCTCCTTCCAGAACTTGCAGGGGGCGTGCAAATGGTGGAAGGCGCATGCTCTTCACGTCCAGTGTTGGGAAGGTCAGGCATCGCAACCGACACAATTGGACTCTCCTTGTGGATTTGTGATTTCGAAGAACGCACAGTTCTTTGCTGTGCTTTTGCCAGCTTAAGCCTTTTCATTTTTCTAGCGAGAGGCTGAGTGCTTCCATCCTCATGTGAAGCTGAACCACTAGCCATGAACATAGGCCAGGGCCTCAGCCGTTCCTTGCCAATCCGTGTGGTAAATGGCATATTGGCAAGTTTACGCTTCTCCTCCGACGATTTTATTTTAGATTTTTGAGTCCTTTTTTTACTGATATTTGGTGTTTTGGATTTTACATGCTCTGTACTATGACATTGGGCATCGGCCTTGGCAGACGACGTTGATGGCATTTCATCGTCTCGGCCATGACTAGTGGCAGCAGCTTCAGCACGAGGTGGAAGTGGATCTTGATCTTTCCCTATTTTTGGAACCTCAACATTTTTGTTCTCCATATTTTAATAGGCACAACTAAAAGGCACCTCAGGTAAACAATGGAGATGGATGGATACTAGTATACTTATGGATGACGAGCGACTGCCGACACAGAGGTAGCTACAGCCGTGGACTACCGTACTGCGTCTGCTAGTATAGACTGGATGATAATGATATAAAAAATATATATATATCACTACTGCAGGACAGGTATATATTGTATAATGACGGACCTGCTGGACACTGTCAGCACTGCAGACTCCTAAACTACTAGTATGAAGAAGATAGAAAAAAAAACCCACCACAGGTAGGTATACAATTATGGACGAGTGACTGCCGACACAGAGGTAGCTACAGCCATGGACTACCGTACTGCGTCTGCTAGTATAGACTGGATGATAATGATATAAAAAATATATATATATCACTACTGCAGGACAGGTATATATTGTATAATGACGGACCTGCTGGACACTGTCAGCACTGCAGACTCCTAAACTACTAGTATGAAGAAGATAGAAATATAATGAATGACGGACCTGCTGGACACTGTCAGCAGAATGCGTTTATAGAATAAAAAAAAAAAACACCACACGAGTGTTTAACTTTTTCAGGCAGACAATATACTGGTGGTCACTGCTGGTCAGTCACACTGGCACTCTGGCAGCAAAAGTGTGCGCTGTTAAATATGTACTCCTGCTATAACTGCTCCCCAGTCTCCCCCACAATTAAGCTGTGTGAGCAGTGAGCACTACTCAGCACAGTCAGATATACATAGATGATATTATCATGCAGCACACTGAGGCTGAGCACAGATATGGTATGTGACTGTGTATCGTTTTTTTTCAGGCAGAGAACGGATTATATTAAATAATAAATAAAACTGGTGGTCACTAGTATAACTATCAGCAAAACTCTGCACTCTCTGAGTACTCCTAATGCTCCAGTAAATCAAGTGTCTCACTCTCTATCTAAACGGAGAGGACGCCAGCCACGTCCTCTCCCTATCAATCTCAATGCACGTGTGAAAATGGCGGCGACGCGCGGCTCCTTATATAGAATCCGAGTCTCGCGATAGAATACGAGCCTCGCGAGAATCCGACAGCGGGATGATGATGTTCGGGCGCGCTCGGGTTAGCCGAGCAAGGCGGGAAGATCCGAGTCTGCCTCGGACCCGTGTAAAAAGCGTGAAGTTCGGGGGGGTTCGGTTTCCGAGAAACCGAACCCGCTCATCACTATCAGTCACATGAGCATATGGGATAATTTTACTTTTGGGTTCAGAGCCAGCCGCACAACTGCACACATTTGATTTAAGAACAATATTAGCTTTATATGCGTGCCTTAGGGCTTTTCTTCCTATGATAAACAGACTGACTTGTCTTATGCTGAGTATACACCTGGCTGACTTCTCCACCAACTGCCGGCTCCGCTGACACGCTGTCAGCCAATTTGGTAAACATAAACACTTACCAATCGGCCGCTTGCTATGTCAGGCCAGACACCACAATTTGGCGGCCAGCAGTGATGTCACTCTCGGTGGTTCCTGTCGCTGGAATATGGGACGGTCATACTCACAGTCAGACATGCCGATGTACAGGATCTTCAAGATATTTCACATTGTCTGAGATGCAGGACCGACCTGATAAGTCTGTGATCGGCATCGTTCACAAACATTTCGGGTGTACACACCAGCTGATCAACTACAGATATATTGTTCATCACTTGTACAAATGATATATCTTTCTAGTGTGCACACAGCTTTAAATCAGAATATATTAGTAAATCATCATTCAGAGCACTACAATTATTTAAACATAGAAACAGAGATTTTGACAGCAGAAAAGAACCACTTGATCCTTATTTCTGTGTAATGATATCCTTATGTCTATCCCATGCATGTTTAAATTGTTCTACTGTCTTAGCCTCTACCACCTCTGATGGGAGGCTATTCCACTTGTCCACTACCCTTTCTGTGAAGTAATTTTTCCTCAAATTTCCCCTGAACCTCCCCCCCTCCAGCCTCAGTGCATGTCCTCGTGTCCTACTGCTTCTCTTCATTTGAAGAATGTTTCCCTTCTGGACTTTGTTAAAACCCTTGATATATTTGAAAATATCTATCATGTCCCCCCTTTCCCTTCTCTGCTCCAAACTATACGTATTGAGATTTTGTAGTCTTTCTGGGTATGTCTTGTGATGTAGGCCATGCACCATTTTAGTTGCCCTTCTTTGTACAGTTTCTAATGTATTAATATCCTTTTGAAGATATGGCCTCCAGAATTTAACACAGTATTCTAGATGAGGCCGTACCAATGTCCTATACAGTGGCAGTATTACTTCTGTCTGTCTTTCTTTCTTTTTCTTTCTTTCTTTCTTTCTTTCTTTCTTTCTTTCTTTCTTTCTTTCTTTCTTTCTTTCTTTCTTTCTTTCTTTCTTTCTTTCTTTCTTTCTTTCTTTCTTTCTTTCTTTCCTCTCCCAATACAGCCAAGCATCTTACTAGCCATCCTCATTGCTTTGTTACATTGCTTACCTGCCTTTAAGTCACCTGAAATAGTGACTCCTAGATCCCTTTCCTCCTCAGTAGTTTCCAGTATAGTGCCATTAATACTATATTTAGCCTTAGGATTTTTGAGACCAAAGTGCATGGTTTTGCATTTTTTGGCATTAAACTGTAATTGCCACCCTCTTGACCATTCCACTAGTCTATCTAGATCCGCAATCATTTGTTTTACCCATCCTGGTGTGTCTACCCTGTTGCATACTGTATCTTTGTGTCATCTGCAAAAAGGCATACTTTCCCTTTAATGTAATTTGCAATGTCACCAATAAAGATATTAAAAAGCACTGGTCCAAGTATAGATCCCTCGGATACTCCACTGGCAACATTTCACTCCTGTGAATGTACTCCATTTACCACAACTCTCTATTTTCTATCCTGCAACCAAGATCTTATCTATTCAATAACCTTAGTATCCAATCCCAAGATTTCAAGTTTATTTAGCAGTATGCGATGTGGAACAAAAGGCCTAATTCAGACTGGATCGCTGCAGCGGCAGCTAATGTAGTCTAAATCCTTTTGTGGAGTACACCTGCTGAGCGAGTGCTCGGGAGCCCAGTGAGATGATAAGAGCATCTCAGGGCTGTGATTGCCTCTGGCTGATTGACAGGCAGAGGCTGTCAAGGGTAGGGAGGGGGCATGCCAACGGTGTTAGAACGCCTTTGGAGGGATGAGGTCTGGACAACGCAGGTGTGTCCGGACCTTTGCGGGGGTGGGCCACGGCAGCTGCGTGATGTCACATGCAGCTGCTACAACCCGGGACGTGAGGAGTAGTGGCCTGCCAGAGTGCAGGATCTGCACTGGCAGGGAGCTACTCAGCTGATTGAAAAGCATCGCCACTGTGCAATGCTTTTGTACCCTTGGGGGGGGCAGACATGCAGGGTGGACTGGACATCTGGCCCCATAGATTTGTCCACTTGCATCTTTGAGAGTTCTGTTAGGACCTTCTCCTCTGTAAATGTACTTGTTTCGTTTTCCTGAATATCCCTGCAACTTAACTGTGATCCCTTCCCCTCTCTTTCAGTATTGACTACAGAGCAAAAATAGTTATTAAGGTGATCTGCTATTACATTGTCTCCCTCAACAAAACTCCAAGTCTCTGTCTTTAGTTTTATTATTCCACCTTTTGTTTTTCCTCTTTTGCTTATATGGGATCAGTACTAAATGCCGCCGGCCGGAATCCCGGCGGTCGAAATACCGACGCCGGAATCCCGACCACACAATCCCGACAGGGGTGGCAAGCGGAAACGCAGCCCCTTGCGGGCTCGCTTCGCTCGCCACGCTGCGGGCACGGTGCCTTGCTACGCTCGTCACACTATTATATTCTCCCTCTATGGGTGTCGTGGACACCCACGGAGGGAGAATATGTCGGGATTGTGGTGGTCGGGATTCCGGCGTCGGTATTTCGACCGCCGGGATTCCGGCCGGCGGCATCTTGACCGCATCCCGCTTATATACCTAAAAAAAGTTGTGCCTCCTTTACCCACTGACTTGGCCATTTTCTCCTCAGCTTGTGCATTTGCACATCTGATTACCTTCTTAGTCTCCTTCTTTCTAACAAGATATATCTCTTTGTCTTCATTATTTTGTGTCTGCTTATATTTCCTAAAAGCCATCTTTTTTGCTTTCATAATATTTGCTACTTCTTTCGCATACCACACTGGCTTCCTTTTCCTTGTGTTTTTCCTAACACTTTTGATACAAAGGTCTGTTGGCTTTATTATTGCACTTTTTAATATTTCCCACCTCTCCTGCACTGCTTCCAAGTTCCTCCACTCTGCCAAAGACTTGCTTACACATTTTCCAATTCCTACAAAATCAGCCTTCTTAAAATCTAACACCTTTGTTTTTGTATGGGATGAGTCAGTCTCTGTATTTATGCTGAACCATGCTTTTAACCCAGGTTTTTACCCACTTTTACCTCCAATATTCTGTATCCATTTGTGTTATTCTGTCTCCATTTGTAAGTATTAAGTCTAATATTGCATCTTTCTGTGTGGGCTCCCTCACCAATTGTTGGAGGGATACTGCCTGAAGGTAACTTAAAATGTCCCTACTTCTATTTCAACTAGCAACAGACACTTCCCAGTTTACCAGGAAGATTAAAGTCTCCCATTATTATTACCTCTCCTTTCAATGCCATTTTAGTTATGTCATTGAAAAGGTTCTTGTCCAGTTCTGACCTGGTGGCCTGTATATCACGCCAATACAAAGAATTGACTTCTCCCCTGTTTATATGGTCACCCAAAGAGCCTCTTTAATAACTTTGTAATAAGGTAGTATTTATGATTTTTTTTTACATACATTACTCCCCCTCTTCCAAATTTTTCCCATTCTGTCCTTCCTTAATAAAGTTTATCCCAGTATAGCTATGTCCCAGTCATGATTTTCATTGCACCATGACTCTGTAATTGCCACAATATCTAGATCATCCCTTGTTGTTATTGCAATTAGTTCTGGGATTTTATTTCCTAAGCTCCTAGCATTTGCACACATAGCTTTTAGAGTTTTGTTTGTGCTTTTCCTGTTCTTACATAGAAACATAGAATTTGACGGCAGATAACAACCACTTGGCCCATCTAGTCTGCCCCTTATTTTTTATCCTTTAGGTAATCTCAACCCTTTTTGAACCTTAATTCTTTGTAAGGATATTCATATGCCTATCCCAAGCATGTTTAAATTGCTCTACAGTCTTAGCCTCTACCACCTCTGATGGAGGCTATTCCACTTATCCACTACCCTTTCTGTGAAATAATTTTTCCTTAAATTTCCCCTGAACCTGCCTCCCTCCAGTTTCAGTGTATGTCCTCGAGTTCTAATACTTCTTTTCCTTTGAAGAATGTTTCCCTCCTGAACTTTGTTAAAACCTTTGGTATATTTGAAAGTTTCTATCATGTCTCCCCTTTCCCTTCTGTCATCTATACTATACATGTTAAGATCTTTTAGCCTTTCCGGGTAAGTTTTGTGATGTAGGCCATGCACCATTTTAGTTGCCCTTCTTTGTACACTCTCTAATGTATTTATATCCTTCTGGAGATATTGTCTCCAGAACTGGACACAGTATTCCAGATGAGGCCGCACCAATGACCTATACAGTGGCATTATTACTTCTCTTTTCCTGCTACTGATTCCTCTCCCTATGCAACCAAGCATCTGACTTGCCTTTCTCATTGCTTTGTTGCATTGCTTTCCTGCCTTTAAGTCACTTGAAATAGTAACTCCTAAATCTCTTTCCTCCTCAGTAGTTTCCATTATAGTACCCTTGATACTATATTTAGCCTTTGGGTTTTTGAGACCCAAGTGCATGATTTTGCATTTTTTGGCATTAAACTGTAGTTGCCATGTTCTTGACCATTTTTCAAGCCTAGCTAGGTCAGCAATCATTTGTTTTACCCCTCCTGGTGTGTCTACCCTGTTGCATATCTTTGTATCATCTGCAAAATGCATACTTTCCCTTCAATACCATTTGCAATGTCACCAACAAATATAATAAAGAGAACTGGTCCGAGTGCAGATCCCTGGGGTACTCCACTGGTAACATTTCCCTCCATAGATTGCACTCCATTTACTACAACTGTGTTTCCTATCCTGCATCCAGGTTCTTATCCATTTAACTATTTTATAATCCACCCCCACACTTTCAAGTTTATTTAGCAGTCTGCGATGTGGGACAGTGTCAAATGCCTTACTAAAGTCTAGATATGCTACAACTACAGCTACCCCTTGATCTATTATTTTCATCACAGAGTCAAAAAAGTCAATAAGATTTGTTTGGCATGATCTCCCACCAGTAAATCCATGCTGTTTTGGATCCTGTAAGTTGTTTGATTTAAGATATTCCACAACTCTTTCTTTTAGTAGTTTTTCCATTACTTTCCCTACTACTGATGTAAGGCTTACTGGTCTGTAGTTACTTGCTTCTTCCTTGCTTCTACTTTTGTACAGTGGAACTACATTTGCTCTTTTCCAGTCCTCTGGAATGGCACCTGTATTTAGTGACTGGTTAAATAATTCTGTTAATGGTGCCACCAGCGCATCTTTTAGCTCTTTTAATATCCTTGGGTGTATCCCATCTGGCCCCATTGATTTATCCACCTTTAGTTTTGAAAGTTCAGTTAGGACCTTCTCCTCTGTAAATGTACTTTCATCTACCTTATTTTTATGAATGTCCTTGCAATTTAACTGTGGCCCCTTCCCTTCTCCTTCTGTAGTAAATACTGAACAAAAATAAATATTTAGGTGATCTGCTATTGCCTTGTCTCCCTCCACCAAATTCTCACTCTCTGTCTTAAGTCTTATTATTCCTCCATTTGATTTTCTCCTTTCATTTATATACTTAAAAAAAGTTTTTCCCCCTTTATCTACTGACTGGGCCATTTTCTCCTCAGCTTCTGCCTTTGCACGTCTGATCCCTTTCTTAGAATCCTTCCGTCTGTCAAGATACATCTCTCTGTCATTATTATTTTGAGTCTGTTTGTGTTTCCGAAAAGCCATCTTTTTTGCTTTAACACTAGTTGATACTTCTTTTGTGAACCACACTGGCTTCCTTTTCCTGGTGCGTTTCCTAACCCTTTTGATACAAAAGGTCTGTTGCCCTTAGTATTGCACTTTTCAGTTTTTTCAACCTCTCCTGCACCCCTTCCAAGTTCCTCCAGTCCGCCAATGAATCACTTAAACATCTCCCCATTTTTGCAAAGTCAGCATTTCTAAAAATCCAACACCTTTGTTTTTGTGTGACAGGAGTTCTTAGCTACAGTATTTTCTTCTCTCTGCCTATGTTTATTTGGGTTTGATTTGAATTATCTTCTGTTGCTGTTGATATGCTTCCTATTCCCTCTTCCTGCAGAAACCACACCTCTGGGCTTGGGGAACAGATTTCTTTATTCCAATTTGGTTCACTGCCCCCCTCTGTTAGTTTAAATAGTTCTTGATGAAGCATCCAAACTGTTTAGTTAGTATTCTCATTCCCCTTGAAGATGGGTGAAGGCCATCACTTTTGTATAAGCTCCTATCTTGCCAGATGGTGTGACTATGGCTTATAATTCCTTTCTAAATTTCTCCTCATTGCACCATGTCCTTAGCGAAACATGGATGTTTCTGATGCAATGAGTTCTGTCTTCCTCTCTGTGTACTGGCAATGTTTCAGTAAAAGTTACAGTGGTTGCCACCTGCTTCAGAGCAGTCCCTAACATCCTAAATTTAGGCTGACCATATTATTCCTTTAACCTGGGACACTCATGAATTACACAGGTTCTGTGGCTGGCTGACTACAAGCCTGCATTTCACCTAGTTTTAAGCATCCACACAACCTGTGCAATTCATGAGTGTCCCAGGTTAAAGGGATAATATGGTCAGCCTACCTAAATTAGGGGCAGATGTATTAACCTGTAGAAGACATAAGGAAGTGATAAACCAGTGATAACTGCAAGGTGACAAACGCACCATCCTATCAGCTCCAATATGTAAATCAACAGTTAGGAGCTGATTGGCTGTTGCATTTATCACCTTGCACTTATCATTTGTTTATCACTTTCTTATGCTCTCTCCAGGCTTAATACATTTGCCCCTAAATAAATCTTTTATGGCCATGAGTTCAGCATTAGCCGGGTCATTTGTCCCTAGGTGGACAATGACATCCATCCCCCCATCTTTTCTTGCTGCCTTCACAACTCTTAGCATACGCCCACTGGGAGTGCATTTTAGCTTAGCAGAAGTGTGAACTCCTGCATCGCAGAGCGGCGACAGAATTTTTTTGTGTAGTTTTAGATTAGCTCAAAACCTACTCAGCGCTTGCAGTCACTTCAGACTATTCAGTTCCAGATTTGACATCACAAACCCACCCAGCGTTCGCCCAGCCATGTCTGCGTTTTTCCTGGCATGCCTGCATTTTTTCCAACACTCCATGAAAACGGTCAATTGCCACCCATAAACGCCCACTCCATGTCAATCACTCTGCGGCACCCAGTGCGACTGAAATGCATCATTAGACCCTGTGCAAAACCACATCGTTCGTTGAGCCCGTACGTCGCGTGTGCGCATTGCGCCGCATGCGCAGAACTGCCAGTTTTTAGCCTGATCCCTCTGACCAAATGCAACTAGCGATCAACTCGGAATGACCCCCCATATCCATTGCACTGCACTATCCCAAACATTGTATCAGATGTTAATGGAATTGCCAAAGATTTGTGTTCCTGTTTCTGTATTATAAAACTCACCTTTTTCTGTATTCTAACTTGCCTGCTGCTGTTTCAAACTCACAATTAACTTAAAAAGCCAAGCCAACACTTTAGAATGCAAGCTTCTCACAATGAGCAACTATATGAATAGTAATAGTAATAGTGGGCATATGGTAAAAGTCTAAACTACACTATAATACATACAATGGAGTATCAACTTTAATGAAATAAAATGTATCTTTTTATATTTTCCTAGACAGGCACTTTGACAGAAGACATCTTAGATTTATATGGCATTCTTCCTTGTGATAACAGTCGGTAAGTTTCAGGTAATTAATCAATAGGAAAATATGTAACAGATGATCCCACAATCCTTATTCTTTCTGTTATTGTTATTATTAACTGTCAATTTTCTGGTATGGTGACACGGTATCCAGTCTCTAGGTTGACCACACTTAGGTCGACACTGTCTAGGTCAACCACTATTGGTCGACAGTAAGTAGATCGACGGACTCTAGGTCGACATGTTCTAGGTTGACATGACAAAAGGTCGACATGAGTTTTTCACATTTTTTCATTTTTTTACCTTTTTCATACTTTACGATCCACGTGGACTACAATTGGGAACCTTGCCCGAGGTTTGGCAAGCAAAGCGATCCATGCAAGGGGAGACGGTGCACTAATTGGGGATCCCGGTCACTGTACGGAGAAAACAACACCAAAAAAAGTGCAAGAACTCATGTCGACCTTCTGTCATGTCGCCCTAGTACATGTCGACCTAGAGTCCTTGTCGAACTGTAAACCATGTCAACCTACTTACTGTTTACCAATAGTGGTCGACCTAGACATTGTGTAGAACATACAGTGACATTACAAAACATGTGAGGTCATAAAGGACATTTAATAGACAAGTTTATAAAGTTAAATTTATACATAATTACAATATGCATATTAAACAATTATATATAGACCACAAAAGGAACTCACAAAGATATTACATTCTACAGGAGCTATGGTTGGAGACATAGGACTTGATCCAGTTAGGTGTGAGTCTGCTAATGTGAGTTTGTTTCATGAAAAGCAGACAAATGCGCATAACCAAGAAATATGAGCTCTAAGTAGAAATGCCAATTCGTGGAAATCGAGAATGTGCACATTTTCTACAAAATACGAACTGAGAGAAGTGCATGACAAACTGGGAAGAACTTCCTGGACTCCAAAAAATGTGACAACTTTGTTACAAGAATCATACAGCAGGCTGTTACTGGGCACAAGGAAAGTATTGGTTGCTCTTAAAAGGTGTCATATGGCAGATTGAATTATTTTTCATTGAAATATATAATTACATTTAGGATGCATACACATAAGAGAAGTTGATTTTGGAGTAATTTGAGGCCATTTTTTTTAACCCACAATAATGACATGTAACAATTAAGCTAATTAGAACCCTCCAAATGCCTAATTAGTCATTAGGGGAGGCGGCAAGGGGCAGGGGTATATCTAGGGTTCTGAGCGCCCCTGTCAAAGTAAAGGACTGGCTCCCCCATATTTTCATTGTGCACCAAAAAAGGGGCATGATAGCATGCGGAAGACGCATGGCCACACCATAGTACACCCAATTCAAATATCCTTATACCCTACACTACTTCACTGGCCCCTCTATACACTATACTCATTGGCATTACTATAATGGATGCAATGTGTGCGGTGCAAACATTGCACCCATGTCCAGGGGGGCCCACATTGCACACATTGCACTCATGTTTTATTACTCCATTCCAGAGTCCCTAGCCGGAATTCCAGTTGCAATAAAAAAATGGCCACCACACATTTGCAATAGGAGTTTAATGGAATTGAATGGATCCTCCACTAAGTAGCGCATACAGGGAGGGGGGGGGGGGATTCTGAGTACATAGAACCCCCCTTCCCCGACAGACAAGAGAGAACAGAAACAATATTACAAAGCTCTGCCCACTCACAGCAAATTGCCACGATTCCCGGGGAGGGGGCGGAGCCAATATGACTAGATTCCATTAGAATTATGTAATTTTAGCCCCGCCCACTCCTGATGTATCCATCAATTGCGTCATTTTGCCCTGAGGGGGCAGTCCTTAATGTTGTGCTCACTATCTTCCCTCAGTATCTACAATACACTGCTACAAGGTGAGACTCCAGAATGTGCATGTGTGAGTGTGTGTGTACAGTATGTGTTTATATGTATGTGTGTGTTTGTATATATATATATATATATATATATATATATATATATATATACAGATTGATCCACGCTAATCATGGCTCCATCTGTGCCTGGGCCTGCCTTCCACTGCGTCCATGATGTACATGTGCCCCATTCATTTGAACGGTAGCATCTCTGTGCACTCCCAGCGTGACTAGGCAGACGGATTGCCTAGTCACACCGGGAACGCTGCTATGTGTTGGAGCCTCCTCAGATGAGCACGTCTCCATCTGTATATATATATATCCTGTGGAACGCGGAAGCCGAGCCCTGTGAAACGCAACTGCGGCGGTTCCCATGGTATCCCAGGTCCATGAAACCGGAAGTGCGGCTACTTGACCAGCGGAGAGGGGGTTTCCTGATTTTCTGCATGGCGGCAGGTAAGTCTATTGTTTGGGGGTATTTAGGAGGGGGGGTTTCTTATTGTGTATGTGTTACTGGTGTGATCCTGAGAAATGGGCTGTGTCACTGAAAACATTAGACTGTTTGCCAGGTCTAATACAGATCTTTTGCACATGTAAGTCTCTAGAGTGCCTTTATTCATTGGATATATATATATATATATATATATATATATACACACACAAACAGAAAACCCTGCACTCTCCTAAGCAGCTTCATTCACCTTAATGCTTTAGTATACATCTGAATAAACAATGGGGTTTTGGTTTATGAATTGTACAATGCATGTAAGCTTGCAGCCCATTCCACGGGACCACATTTCACCGCAAGTCCTACTCTATCACATAAACTTTCACATAGATTTTATAAAAACCAACACAAATAACAACTGCTTAGGAGAGTGCAGGGTTTTCTGTTTGTGTATATTTGAGTTCGGTGGTCACAGCCCACCGCACCCCAACCCCTGGGAATGGCGAGTGCAGTGGTTCCTCGTGTTTGTTTATATATATATATATATAAAAAAGGTTGTAGAAAAGGGCACTCACTCAATTCTATAGTTATACTTTTATTATCACCCACAATCGGGCATATCAATGAATGAACAACAAACCACTGTGGCTTAGCATTGAATATCAAAAAAATATAATTCCAACAACTGTGGCATCTTCAATGCCTACGTAGTGTTTTCCATAATAATATATCACATAAGCAGAATTTGATGACTTAGCTGTCCGTCGACCTCGGTCACTAAATGACCGTTCAAGACCATCACATCATGTCACTGCCACCATGCATAGTGTAGAGCCATCTGTGTATGAACACCACAACACCCCACCTAAATACCCAATATTAAATATCAATAACTTACAGGTGAGCTGGCCGTCCGTCCCTTTTCGCCCAGCGTGCGTTCCACCCATCTGCGCCTGCGCTACTATAGCCTCAATGCATTCCGACTCACATGACTCCTCTGCGTTCCACTGGGCTAAATGTTTCCTGGTTATGCGCCGCAGATCCCGCTACGTCACTTCCGGTGACGAGCGCTGGGCGCACCCACATCAGGAGTTAGAACCAAGTCATCTCCATGGAAACAGGGCGCCGTGAGCGTCAGGTTCCCACCTGCACATCACTGCCCTGTACTCCAGATATTTTCAAGACTGTCATACACTCTGCCCATATTGAATATGCATATATATTCTTCAGTAATACATCAGTAGTTAATAAATAAATTGTTAATAGTGCTGAGGCATTGTCATGGGGTCATATGCAAAATGGTCAAGTATAGCAAAGACAGGGACCGCACTAGCCTCAGGGTCATCAGGGACCACCTGCGCCAATCTCAGCTGCAGTCATATATTAATAAACTTCCAAAACCAACATCTGATATAAGTAATGAATGTAGTCGTGTCCACACACAGAAGGCCACACCATATGTGTTCATCACTAAATGCCCACCGCAATATTGACAAACACATATATACTTTGGTTCAATCAATTATACAAATTACATATACAAAACCTAATGGGGCCATACTGAAAAATCTCTCAATGGCCCACACAGGCAGGACACTACAATACTAACAAACATGTAAACAAACATAAAAACATAAAACAGGTATCGAATAATCAGTGTCAACCCTATTTGTTCTTATAAAAAACACTTCATATTAATGTTTTCATTTAAACCCCTGGGTACCTTAGTACCAAGCTTATATATCCATCTGGACTCGCTTTGAAGAAGTTTCCTACCACGGTCACCACCCCTCACCAATTTAGGAACATGATCTATGATCATACATTTGAGTGTTGCCAGTTGGTGTCCATTGGTCAAAAAATGCCGAGCCACCGGCTTGTCACTTTGTTTGTTGATAAACGCTTGCCGAATCGAAAGTCTATGGTTTGCCATTCTTTCCCTAAATGTGGTAGTGGTCTTTCCAACATAATAGAGTCCACAGGGGCACATCAGGATGTAAATCACATAGTCTGTGGTACAAGTGACATGATGTCTGATAGCAATCTTCTGGCCAGTATGAGGATGGGAAAACGTTTTGCCAGTAAGCATACTGTTGCAAGTTGTGCACCCTAAACAACGACAACAACCAAGTCTGTTAGACCTAAGCCAAGTGGTCTTGGATTTATTCCTATTATCAAAATTCTTCATTGGCTGCATTAAGAGCTGCTTCAAATCCGGACCTCGTGCAAATGATATTAATGGTTTCTTAGTTATATTCTTGAACGTGGTGTCTGTAGCAATGATAGGCCAATGTTTTCTCACTGAGCTTGCAAATGACGGGGCTTTCACATCATACTGTGTAGTGATAACCATTCTATCATTCTTCTGTGTTTTAGGCTTACTCCCCTTATGGGCAAAAATGTATCTAGCCCTCTTTAATGCCTTTTTCACCAAATTTTTGCCATAGCCTCTCTGTTCAAATCTGGACGCCATTTCAACAAGTTGTTGTTCTCTTAGCTCACTTTCTGAATTATTACGCATTACGCCAAGAAACTGTGAAATGGGAAGTCCATTCTTAAGTGCCCTGGGGTGGTGACTAGTGGAATGTAAAAAAGTGTTCCTGTCAGTCTTCTTTCGATATAAAGTGGTTCCTAATGAACCCTCCTTTTTAAATATACACACATCTAAAAATTCTATTTGGTCGGTCTGAATGTTGTGTGTAAAACGGATCGGGCTATCCAGCCCATTCAATTCCGTTACCATCTGCACAAAGCTATTACGAGTGTTACCCCACACTATAAACACATCATCAATAAACCTATAGTAGTGCAGAATGCTGGGACCATATCTGGGATAAAAGTTCACACTTTAATAATGCGTCATAAATATGTTAGCGTAAACCGGCGCCAAATTTGATCCCATCGCGGTCCCAGCATTCTGCACATAATAGGCATCAGCATAACAAAAATGATTCTGGGTCAGAATGACCTCAATCATCTCACACACAAAATCAATCGGGGGTCCCACAAAATTAAAATTAGACAACGCCAATCTTACTGCCGAAATACCCTGGTCATGGGGTATTACTGTATACAAGGATGATACATCCATAGTAGCAAACAAACAATCTGTGGGTAATGAACCAATAGAAGTAAGTTTATTCAAAAAATCTCCGGTGTCACGTATATAGCTCCTGCTACTTGATACTACCGGCTGCAGCAGAAAATCAACATATTTGGCTAAAGGTTGCAAAACCGATTTCTCTGCTGACACAATTGGGCGACCTGGGAGTCTATCAAGGGACTTGTGGATCTTAGGTATACAATATAATATTGGACAGACTGGATGATCAACAGTCAAAACCTTCACCAAACGTTCATCCAACAGGCCCCCTGATAGACCCCGGTCCAGCAATTGGTCAACACTGTTCTTAATCTCATACATCGGATTGTATGACTTCCTCGTATACGTAGCAATGTCACTCAATTGAGATCTGACATCATCATCATAATACTGGTAATCCAATATCACAACTCCTCCCCCTTTGTCCGCCATGCGGATAACAATCTCATGGTTATTCTGAAGCGATCTAATCGCCTCTCTTTAGGTCACAGTTACAACCTAAATTGATTGAGGATAAGTCTGAAAAATGGCTTGAAAAATTAACTACACAAATTGACCGGTATAAAAAAGATTTGATTACTTTTAAGAAAAATAAGCTTGAGACAGTACAGAATGATTATAGGAATCATGCAGTATACAGACGGCTAACTGATGAGGTGGCGAGAGTACCGAGGCATAGAAATTTTGATAATAGACACAGGGTACCTTATTCCGTGGATTCCTCATATTCTTCATCTGAAGCAGAAAATAATGATACATTGCCCCCCAGTGGTCAGAATTTTTTAGGGGCACAACTGGATCCCAAGGGGATAGGTGGCAGTTTAGAAAGAAGGGCCGCACGCGGAGGGGCCAGGGGAAGAAGGGGAAGAAGAAGGAAGTGATAATTGAGAATATTTTCAACTTGTCCAGACATACATTAACATCAGCTGAAACCTCTGTTTTGTCTTTGGGACTTTCCTTTGCACACACTTTTAAGCGTGAGGAATTTGATACGCAACTCGATATGTACAAGATGGGACGTAAGCTACGGTTACGTGAATTCTTTAAGGATACAGGCAATACCGTTGTTGACAGTAACACGTTTACAATGAAAGGCTCTAGTGACTTTGACCCCCCGTCTGCCAACCCAAGTATTAAAACCTTCTTGAGGATGGTGGATGAGGATCTCAAAGTGTCCTCTAGAAATTCTGGCTGTTATCAAAACATTAATTATGAACAAAGAGAGGCGATTAGATCGCTTCAGAATAACCATGAGATTGTTATCCGCATGGCGGACAAAGGGGGAGGAGTTGTGATACTGGATTACCAGTATCATGATGATGATGTTAGATCTCAACTGAGTGACATTGCTACGTATACGAGGAAGTCATACAATCCGATGTATGAGATTAAGAACAGTGTTGACCAATTGCTGGACCGGGGTCTATCAGGGGGCCTGTTGGATGTACGTTTGGTGAAGGTTTTGACTGTTGATCATCCAGTCTGTCCAATATTATATTGTATACCTAAGATCCACAAGTCCCTTGATAGACCCCCAGGTCGCCCAATTGTGTCAGCAGAGAAATCGGTTTTGCAACCTTTAGCCAAATATGTTGATTTTCTGCTGCAGCCGGTAGTATCAAGTAGCAGGAGCTATATACGTGACACCGGAGATTTTTTGAATAAACTTACTTCTATTGGTTCATTACCCACAGATTGTTTGTTTGCTACTATAGATGTACCATCCTTGTATACAGTAATACCCCATGACCAGGGTATTTTGGCAGTAAGATTGGCGTTGTCTAATTTTGATTTTGTGGGACCCCCGATTGATTTTGTGTGTGAGATGATTGAGGTCATTCTGACCCAGAATCATTTCCATTATGCTGATGCCTATTATGTGCAGAATGCTGGGACCACGATGGGATCAAATTTGGCGCCGGTTTACGCTAACATCTTTATGACGCATTATGAAAGTGTGAACATTTATCCCAGATATGGTCCCAGCATTCTGCACTACTATAGGTTTATTGATGATGTGTTTATAGTGTGGGGTAACACTCGTGATAGCTTTGTGCAGATGGTAACGGAATTGAATGGGCTGGATAGCCCGATCCGTTTTACACACAACATTCAGACCGACCAAATAGAATTTTTAGATGTGTGTATATTTAAAAAGGAGGGTTCATTAGGAACCACTTTATATCGAAAGAAGACTGACAGGAACACTTTTTTATATTCCACTAGTCACCACCCCAGGGCACTTAAGAATGGACTTCCCATTTCACAGTTTCTTGGCGTAATGCGTAATAATTCAGAAAGTGAGCTAAGAGAACAACAACTTGTTGAAATGGCGTCCAGATTTGAACAGAGAGGCTATGGCAAAAATTTGGTGAAAAAGGCATTAAAGAGGGCTAGATACATCTTTGCCCATGAGGGGAGTAAGCCTAAAACACAGAAGAATGATAGAATGGTTATCACTACACAGTATGATGTGAAAGCCCCGTCATTTGCAAGCTCGGTGAGAAAACATTGGCCTATCATTGCTACAGACACCACGTTCAAGAATATAACTAAGAAACCATTAATATCATTTGCACGAGGTCCGAATTTGAAGCAGTTCTTAATGCAGCCAATGAAGAATTTTGATAATAGGAATAAATCCAAGACCACTTGGTTTAGGTCTAACAGACTTGGTTGTTGTCGTTGTTTAGGGTGCACAACTTGCAACAGTATGCTTACTGGCAAAACGTTTTCCCATCCTCATACTGGCCAGAAGATTGCTATCAGACATCATGTCACTTGTACCACAGATTATGTGATTTACATCCTGATGTGCCCCTGTGGACTCTATTATGTTGGAAAGACCACTACCACATTTAGGGAAAGAATGGCAAACCATAGACTTTCGATTCGGCAAGCGTTTATCAACAAACAAAGTGACAAGCCGGTGGCTCTGCATTTTTTGACCAATGGACACCAACTGGCAACACTCAAATGTATGATCATAGATCATGTTCCTAAATTGGTGAGGGGTGGTGACCGTGGTAGGAAACTTCTTCAAAGTGAGTCCAGATGGATATATAAGCTTGGTACTAAGGTACCCAGGGGTTTAAATGAAAACATCGATATGAAGTGTTTTTTATAAGAACAAATAGGGTTGACACTGATTATTCGATACCTGTTTTATGTTTTTATGTTTGTTTACATGTTTGTTAGTATTGTAGTGTCCTGCCTGTGTGGGCCATTGAGAGATTTTTCAGTATGGCCCCATTAGGTTTTGTATATGTAATTTGTATAATTGATTGAACCAAAGTATATATGTGTTTGTCAATATTGCGGTGGGCATTTGGTGATGAACACATATGGTGTGGCCTTCTGTGTGTGGACACGACTACATTCATTACTTATATCAGATGTTGGTTTTGGAAGTTTATTAATATATGACTGCAGCTGAGATTGGCGCAGGTGGTCCCTGATGACCCTGAGGCTAGTGCGGTCCCTGTCTTTGCTATACTTGACCATTTTGCATATGACCCCATGACAATGCCTCAGCACTATTAACAATTTATTTATTAACTACTGATGTATTACTGAAGAATATATATGCATATTCAATATGGGCAGAGTGTATGACAGTCATGAAGAGATCTGGAGTGCAGGGCAGTGATGTGCAGGTGGGAACCTGACGCTCACGGCACCCTGTTTCCATGGAGATGACTTGGTTCTAACTCCTGATGTGGGTGCGCCCAGCGCTCGTCACCGGAAGTGACGTAGCGGGATCTGCGGCGCATAACCAGGAAACATTTAGCCCAGTGGAACGCAGAGGAGTCATGTGAGTCGGAATGCATTGAGGCTATATTAGCGCAGGCGCAGATGGGTGGAACGCACGCTGGGCGAAAAGGGACGGACGGCCAGCTCACCTGTAAGTTATTGATATTTAATATTGGGTATTTAGGTGGGGTGTTGTGGTGTTCATACACAGAAGGCTCTACACTAAGCATGGTGGCAGTGACATGATGTGATAGTCTTGAACGGTCATTTAGTGACCGAGGTCGACGGACAGCTAAGTCATCAAATTCTGCTTATGTGATATATTATTATGGAAAACACTACGTAGGCATTGAAGATGCCACAGTTGTTGGAATTATATTTTTTTGATATTCAATGCTGAGCCACCGTGGTTTGTTGTTCATTCATCGATATGCCCGATTGTGGGTGATAATAAAAGTATAACTATAGAATTGAGTGAGTGCCCTTTTCTACAACCTTTTTTGTTTATCTGGACCACAATGGAACAGACTTAAAGGCGCACCGTAAATGCTGGAACATTGGAGTGTGCAAGTATTTAACAACAAATCATTGATAGATAGATAGATAGATAGATAGATAGATAGATAGATAGATAGATAGATAGATAGATTGTGTATGGGCCGGCACTCATCCCAACTGCTTTAGTATACCCTGGTGCCCTCTGGTAACAGTTTGTAGAATCCCAATAGAAGACAGCGGCACTCAGGAATTTTGGAATCAAATAGATGTATTCAAAATATGCAAAAAAGCCGACGTTTCGGGGCTCACCTTCCCCTTTGTCAAGGTGTGTAACAGTGAATAAAAACAAACAGATACCTTATATCTAGAAGAAGCACGCCAGTGCTCTGTGCGCGACCGGAGACGCGGCTTCCCGCTGTGCTTCCGGTCCCTCTGTGATGACCTCACCCCAGCTGCGCCTTGCAGTTACCTAGGCAACCTGGACGCTCCTCCGAGTACAGGTCTCGCTGTGAAATAAAAAATCAGTGACAGTCGTGCCCTCACAGCCTATAAGAACCCACCACCTTACTCTATGTTATTAGTAGTGATGTGCACCAGACATTTTTCGGGTTTTGTGTTTTGGTTTTGGATTCGGTTCCGCGGCCGTGTATTGGATTCGGACGCATTTTGGCAAAACCTCCCTGAAAATTTTTTGTCGGATTCGGGTGTGTTTTGGATTCGGGTGTTTTTTTACAAAAAACCCTCAAAAACAGCTTAAATCATAGAATTTGGGGGTCATTTTGATCCCTTAGTATTATTAACCTCAATAACCATAATTTCCACTAATTTCCAGTCTATTCTGAACACCTCACACCTCACAATATTATTTTTAGTCCTAAAATTTGCACCGAGGTCGCTGGATGACTAAACTAAGCGACCCAAGTGGCCGACACAAACACCTGGCCCATCTAGGAGTGGCACTGTAGTGTCAGACAGGATGGCAGATTTAAAAAATAGTCCCCAAACAGCACATGATGCAAAGAAAAAAAGAGGTGCACCAAGGTCGCTGGATGGCTAAGCTAAGCGACACAAGTGGCAGACACAAACACCTGGCCCATCTAGGAGTGGCACTGCAGTTTTCTAGCGAGAGGATGAGTGCTTCCATTCTCATGTGAATCTGAACCACTAGCCATGAACATAGGCCAGGGCCACAGCCGTTCCTTGCCACTCCGTGTCGTAAATGGCATATTGGCAAGTTTACGCTTCTCATCAGACGCTTTTAATTTTGATTTTTGGGTCATTTTACTGAACTTTTGTAGTATACTTGACAACACAGAGGTAGAGCAGTGGACTACTGTACCGTACTGCTATATATTATATACTGGTGGTCTGCAAAATTATGCACTGTCCTCCTACTATATATATACTGCGCAAAACTTCAATGCACCACAGGTATGGATGGATAGTATACTTGACGACACAGAGGTAGGTAGAGCAGTGGACTACTGTACCGTACTGCTATATATTATATAATGGTGGTCAGAAAAAGTATGCACTGTCCTCCTACTATATATACTGCGCACAACAACTAAAATGCACCACAGGTATGGATGGATAGTATACTTGACGACACATAGGTAGGTAGAGCAGTGGACTACTGTACCGTACTGCTATATATTATATACTGGTTGTCAGCAAAATTATGCACTGTCCTCCTACTATATATATATACTGTGCAAAACTTAAATGCACCACAGGTATGGATGGATAGTATACTTGACGACACAGAGGTAGGTAGAGCAGTGGACTACTGTACCGTACTGCTATATATTATATACTGGTGGTCAGCAAAATTATGCACTGTCCTCCTACTATATATATACTGCGCAAAACTTAAATGCACCACAGGTATGGATGGATAGTATACTTGACGACACAGAGGTAGGTAGAGCAGTGGATTACTGTACCGTACTGCTCTATATTATATACTTGTGGTCAGCAAAATTATGCGCTGTCCTCCTACTATATATACTGCACACAACAACTAAAATGCACCACAGGTATGGATGGATAGTATACTTGACGACACAGAGGTAGGTAGAGCAGTGGACTACTGTACCGTACTGATATAATACTGGTGGTCACTGGTCAGCAAAATTCGGCACTGTCCTCCTACTATATACTACAATGCAGCACAGATATGGAGCGTTTTTCAGGCAGAGAACGTATAATACTGGTGGTCACTGGTCAGCAAAACTCTGCACTGTCCTCCTACTATAATACTGGTGGTCCCCAGTCCCCACAATAAAGCACACTGAGCACAGATATTTGCAGCAAACTGAGCACAGATATGGAGGATTTTTCAGGCAGAGAACGTAGATATTTTCAGCACACTGAGCACAGATATTTGCAAGCACACTGAGCACAGATATTTGCAGCACACTGAGCACAGATATTTGCAGCACAGTGAACACAGAAGAGAGAACGCTGCACGTCCTCTCCCTATCATCTCAAATGCACGAGTGAAAATGGCGGCGACGCGCGGCTCCTTATATAGAATACGAATATCGCGAGAATAAGACAGCGGGATAATGATGTTCGGGCGCGCTCGGGTTAACCAAGCAAGGCGGGAGGATCCGAGGCTGCCTCGGACCCGTGTAAAATGGGTGAAGTTCAGGGGGGTTCGGATTCAGAGGAACCGAACCCGATCATCACTAGTTATTACTAGTACACCTCTTATTACACCATAACGGTGGCCCGGCCCTACTATATCAATTAGAGCAATAAACTTATGCATTTAAAAAAGCGGAGTCCCTAAGAGAACGGGTACTGTTAGTGCAAGTCTGAGAAACCCATAGCATAAAAACTGTGCAACATTATTGAGTAAAACTATGTTGTGTACATAAGAGTCCCCATGTGTCAGGACAACGATATGAAATAGCAGGTGTGAAAAATTAAAATATATGCAAAGAGTATATATTATGTGTATACAATGGGGGTAATTCTGAGTTGATCGCAGCAGGAACTTTTTTTAGCAGTTGGGCAAAACCATGCGCACTGCAGGGGGGGGGGGGGGCGGGTATAACATGTGCAGAGAGAGTTAGATTTCGGTGGGTTATTTTGTTTCTGTGCAGGGTAAATACTGGCTGCTTTATTTTTACACTGCAATTTAGATTGCAGATTGAACACACCCCACCCAAATCTAACTCTCTCTGCACATGTTATATCTGCCTCCCCTGCACTGCACATGGTTTTGTCCAACTGCTAACAAAAATCCTGCTGCGATCAACTTGGAATTACCCCCAATATGTGTAAAAAAAAGTGCATAATACAGGCTAAAAAAATTAACGTGAAAGATAACTAATATTTGTACGTTAAAGATTAAAAAATACTAGAATGGGTGAAAAAGAGGTTAATCACCCTTAATACGTAATTAAAGTGACTATAGTATAATAAATGAAGGTCTCAAAGCGGAGACCCTAGTACACATGTGCAAAATATGGACTCCATCAAAAATCAATGATCCATTATATAAGTCTCTACATAGATAATTAATTAACAAGTAAGGTTAAAAACCTAACGGGCCCCTTAGGGACATGAGAGGTGTACCCAAAGCAAACAACATTCAATGAACTATGGTTCAAACCGACACGTATCATATAAACCGGCTGGAGATCCCCCACTTAGAAATTAGCGATATATGGGTATATGCAATTGCGGTCGAATTCCGGCTGGAATTCGACCGTTTTTAAATTCGACACAATTCGACTGTCGAATTCCGGCCGCCGGGGCCGGAATTCGACATATTCAATAAAAAACGGATTCGACAGTCCCGCTGTCGAAAATCGGATCAATTGACGGATAAAGTGCGTCCTGGATTCGACTTTTCCGATGGCGCAAAAATGGTTAAAAAACACAGAAAAAAATTGCGTGGGGTCCCCCCTCCTAAGCTTTACCAGCCTCGGACTCTTTGAGCCGGTTCTGGTTGTAAAAATATGGGGGGAAAATTGACTGGGGATCCCCCGTATTTTTAGAACCAGCACCGGGCTCTGCGTCCGGTCCTGCTGCAAAAAATACGGGGGACAAAAAGCGTAGGGGTCCCCCGTATTTTTTAAACCAGCACCGGGCTTCACTAGCTGGGGAGATAATGCCACAGCCGGGAGACACTTTTATACCGGTCCCAGCGGCCGTGGCATTAAATATCCAACTAGTCACCCCTGGCCGGGGTACCCTGGAGGAGTGGGGACCCCTTAAATCAAGGGGTCTCCCCCCTCCAGCCACCCAAGGGCCAGGGGTGAAGCCCGAGGCTGTCCACCCCATCCAAGGGCTGCGGATGGGGGGCTGATAGCCTTGTGTAAAATCCAAGAATATTGTTTTTTTTTGCAGAAGAACTACAAGTCCCAGCAAGCCTCCCCCACAAGCTGGTACTTGGAGAACCACAAGTACCAGCATGCAGGGGGAATGGGCCCGCTGGTACCTGTAGTTCTTCTTCAAAAAAAAAATACCCAAATAAAAACAGGACACGCACACCATGAAAGTAAAACTTTATTACATACATGCCGACACACACATACTTACCTATGTGGACACACCGACTCTGGCCACGTCTCCATCTGTCGATAGAATCCGGGGTACCTGAAAATAAAATTATACTCACCTAAATCCAGTGTCCTGTTCTTTTTTTTTTGTAATCCACGTACTTGGCAAAAAAACAAACCGCATTTACCCGATCCACGAACTGAAAGGGGTCCCATGTTTACACATGGGACCCCTTTCCCCGAATGCTGAGACCCCCCGTGACTCCTGTCACAGAGGGTCCCTTCAGCCAATCAGGGAGCGCCACGTCGATTGGCTGAAGGGACCCTCTGTGACAGGAGTCACGGGGGGTCTCAGCATTCGGGGAAAGGGGTCCCATGTGTAAATATGGGACCCCTTTCAGTTCGTGGATCGGGTAAATGCGGTTTGTTTTTTTGCCAAGTACGTGGATTACAAAAAAGAACAGGACCGATCTACACTGGATTTTGGTGAGTATAATTTTCTTTTCAGGTACCCCATGGATTCTACTTGGAGAAGTGGACCAAACATCGTGTCAACATAAGTAAGTATGTGTGTGTCGGCATGTATGTAATAAAGTTTTACTATCACGGTGTGCGTGTCCTGTTTTTATTTGGGTATTTTTTTTGCAGTAGAACTACAGGTACCAGCGGGCCCGTTGTTCCCCGGCATGCTGGTACTTTTGGTTCTCCAAGTACCAGCTTGTGGGGAAGGCTTGCTGGGACTTGTAGTTTTGCTGCAAAAAAACAATATTCACCCGTGGCCCTTGGGTGGCTGGAGGGGGGGACCCCTTGATTGAAGGGGTCCCCACTCCTCCAGGGTACCCCGACCAGGGGTGACTAGTTGGGGTTTTAATGCCATGGCCGCAGGGACCGGTATAAAAGTGTCCCCCGGCTGTGGCATTATCTCTCCAGCTAGTGGAGCCCGGTGCTGGTGTAAAAAATATGGGGGACCCCTACGCTTTTTGTCCCCCGTATTTTTTGCACCAGGAACGGATGCAGAGCCCGGTGCTGGTTCTAAAAATACGGGGGATCCCCTGTTATTTTTTCCCCCGTATTTTTACAACCAGGACCAGCTCAAAGAGCCCGAGGCTGGTTATGCTTAGGAGAGGGAACTCCACGCATTTTGTTTCCGGGATTTTAACCCATTCCATTAAAAAAAAAAATTTAAAAAAATATATAAATAATACTTGTGTCTCCTAATAGACAAACCAAGTACATAATCCCTTCCAATGTAAATAAATATGCTATTAGCAATAAAAAAAAAACACAAAAAAAACATGTTTTATTTTTTTTTTATTAGATTCCGCCATCAAAGTGAGGTGGAATGAAATTGACGAAAATACTGTCGAAAAGCACCGTTGTCGAATCGACATTCTTCAATTGAATATACTTTTGTCGAAAAGCCGCATTTTTACCACTGCAGACATGTCGAATTTAAAAAATGTCGAATTGCAAAAAGTCGAATCTGAAACGTCCGTTTTTTTGTCGAAAAGCACTACATTGCATTGTCGAATCCAATTCAACATGCTTTTTTTGTCGAAAATGGCCTGTTTTTCGATTTTTGCGGCAATTCGCCGGCAATTGCATATACCCCTAAAAATTAACGAGAAGCCACTAGTCACAGACTCAAGTTTCCATGGCATGCTAAGGACTCTATAGTGTCCCCAAGTGTCCAATTCCACTGGCCTCCCAAATCTCTCTTAACATTAACAGAAGACTGATCAACATTAAAATAATAGGAGCAGCCACTCTTTACAAAAAGACATTCCACGAGAACTTCTCATTCAGTCCACCCGGACTGACGGTGCCCAACTCATGGATCCACTTGGATTCGATTTGTAATAGTTTGTGGCCACGATCGCCTCCTCTGATATTCCTAGGAACGTGGTCGATGATCTGATGTTTCATGTCATTGAGGGAATGGCCGACAGTCACATAATGACGTGCCACCGGCTGTTCAGATGCTATACCTAATAGAGCTTGCTTGATTGCCGACCTATGCAAGGCCATCCTCTCTCTCATCGTCCTTATAGATTTACCAACGTAGAGCATCCCACAAGGGCATATTAGTAAATATACTATATGCGTCATAGTACACATCAATAAATGCCTAATCTGGTATGTTTTCTCTTTGTGGGGATGTTTAAAGAATGTCCCAACTATCATACTAGCACAAGTTGTGCATTTGAGGCACTTGTAGCACCCTGGTGCAATGGTCAAAAAGGAAGAGGATTTTTTCTCCACCTCTCCTTGGAATCCCGTAATATCAGTATGAACTATGGTATCTTTGATGTTTTTACCCCTGGAGAAACACAGCATGGGTCTTTTATCCTTCAATGACGGTAGCGACTTGTCTGTTGAGACGATCGGCCACAAGGCCCTAGCCGCTCTTTGAACCACTGGGCTTGCAGTATTGAAGGTGTTTACAAACGGGATCACTGCCTTAGTAGGCTTGAGGGTGGATTTCAGGAGTGTTTCCCTCGGGATCAGCATAACCTCTGCCTTTTGTTGTTGTAGTCTATGTGGATCATAACCCCTCTGTACGAACTTCTTCACCATCAGCTCTAACTCCTGATCCAGGAGGGAACGGTCACTAATTATTCTAGAGGCTCTAATCATTTGTGACCTTGGAAGGCCATCTTTGAGCGGCTTGGGATGGTGACTATTGGCCTGCAATAATACGTTTTTATCAGTCGGTTTAGAGTACAGAGTGGTTGACAGTCTGCCTTCTGTTAAAGTCACTCTGACGTCCAGATAGTTTAATGTCACCCCATTTATTTGATAAGTATACTTGATTGTTGACTGTCTGTTGTTGGTGTCCGCGCCATCAGTTGTTCAAAGGCCTCCCGGCCCCCAGTCCATAGCAGGAACAGGTCGTCTACCTGGTAAACATCAATATATGTTGTGCTATAGCCCTGTTATCAATGAATACTGACTGTTCTTCCTGGAACATAAATATATTCGCAAATGATGGGGAGACGTTGCTCCCCATTGCGCAGCCGGTTTTTTTGGCGATAGAACTTGCCATTAAAGAGAAAGAAGTTCTTTTCCAGGGTCATGGCTAAAAGCTCCATTTATAAGTCTATATTGATGACTTCCATTTTTTCTGCAACAAAAAAGTTCCTCATGGCACATAGACCTGCCTCATGGGGGATGCTTGTATACAAGCTATTAACGTCAATGACGCAAATCAAGGTTTCTGGCGGCACTAGCCCCATGCTGTTAATCCGTTCTAGAAAGCTGGGGGTATCTTTAATGAATTTACGGTGTTTCAAGATGAGTGGTTGTAAAATGCCGTCGAGTAAAATTGAAATTGGCTGAAAGATTGAGTCCCTGGCTGCTATTATCGGCCTTCCCGGTGGTGCACTGGCACTTTTGTGTATCTTGGGTACTGTATAGAAAATAGGGACCAATGGATGATCCTGCTTGAGCGCTTCACACAATTTGGTAGATAGCTGACCGTTGGATTTTGCCTGATCTAAGAGCCGAAACAGTTCCTGTTGGTATCCGGCCGTCGGGTCCTGCACCAGTTCCTCATATGTATCCATCACTGCTAGTTGGCTATCAATTTCATTGATGAAATCAGTGAGGTTTAAAATTACAAGGCCACCCCCCTTGTCTGCGGGACGAAATATCACGTCCCGATATGCACCAAGCTGTTTGAGCGCCACCCGTTCAGACCTTGATAGATTCTGATGTGTGGTTGCCGAGGCTGCCGTGTATTTCAAGACTGAGTCATTCAGTAGTCTAGTAAAAGACTGTATTGACGGATTAGTGGAGGGTGGGTCAAAAGATGATTTGTGACGTGTATTCTAAAATTTCTCATGTGGAGGATCGACGGTCGTACTCATATTCCCTTCCAAATTAGATCGCTGGAAGAATTCCTGTAGTCACAGCTTGCGAGAAAAACAGTGCAACTCCACCTGCCATTTGAGATCATTGAATGGTTTGGTGGGGACGAAAGAAAGACCCTTTTCCAGAACCCTGAGTTCCACCTCAGAAAAGGATCTGCTAGAAAGGTTATATATTAGCGATTCTTGTTGGCCGACCGCCCTCTTGATTCGTGTACACTGCCCGCCCCGGCGGGTGGGCATCCCCTTCTTCCTTTTTCTCTTGGGGTCCCCGCGGGTGTCCCTAAAGGGACTAGTGCACTTAAAGTGGGGGGGGGGGCATTATCACTATCGCTGTTAGAAGTACCTGTGGCGTTAAAACGCATCTCTCTCCTTTTCCGCCAGCTGTGCTTGCCTCTGGGATTGTAGGCGGTACTTTGGCCCCCTTCACCTCCCATCAGCCACCTATACACTTTATTCAGGTCATAGTCCTCTTTCACAATCTGATGTTTATTGCGTTTAAATTTAATGAGAGCCTTTCTGTAGTCCTCACATTGTTTCTGCAATTTGAGTAACCATTCTTGATTAGAATCAGACTGTAATACATTTTTATGTTCATTTTCAAGTCTGGAAACTTTCTCTCTGGTTAACTTCAATTCTCGGCCTGCCTCCTCCACCACCAGCAGAATAAGGTCTAGTCTGCATTTATTTAGGATGCCCACCCATTTTTTGCAGAAATCCGGATTATACCGGCCAATTGTGGGGACGTTTTTCACTCTGAACCCTCTGGGTATCAGTTTCTCCCGATGGTATTCGGATAAAGATATCCCATGTAGTAGGTAGTCGCATTCACGCCGCTTAAGCTTGAGAAGCTGATGGTAAATGTCCTCAATGCCACCCGTCCTTTCTGTTACTCCCAATTTCTCTTTAAACAGTAGACGCTCCGCGTCATCATCTGTAAAACTGAAGGATTCCCCCAGGACTGACTGCATGCCCCTGCATCCTGGAATATCATCATGGTACGCTGTGGTGGATGTGGATTCCATGGTTGCTGGAGGTATATTTTTAAAAAATTAACCGTGAAAGTGCTCAAGTGCCAACAGTGCTAGTGTCTGGAAAACTTCACCTCTAGAAGGGGTATTTTTCATAACAAGGAAAAGTCTCTGTGAAGACGTCGGTGCCTTGCCCCCGGCTGAGCAGCAGGAAACCCTGTCCTGCTCAAAATGGATAGATTGTGTATGGGCCGGCACTCATCCCAACTGCTTTAGTATACCCCGGTGCCCTCTGGTAACAGTTTGTAGAATCCCAATAGAAGACAGCGGCACTCAGGGATTTTGGAATCAAATAGATGTATTCAAAATGTGCAAAAAAGCTGACGTTTCGGGGCTCACCTGCCCCTTTGTCAAGGTGTGTAAAAGTGAATAAGAACAAACACATACCTTATATCTAGAAGAAGCCCGCCAGTGCTCTGTGCGCAACCGGAGACGCGGCTTCCCGTTGTGCTTCAAGTCCCTCTGTGATGACCTCATCCCTGCTGTGCCTTGCGGTTACCTAGGCAACCTGGATGCTCCTCCGAGTACAGGTCTCACTGTGAAAATGAAAATCAGTGAGAGTCATGCCCTCACAGCCTATAAGAACCCACCACCTTACTCTATGTTATTAGACTTATTATACAGACTTATTCATGGAGCTTTTAGCCATGACCCTGTAAAAGAACTTCTTTCTCTTTAACGGCAAGTTCTATCACCAAAAAACCAGCTGCGCGATGGGGAGCAACGTCTCCCCATCATTT
This sequence comes from Pseudophryne corroboree, assembly GCF_028390025.1. Taxonomy (NCBI): domain Eukaryota; kingdom Metazoa; phylum Chordata; class Amphibia; order Anura; family Myobatrachidae; genus Pseudophryne; species Pseudophryne corroboree. The sequence goes on along the minus strand of NC_086447.1, from coordinate 338,450,806 downwards.
GCGAATATATTTATGTTCCAGGAAGAACAGTCAGTATTCTTCGACAACAGGGCAATAGTACAACATATATTGATGTTTACCAGGTACATAGACGACCTGTTCCTGCTATGGACTGGGGCCGGGAGGCCTTTGAACACCTGATGGCGGATACCAACAACAGACAGTCAACAATCAAGTATACTTATCAAATAAATGGGGTGACATTAAACTATCTGGACGTCAGAGTGACTTTAACAGAAGGCAGACTGTCAACCAGTCTGTACTCTAAGCCAACTGATAAAAACGTATTATTGTGGGCCAATAGTCACCATCCCAAGCCGCTCAAAGATGGCTTTCCAAGGTCACAAATGATTAGAGCCTCTAGAATAATTAGTGACCGTTCCCTCCTGGATCAGGAGTTAGAGGTGAAGAAGATCGTACAGAGGGGTTATGATCCACGTAGACTACAACAACAAAAGGCAGAGGTTATTCTGATCCAGAGGGAAACACTCCTTAAATCCACCCTCAAGCCTACTAAGGCAGTGATCCCGTTTGTAAACACCTTCAATACTGCAAGCCCAGAGGTTCAAAGAGTGGCTAGGGCCTTGTGGCCGATCATCTCAACAGACAAGTCGCTACCGTCATTGAAGGATAAAAGACCTATGCTGTGTTTCTCCAGGGGTAAAAACATCAAAGATACCATAGTTCATACTGATATTACGGGATTCCAAGGAGAGGTGGAGAAAAAATCCTCTTCCTTTTTGACCAAAGCACCAGGGTGCTATAAGTGCCTCAAATGCACAACTTGTGCTAGTATGATAGTTGGGACATTCTTTAAACATCCCCACAAAGAGAAAACATACCAGATTAGGCATGTATTGACGTGTACTATGACGCATATAGTATATTTACTAATATGCCCTTGTGGGATGCTCTATGTTGGTAAATCTATAAGGACGATGAGAGAGAGGATGGCCTTGCATAGGTCGGCAATCAAGCAAGCTCTATTAGGTATAGCATCTGAACAGCCGGTGGCACGTCATTATGCGACTGTCGGCCATTCCCTCAATGACATGAAACATCAGATCATCGACCACGTTCCTAGGAATATCAGAGGAGGCGATCGTGGCCACAAACTATTACAAATCGAATCCAAGTGGATCCATGAGTTGGGCACCGTCAGTCTGGGTGGACTGAATGAGAAGTTCTCGTGGAATGTCTTTTTGTAAAGAGCGTCTGCCTGAAAGCACAGTCCAGTGGCTGCTCCTATTATTTTAATGTTGATCAGTCTTCTGTTAATGTTAAGAGAGATTTGGGAAGCCAGTGGAATTGGACACTTGGGGACACTATAGAGTCTTTAGCATGCCATGGAAACTTGAGTCTGTGACTAGTGGCTTCAAGTTAATTCTTAATCGTTAATTTCTTAGTGGGGGATCTCCAGCCGCTTTATATGATACCTGTCGGTTTGAACCATAGTTCATTGAATGTTGTTTGCTTTGGGTACACCTCTCATGTCCCTAAGGGGGCCCGTTAGGTTTTTAACCTTACTTGTTAATTAATTATCTATGTAGAGACTTATATAATGGATCATCGGTTTTTGATGGAGTCCGTATTTTGCACATGTGTACTAGGGCCTCCGCTTTGAGACCTTAATTTATTATACTATAGTCAATTTAATTACGTATTAAGGGTGTTTAACCTCTTTTTCACCCATTCTAGTATTTTTTAAAATATTGTCCACCTAGAGGGAGTGACATATAGAGCTTTTTCTGATTGCACGCAACTGAGTCTTTAACGTACAAATATTAGTTATCTTTCATGTAAATTTTTTAGCCTGTATTATGCACTTTTTTTACACATATTGTATACACATAATATATACTCTTTGCATATATTTTAATTTTTCACACCTGCTATTTCATATCGTTGTCCTGACACATGGGGACTCTTATGTACACAACATAGTTTTACTCAATAATTTTGCACAGTTTTTATGCTATGGGTTTCTCAGACTTGCACTAACAGTACCCGTTCTCTTAGGGACTCCGTTTTTTTAAATGCGTAAGTTTATTGCTCTAATTGATATAGTAGGGCCGGGCCACCATTATGGTGTAATGACAGGTGTACTAATAACATAGAGTAAGGTGGTGGGTTCTTAGAGGCTGTGAGGGCACGACTGTCAATGATTTTTTATTTCACAGCTAGACCTGTACTCAGAGGAGCGTCCAGGTTGCCTAGATAACCGCAAGGCGCAGCCGGGGTGAGGTCATCACAGAGGGACCGGAAGCACAGTGGGAAGCCGCGTCTCCGGTCACGCACAGAGCACTGGCGGGCTTCTTCTAGATATAAGGTATGTGTTTGTTCTTATTCACTGTTACACACCTTGACAAAGGGGCAGGTGAGCCCCGAAACGTCAGCTTTTTTGCACATTTTGAATACATCTATTTGATTCCAAAATCCCTGAGTGCCGCTGTCTTCTATTGGGATTATATATATATATATATATACATACATGCATGCATGCATACATACATACATACATACATATATATATAAATATTTAAATATATATATATATATTTACATATATATATATATATATATATTTAAATATATATATATATATATATATATATATATATATACATCCAATGAATAAAGGCACTCTAGAGACTTGAAGAAAATTTATTGAAAGCGCTGTCCAATTTTAAAGAGTATTTTATTAAAAGAATTTTCTTAAAAACAACAAAATTAAATACATCCACATTAAATACTAATCCAAAAGGTCTCTGTGGTTAATAAGTCTGACAATGGACATAAAGTATTTCAAAGACTGCTTTTGTCCTTGCAGTACTTTTTAGAAACACAACTGTGCACAGTGGATACAATTTTATTATAACAAATATACCTCATTAAAAAGCAACATTTGTATCTGTGGCTCATAAGAGTATTACTACAAATATTCCACCCCAATATGCATCAATTAAAATATTCTAATCAACAGCCTTTCAATATAAATTATAACTTCCTAAAATTGTATAATCAATAGGTCACAGTCCCAGTTATATTTGTATAGATATATGATGATTTATTATCGCTTGAATCCTTCCACTGGGAAGATCATATAACTCCAGACATTCAGCAATATCACTGGAATTAGAACATACTAATTAATTGGAGCATTAAACGTTTGCCAATCAATGAATTTTCCTCACCGGGGGTACTCTCACCAGGTGACTCTGATGTTTCCCACGGGCGTCCCCGTGTATTAATTGTACAAATATTTTATCTAGGTTCCACTTTTAGAGAGATCATTTATCATGCTCCTTGATAATTGTAGTTCTTTATCAGGCTGTATAGAATAAATGGTTGTGTCTCACCATGCATTTAGCGGTGCGCCTCCTGTCAGGCATGAAGTTCTATTCCGTGCGCACTGCATCGTCTCTCTGCCGTTAGTGATCCAGCGACCACCTCGTGATGTTCGGCAGGATATTCTCTACGGTTGCGCCTCTTACTAGATCTTTGGGCTCCGTCTATAGAAGCACCTTACTGCCTTCCAAAGTGTAGTGGCCCGCCTACCGCTGCCCCGGTCGTGATAACAGCATTCACTGCAAAACCTCTGGACAGACGGCTGTATCCTCGGCTGGGCTCACGATGTCAGGTCTGCTTGGAATGGCAAGATGAATGCCCGTGCTGGAGGCTCCTATGCCGCTTTCAAAAGACTGATGTCCACACTGCTCGGGAGCAACTCTTGACGCGTTTCTCAGCCAAATTACAACGGCTGTTTCCTCAGAAGAATACACTCCCTTTCCCATCTACTTCTTTTATCTACCAGGTGTACCAATCACCCAGCACCTCATTAGTTTATTTTAACCCTTTGATTATAATGCATTTAAACGTGTTTAACCACAATAAAACCTATTTATAAATTTCTAACACATATTTATACTCATTATTCATTAGGGTTTGTTTAGAATAACCGACACACACAAAACATAATTTATCCATTCAAAATGGTGACTAACTACTCCAATTATAATAGTCCTGTTATTTTACCATTTGTAAAAGCAGGCTCAAATAATTAAGAATCTGATACAGCTGCAAATAATCACGGATCTACTATTTCCCTCAGACCCAGGCATTTAATTATACTATTATTTTCATCCTGTTAATATAGTTCAGAAAAAAGGAGAGATATCTATTTATTTACTACTTGCATCACTATAAATGCACACTATGTATACCAAATTCTATTTATCAGATATAGTCGTTATATTCTTTTACCGTTTATCAAAGCAGACTAGAGATAGAGATTCTAATGCAGCTGTAGATAATTAAAATCTACTGCTTCCCAAAAAAACAGACATTTAATTATACTATTGTTTTTGTTTTTATTTTTATTTTTATTCTGTTTATTTAATTCAGAAAAAGAGGGAGAAAAGAAAATATATATCACTCAGAATGTGCTAGATTGCACACTGCATATATCAAATTACATCTGTTTAAATTCATATATTTTTATATTTTTTCATATTTTTTCCAACTTCTTAGGATAGAGACAGACAGTACTAGATATAATATTAAACAAGTATCTCATTTGTTATTTTTCTTTTGTTCAGTTCTTCTAATTTAATTTAATTATACAGAAATGAATACACAGGCCTTTCATCAGACTAGTATATCACACAGCCTTATTACATATGGAGACACATGGTGCTAATTTCTTACCATATACCTAAAAACAAAGGTACATGTAATATATATGCACATCCTTGTATACGCGCATGGAGCTCTATAATCCCACATATCCATGCTTAGTTCATCTTATGATAAATTGTTAAACATACCATGAAAATTCATAGTTTCACTAACACTATTATAGATAATCCCCACCTAACACTAAAACCCCAGTTGTTGATCAATTGGTATTTTCATTACCTCAAAGCATATCTATATCCTCTATATTCTCCCAACTACTAGTTGTTATTTACCCTATATATTATTTAATTCTATGGTGTCATTCAAACCATGTGGTTCTAAAGATCCCAACCTAAATATCCAGAATGCCTCTTTCCTGCATAGCTCCCGATACCTATCCCCTCCTCTAGCAGTAACCTTTACCTGTTCAATTGCTTTTACTTTCAAGTCTCCAATCTTACCCTTATTACAATTCAAAAGGTGTCTTGGTAGATTGTGGATCTTAGACCCATTGATAACCCCCCTCCTATGCTCCAGAAACCTAACGTTCAAAGTACGAATTGTCCTACCTACATACTGGATTCCACATCCACATGTCAGAACATAGATAACATAAGAGGATTGGCAATTCATAAAATCTTCCAAAGGATAAGAATTTCCATCCGTATTTGACACAATAACCGTACTCCTATGTTCTGCATGTGGACAGGTTATGCACCCATTTTTCCCACATCTAAAGAATCCTTTAGGTTTTGGAGGTAGCCAATGCAATGTATTTGTCAACGGGTTAACTGTTTTCTTTCGTTGTAGCATGCTGGGTGCCAATTTTTGCTTTAAATTTCTAGACTTTCTAAACACTACCTTCCTTTGGTCTTCTAGCAAGGGGGCTAATACTCTGTCATGTTTCAATAGCACCATGTTCTTCTCTACAATATTTTTTATCTGATATGCCGCTGAATTATACTGGGTTACAAAGGACATCGTGCTATTGGCTTTAATTTTCTTAGGTGTCTTATCTTTGATCAGTGTTGATCTTTCTACCTTTTCTATATCTTTAATTGCTCTTTGAAGGAGATGATCCGGATACCCTTGCTCCACAAAGGATTTATATAATGCATCTGATTGTGTTTTGAAAATATCCTGTCTGGAACAGTTCCTTTTTAAACGAAGAAACTGTCCCTTCGGGATATTTTCCTTCCATTTTTTATGGTGACAGCTTCGAAAATTCAAATATCTATTACAATCTACACTTTTTGTGAAAGTTGACGTGCAAATCTTACCGTCAATTATATTTATCGATATATCCAAATAATTCAAAACCGTGTCACTACACGTACTGGTGAACTTCAATCCAAAATCATTAGTATTAAGGTGCTCTACAAATCGTGTAATAGATTCAAAATCCCCATCCCAAATAAAAACAAATCATCTATGAACCTACCATAAAGGACCAGGCTCGCCCCGAAACCGCCACCCCAAATGAGACGTTCCTCAAATAGTCCCATATAGAGGTTGGCGAAACTCGGAGCGAACCTGGTCCCCATGGCGGTCCCGTGTAGCTGTGAAAAATATTGTGTGTCGAACAGAAAATAATTGTGCGTAAGTATATAATTGATTGCTGTCAAAATAAATTCCCGTGATAGTTCTGACCTTGTAGTGTCTTGCTATACTCTAGAGACTTACATGTGCAAAAGATCTGTATTAGACCTGGCAAACAGTCTAATGTTTTCAAGGACACAGCCCATTTCTCAGGACCACACCAGTAACACATACACAATAAGAAAACCCCACTCCTAAATACCCCCAAACAAGATACTTACCTGCCGCCATGCAGAAAATCAGGTAACCCCCTCTCCGCTGATCAAGTAGCCGCACTTCCGGTTTCATGGACCTGGGATACCATGGGAACCGCCGCAGTTGCGTTTCACAGGGCTCGTTTTTTGCGTTCCACAGGAGTGTCAATTGCACACAGGTGGGAGGGGTTCATATTATTGACTGCAGGGCAGCAGTGACAGAGAACACAACTACTTTTCTCAACAAATTGTTGGAGTTTAAAGAGGTTCCCTCTAATACATGTATGTGTTATTTGGATGTGTCCAGCTTGTACACATCTATACCTCACAATGGAGGTATGATAGCAATGAGGGAGTTTTTAAATAACTTCTCGCATTGTTCTTTATTCAATCCTGACTTGTTCCTTGCATTATTAGAGTTGACATTATGTAGGACTTATTTCCTATTTGACAGACAATTCTATTTACAGCTGCAAGGGTTACATTACTATATCCCCAATCCTCATCACTCCCCATATAATACAAGAATAGACCCCTGAGATACATTACACCTCCCAAATAATATGAATAAATACACAGTCTACCCCAGGAACATAACTTATGCTCTGAGTCTTGCAATAGGCCCTATGTTCCCTCACACTGGCTGCAGGCTGGGGGAGAAGGACGAGCCAGGCAGAACAGGAGAGAGAGGGGACTGGGAGAGGGTTCCTCACACATTGCTGCTGGGTAGGAGAAGGACCAGGCATGCTGACTGCAGAGCTGGAGAGAGGGAAGGTGTGGAACTCTGGAAGGGGATGGGCAGGAGGGGTCCTTACACATCGCTGCATGGGAGGACTAGCCGAGCGGAGTATGAGAGTGGGAGGGGGTAGGGACTTGGGGGAGCAAGAAGGTGGGACCTCGCACAATACTGCCTGGGAAAAGTATATGCTGGGCAGAGGCTGGCAGATTTTAAGGGGGAGGGGCAGTGGCGAAGAGTGTACACCTCACGGTTTAAACATGAACAACTGGCAGTGCAGTACAGCCACAGCATCAGCTCACATTTCTTGAGCAGCACGTGGCCAATGGAAGTAATGGGAAGAAGATACATTTGTGAGCGGATAACATAGAGAGGCAGGCACTTCGACTAGAGGGAGAAATAGTTCTATCCTGTTGACAGGCTGTCATGTTGGCCGGCACCCATTCCACCCCCACCCTCCTTGGCCAGCGCCCCTGGCCAAGGGGTTCTGAAATAAGTCCCTTAATTTTACCTTCAATTACAAATTTTCTCTTCCTTTTCACACCCTCAGGGACACAAATTTCCTCTAAAAAAGCAAATGTGAATTTGGAATTGTATTACAGTTCGTCGTGGGAGCAGCTTGCAGAACCCAACTCACACCTAATTGGGTCAACCCCATAGAGGGGAGCAAAGATGGAAAGGGCAAATACTGTAGATTTAAAAGACATAAAAGAAATACATCATAAACTTAATGTTGTTTATAATGTGTAGATTGTCATTTTAGTTAATGTAAATAGTTACAATATATTTCTTTGTGTTGTTTTTCAAACATGGACAAGGCTGGAAAGGTCTTTCCATATTCTAATAGTAAATGGATGCTCTTTACTTATTTGAAGGTCAATTATAATGTTCTTCATGGTGGTTTCTGTTTGATTCCTAGTCAGTTATATAATATTTCAGTTTTATACAAAATCAGATATGCGGCGGGATGTAATGCCGCCCGAGCCCGGCGACTGTGCGGGCTGCCGGCCGAACCCGGACGTTTTTTAAAAGGGGCAATTACTTACAAGGCATGGTTTTGTCTCATGAGTGTTTGCCCCTTTCAAAAAATGTCCGAGTTCGGCCTGCATCCCGCATAGCCACCGGACTCGGGCGTCATTACATCTCGGTGATCTTTCAGGATTTTATACTTACACCGCCAGATAATATTCATCACACATTTTTTCAGTTTTCAGGATGTGATGTTGTTCAATTCTTTTCATACTCTGACCTGGTCCCACATACTTAAAGCAATGACTACCTGTCATTCACTTATCATGCTGGATGGAAAATTACAGGGAGATCCACTAGACTTGAAGATGTTTGAAGTAACTGGTTGGGTAAGTGATAGAAAAATAACATGGATCATTCAATGGATGATATCATCTTCAGGTGCCGACAGAACAGAGAGACTACAAACAGGTGCAGTGTAAACGGGGTCGACCCGGGAATAACCTGAGTTGAAGGTGTGGAGTGAACAGGGTCTGGCTCGGGTTCAGACCGCGTTCAAAATCCTGGGCTGATCCTGGGAGTTTAGTGAAAAAGAGCTATATGTTTCACATGCTTCTATACAAGTTTGTCAAGCTCTGCTTCCACAGGTTAAGGCCCTGCACTAACTAAGAATAAACTCAGTCACATTTTATTAGTATACATTTTACAATTGGATAAAGTATTAGCAAGACATAGCTTTCAATGAGGGCAATACGGATGGTGTAATGGTTAGCATTACTGCCTCACAGCACTGAGGTTATGGGTTCGATTTCCACAATGGCCCTAACTGTATGGAGATTGTATATTCTTTCCTTGCTTGCGTGGGTTTCCTCCAGGTACTCTGGTTTCCTCCCACAATCCAAAAATATACTGGAAGGTTAACTGGCTCCTGAAAAAGAAAAACCCTAGTGTGTAAGTGTATGCATGTATATGTGTTTAGGGCAGTCAAGATGGGCCAAGTGGTCCTTATTTGTTGTCAAATTCTATATTTCTAATGCAAGTTTGTGAAATCCTTAAATTTGAGAATCTTCTGGACACTCCAGGAGAGAAGGCAAACATACAATTAGCAAAAATATGTTCACAGATCGTGCATTTATCTAATGATGAGTCATTTATTTAAATAGCAGCATATTTAACAGTACATACTTTAAAATAAAACTGCAAGAAAAAGTTGGACAAATTTGATTTGGAAAAGCTTGAACACATACATTCACTGTAACTACAAGAAAAAGAAAACTTAGACTCTTGTGGGTTTACTTTTCAAAAAGGAAATTCAGTTAAATTTGACAATAATCAAAACAGAAATTTCAATAGATCCAGTATCTTATATCTTATACAGATATATTGTGTGTATAAATATGATGAAACAAGAATAAAATACTATGTTTGGCCACCTACAGTATCATAGCTGATGGTAAAAGTACTGCATTAAATGGAACTACAAGTAAAGTGAATGTTCAATTGATTCTACCCAAATTGGGTTGATAATTCAGAAAGGGCCCCATAGAGTATTATAATTACTGCTTTCAAAAACACTCTAGGATTTATATTTGAAGTTAGCTATTCTCCAAATTACAATTTATTATGATAACAATGAATGTTGGTAGGTGACAGGTCGGTATTGCCAAGATTATGCCAAGATGTGCCAATGCTAGGTAGGGTTGGATTGGCCTACAGGGTTCAAGGTAAACTCTCGGAAGGCTTCACTGCCTGCGGGCCTACCTACTCATCTAGGGATCAGGTTCCAGACTGTGCACTTAAATTATACATTATGCATATTACCTTATACTTCACAGGACTATGGTGTAGTTTCTACAGTGCATTGCAATTATTAGTCTGGTACATTATCATGTATACACTGGCAGTATTTACTATATATATTTATCAAAGGGCCCAGAGCATGCACTCTCTAATGGTTATTCTTAAGACTGGCCACACCCCTAAACATGTGCCACTATCGCTGCATTCCCCTGGTAGGCCCTGCATGCCCCAGTCCGACACTGATGCTAAGTCTCAGTGTGAAGGAAGAAAAGTGGTGAATCTGCTGTCAGTTTTAGGGTCAGAGTATCTTAGTTTCTCAAAACCTATAAACTCGGTATTCCCAGCAGATCTCCCATCCTAGTACTAGCCAAGCCCACCACTGCTTACCTTCCAAGATTGGACAATATCGGGCTTACGCAGTTTGGTGTGATAGTAGGTTCAAGTAATTGTTTTGCCCCCTCTGGGATCACTCATGAGAGTTCACCCAGCAAAAGGGTTTGACTAGTAGGTTATTGGTGGTATAGTAAGGTGGGGGGAAATAGATGAGTGGAGATTAAAAATTCTAAAGTGAAATCAGGGAAATGGAGTGCAGTGCTGGAGTCAGTGAAATGGTTTCCAGATTAGAATGTAGTTTAAAGTCGATCTGCGTTAGACAGGTCACACCCTTCGTCTGACCAATGAGTACCCTGATTTGCTCAAAAGTGCTTGCCACCCTATGGGATAGTGAACACTTTTGTGCAAGATCCCACCACTGTAAAGTGTGGCTGGTGTCGTGCAGACTTGCCTGGGCTAGATCATCGGAGGCAATTCAATTCCCCCCCCCCCATGAATGGCATATCAACGGATAAATGTTACACTCTGTTGAAGAGCTACAGTATAAAGATATAAATTTGCCTTTTGCTGTCATCACTTGTCACAGGAACTTGAAAATTATGAGGCTACAGTTAATGAAGATGGTCATATGCTTAGTTGCACAATGGTAAAACCTGGACCAAGAGCTAAAAAGGCAAGTCAAATGTGTATTTTTATATAATGTACAATATATATTGCCTTAATTTTTTTACATGCACTGCATGCATTTTTCGGCAGATTTTGATTTTAAATTTTCAACATAATCTTTTTATTGTGCTTTTGTTACTAAATGCCTGGCAAGCACATGTGATTTAAACTGAATAAATAAGTAAACTTACATGAAACTGTTTAACCCATAGAGTACTGTGATATATAATGTCCTGACCTTCATTTAGTAGTCAGGGCGGCTATTGTCAGAAACTCTAGTGGATAAAATTTAGGGATGTGCACCAGCCTAAATCTTGGGTTTTGGTTTTGAATCTGTATCTGTGTCGTGTTTTGGATTTGTATTTGGTTTTGCCTTAACCGTCCTTGTGGATTTTGGTTTTGGTTTCATCCAGTTTAGGCCAATAGATTGCACCAAGGTAGCTGGACGACTAAGCTGAGCAACAGCAATGGGTGGCACAAACATGTGGCACTTAAACTTCCAACATGGCACATCTAGGAAACAGAATGGCACTGCAGTGGAAGACATGGTGGCAGTTTAATAAACTATTAACATGTTTGTCATCTACACAAGAAGACAGTCAGCAATGCTCCAAACAGCGCATAATGCAAAGAAAAGAGGTGCAAGATGGAATTGTCCTTGGGCCTTCCCACCCACCCTTATGTTGTATATATTAAACAGGGCATGCACAGTTTACCAAACCAATCACTTCAGCGAAAGAGTCTGCCACTTGTGGCTAAAATGATTGGTTTGTTTGGTCTGCCATAAAACAAGCTGCCAATGGTCTCTACATTCACAAACTGGCTCTACATAGGCAAGATGTTGTCACCATTGTCTGATTCCTCACCCCCATCATTGTGTTTATCCTCTTCTTCACAAACTACAGTATTAATTAATTCTCACTGGCATCCACCATTACAGGTGCCTCAGTATTTTCTGGACATAATTGCTGGTAAATGTCTTCCTCGTGGAATTTGTAATTCATTTTCTTTTCACATTTTGAGGAAGTGTCCTCCGCCGATTGCATAGGTTTTTGCTGACTGATCTGCATTACCACCAGTGGGTTTCTTAAAAAAAATTTTTTTTTCCTGGCAGCCGAAGTTGCTGGAGAAACTGAAGGAGTAGATGTTGCCATGTTATGTTCTACTTGAGCTGACAATTTTCTCACCAATGGCTCTTTGCATCTCTTTAGCTTTGTGTCTGTTGGAAAAAAGGACAAAGCGTACGATTTAAACGTAGGATCAAGTATGGTTGCCAAAATATAGATGGGAAAGCGAATGAAGAACTTAGCAGAATTGCTTAATTTCAGTTCCTCCTTCAGTTTTTCCTGCTGCTTTTCTGTGAGTGTAATAAGAGGAATTATCTGATTCAAGCTGGCACTGTCTGTACTAACTTCACATGTGGTAACTTCAAAGGGTTTGAGAACCTTGCACATGTTCAGTATTTTCCACTGTGCTTGAGTAAGGTACATCCTCCCTCCTTTCCCTATGTCATAGGTTGTTGTGTAGCCTTGGATGGCCTTTTGCTGCTCCTCCATCCGCTGGAGCACGTAAAGCTAGAATTCCATCTATTTACTACCTCTTGCTTCAGCAGTATTTGCAGGTACTGCAATCTTCGCCATGCCCTTGCTGAATGTCAAAAATGTCCCAACATTTTTTGGGGCCACATAGAGCATCTCCTGCATGCTCCTGTCATTTTTAAACAAAATTTACACAACCAAATTAATTGTGTGAACAAATCAGGGGAAATATTGGAATTAACCCAACTGTACTGCTCTCACAATATTTGTGGCATTGTCCAAAATCACAAATCCTGATTATTGTCCAAGCAGGGACTGTTGATAAAACTAGTGATACAGAGAGTAGCCTGCATCTGAATGAGCTGGCATGTGTAAGATGCTGCTGCAGCTGTTGGTGCTGCTGAAGGCAATACAACTACCCAGTGGGCTGTCACAGTTATGTAATCTTTAGTTTGCCCCGTTCTGCTTGTTCTCATATCTGTGGACACTAATTAGGTTTTTTTAAAGTCCTTGTACATACTAGGAATTGCTTTTCTAGTGAAATGGAATCTAGATGGGATTTGGTAGTAGGGACACAGGACCTGAATTAGCTGTCTAAAACCCACTGCATTAATGGCAGATAGCACATCTAATGCCAGCATAGCTGTTGTGACATCAGCAATCCGCTGTGCAACTGGGTGACTGCTGTCATACTTGTTCCACCTCATTCAACAAAGGATTGGTTAATAGTCAATTGTTTTGTTAAATGACTAAGTGTTCCTTGTCGCCTCAAGGAGGAAGGTTACTCACTGCAGCAGCAGATGGCATAGCACTCAAGGATCTTTCTCAGTATGCCCGGATAAGAGAGGAATCAGTCCTTGATGATTACGGTCCCTACCTCCACTTACTAGGGCTTTACGAAGGAAACAGATGGCTTGACACTAGAAAAATAATAGTATAGAACACTGGGGTATAGCACAAATATATATATATATATATATATATATATATATATATATCCATGTGCAAAACCCGGCACTCATAAGGGACAGCGTGGCCCCAAGTGAAAAAACTTACTGGAGTGCCTTCCCAGAGATATTGACTCCCACATGTACAGCAAAAAAAGAGAGGCGGCACTTCCAGGTTTGTAAAAGTGAAGTTTTTCACTTTTACAAGCCTGGAAGTGCCGCCTCTCTTTTTTTGCTGTATATATATATATATATATATATATATATATATAATTTTTTCCCCAATTATATATTTGGCTTTAATATTTTGCACACTGGGGTCACATTCCTAGTTTGGCAGAGGACCCCTGGATGAACACAGCAATCTCTTGTCTGGCACAGACCCCTTTATGTACAATAAAGCACGTCTGGGGATGGACCACCCATAATGTCACACAAGATGTGTATGATACACTGCAGTCTAACCGAAAGTGTCACAGAAAAATAATAGTATAGAACACTGGGGTGTAGAACAAAAATAAATATATATATAAAAATTTCCAATGATACTGTATATTTGGCTTACATTTTTTTTATACTGGGGTCACACCCCTAGTTTGACAGAGCACCCCTGAATGGATAACACAGCACCCCTGTGGACGGACCACCTACAGTGTCACACAATATGTGTGTGATACTCTGCAGTCTGACCGGCAGTGTCACAGAAAGATAAAGTATAGTACACTGGAGTATAGCACAAAAAGAAATATATTTATATTTTTTCAAATTATATTTTTGCCTTTCTTTTTTTTTTACATTGGGGTCGCACCCTGAGTTTGAAAGAGCACCCTTGCATGGACAACACAGCACCCCTGGATGGACACAGCATGGAGAGAGTACCCCTTAGCAGCTCCAGCCTCTTGATGGACAACACTGAGGCACCCCTGGATGAACAACACTGCAGCACCCCTGGATGGACAACACAGCTACATCCCCTTGATGGACAACACTGTAACACCCCTATATGGCAACACAGCACAACTGGACAGACAAGCAGGATACTTCTGCACTATACAAGCTTCACACCAGGAGTAAAATGGCGTCGATTCCCATGGGCCTAATATAGAGTCCAAAACCCGTGAGAATCTGGCAGATAGTGGATGACGTTTTGCCTAATTTTGGGATTTGAGTCAGGAGGGAACACCCATGCAGAACTCAGAACCCGACTCGGATCATGAAGTTCGGGTGGATCCAGTTCTCAGAGAACTGGACCTATTCATCTCTAGTTCTGATAACTTGTTTAAGAATTTACTGGTTTTAAAAAAGGCAAATTATACCTTTTTCAGGTTTAATACCTAATACGTGTTCAGCGAAAGATAAAATGTGTTTTAATTAGTCAACGAAGGGAACTGTACAAAATATTGGGTTAAGAAACTCTGCAGCCAAGGTTAGTACACAGTCATTATTAGAGATGTGCGGAGAGCACTTTTCATGTTTTGTGTTTTGGTTTTGGTTCTGGTTCCATGCTCGTGTTTTGGATCTGGATTGGTTTTGTCAAAACCACCCTTTAGTGTTTTGGTTTTGGTTTTGGATCTGGATGATTTTTGGAAAAAAACCCATAAAAACAGCTAAAATTACAGAATTTGGGGGTAATTTTAATCCTACCGTATTATTAACCTCAATAACATTAATTTCCACTCATTTCCAGTCTATTCTGAACACCTCACACCTCATAATATTGTTTTTAGGCCAAAAGTTTGCACCGAGGTGGCTGTATGACTAAGCTAAGCGACACAAGTGTGCAGCACAAACACCTTGCCCATCTAGGAGTGGCACTGCAATGGCAGACAGGATGGCACTATTCATAAACTAGGCCCCAAACAGCACATCATGCAAAGAAGAAAAAATATGATTTTAATTACCTACAGGTAAATCCTTTTCTCATAGTCCGTAGAGGATGCTGGGGTCCATTTTAGTACCATGGGGTATAGATGGTTCTGCAGGAGCCTTTGGCACTTTAAGACTTGTCAACAGTGTGAACTGGCTCCTCCCTCTATGCCCCTCCTCCAGACCCCAGTATAGGAACTGTGCCCGAGCAGACGGACAACTTAGAAGAATTTACATTAAACTAGTGGCGAGATTCACACCAGCTCACACCATACCAAAAACATGTCGCCTAACATGGCCTTTAACATAACCCATGCTAACGTGCATGCATAATGTAACAGCAACTGCTGTAAAACATCTTAACACATGAGAACCTGTGTAAAAAGACAAAACATAATTTGAAGGAAAAATGAGCACTGGGTGGGCGCACAGCGTCCTCTATGGACTACGAGAAAAGGATTTACCGGTAGGTAATTAAAATCCTATTTTCTCTTACGTCCTAGAGGATGCTGGGGTCTATTTTAGTACCATGGGGATGTACCAAAGCTCCCAGTAAGGGCGGGAAAGTGCTAATGTTCTTGCAGAACTGACTGACCAAACGAAAGGTCGTCAGCAGCCAAGGTGTCAAACCTGTAAAACACATCCGCAGTTCAGCTCTATCTTCATGAAAAATTAAATTAGGAATCTTGTGTGACAGAGGTCCTAATTCAGACACTTATCTGCCTGAGGCCAAGGCCAACAGCATGACCACTTTCCAAGTGAGAAACTTCAACTCTACCTCTTGTAGAGGCTCAAACCAGTCCGATTTAAGGAACTGCAACACCACATTAAGATCCCCTGGTGCCGCAGGAGGCACAAAGGAAGGTTGGATGCGCAGAACCCCCCTCACGAACTTCTAGACCTCAGGAAGGGAAGCCAACTGTTTCTGAAAGAAAATGGACAAGACCGAAATTTGGACCTTGATAGACCCTAATCTCAAGCCAGCATCCATACCCGCCTGTAGAAATAGGAAAAGAAGTCCTAATTTTAACTCCACCGCAGGAGACTTCTTGGATTCACACCAAGATACATATTTTCTCCAAATACGATGGTAATGTTTGGACGTTACCCCTTTCCTGGCCAGAATAAGTGTGGGAATGACTTCATTGGGAATACCCTTATGGGCTAGGATCTGGCGCTCAAAAGCCATGCTGTCAAATGCAGCCGCGGTAAGTCTTGATAAACAAATGGCCCCTGCTGAAGCAGGTCCTCATGAAGAGGAAGAGGCTGAGGATCTTCCAGTAATAACTCCTGAAGATCTGGATACCAAGCCCTCCTTGGCCAGTCTGGAGCAATGAGAATTGCTCAAACCTTTGTTCTTCTGATGATCTTGAGAACTTTTGGTATTAGTGGAAGTGGAGGGAACAGATACACCGACTGAAACACCCACTGGGTCACCAGTGCATCCATTGCTATTGCTTGTGGGTCTCTCGACCTGGAACAATATTTCTGAAGCTTCTTGTTGAGACATGATGCCATCATATCTACTTGAGGGACGCCCTAACAATCTGCTACCTCTGCAAAGACTTCAGGGTGGAGGCCCCATTCTCCTGGATGGAGATCGTGTCTGCTGAGAAAGTCTGCTTCCCTGTTGTCCGCTCCCGGAATGAAAATTGCTGACAGAGCTTTTGCATGTCTTTCTGCCCAGAGGAGTATCTTTGTCACCTCTGCCATTTCCGCTCTGTTTTTTTTTCCACCCTGGCGGTTTATGTAAGCTACTGCCATTACATTGTCTGACTGGATCTGTATGGGACGACCTTGAAGAAGGTGTGCCGCTTGATGAAGGCTGTTGAACACAGCTCTCAATTCCAGAATGTTTATGTGAAGGAGTACTTCTTGACTTGACCATCTTCCTTGGAAGCTTTTCACTTGCGTGACTGCTCCCCAACCTTGGAGGCTTGCATCTATGTTCACCAGGATCCAAGTCTGAATCCCGAACCTGCGTCCCTCCAGGAGGTGAGAACTTTGAAGCCACCACAAGAGTGAAATACTGTCTTTTGTTGACAGGATTATCCTCTGGTGCATGTGTAGGTGTGATCCGGACCACTTGTCCAGTAGGTCCCATTGAAACACCCTGGCGTAGAATCGGACAAATTGTAGAGCCTCGTAGGCCGCCACCATCTTCCCCAGCAGGCGGATGCACTAATGAATCAATACGCGTGCTGGTTTTAAAACTTGTTTGACCATCCTCTGGATCTCCAGAGCCTTTTCCACCGGTAGGAATACTTTCTGTGCTTCCGTGTCCAATATCATTCCCAGAAATTATAACCTCATTATGGGTTACAATTGATTTTGGAAGGTTTATGATCCAACCGTGCTGTTGAAGCACCGTCAGGGAAAGTGCAATGTTCTGCACTAGTTTCTCCCTGGATCTCGCTTTTATGAGGAGATCGTCCAAGTATGGGATGACTTTGACTCCTTTCTTGCGAAGAAGAACCATCATCTCCGCCATCACCTTGGTGAATATTCTCGGAGCCGTGGAGAGGCCGAAAGGCAATGTTTGGAACTGGTAGTGGCAGTCCTGCACCGCAAACCTCAGGTATGCCTGATGCGGCGGGTAGATGGGAACATGTAAATAAGCATCTTTGATGTCCATCGATACCAGAAAATTCCTTTTCCTCTAAGCTGGAGATCACCGCTCTCAGGGATTCCATCTTGAATTTGAACCTTTTCAAATAAAGGTTCTGAGTCTTTAAGTTTAAAATCGGTCTGACTGAGCCATCTGGTTTCGGCACTACAAACAGGCTTGAATAAAACCCTTTTTACTGTTGTGACACAGGAACTAAGGATATTACGTTGTCTTGACATAATTTCTGTATTGCATTCAGCACTTTGCTCTGTCCTGAACAGAAGCTGGTAAGGCTGATTTGAAAAATCGGCACGGGGAAGGTCGTGAAATTCCAATTTGTACCCATGGGATACTATCTGCAATACCCAAGGATCCAGATCTGAGTGAACCCAGACCTGGCTGAAAGACAGTAGACATGCCCCCACCCGATCGTACTCCCGCAGGTGATCCCCAGCGTCATGCTGAGGTTTTAGCAGAAGTAGCTGTTGACTTCTGTTCCTGCGAGCCTGATGGTGTTGTAGATTTTTTACCTCTTCCTCGACCTCTTCCTGCAAAGAAGGGGGTACCCTTTGTCTTTTTGGACTTGTTGGGCCGAAAGGATTGCATCGCATGAGAATTAAATCCTTTCCTAGGTGGAGCAGCTGCGGAAGGCAGAAATGCTGACTTACCTGATGTAGTTGTTGAAATCATGGCATCCATCTTGTCTCCAAAGAGGGCTTCTCCATTGTAAGGAAGCGCCTCAATATTCTTTTTTGATTTCGCATCAGCATTCCATTGGCGGATCCTTAGCGCCCTGCGGGCTGAAATCGCCATAGCGGAGGATCTTGAACTCAGCAACTCAATATCCTTCATAGCTTCAACTAAGTAACCTGCAGCATCCTTGATATGGGCGAGAGTTTGGACTATTTATTCCCTGTCAACTGTGTCTATGTTAAAAAGCAAGTTGTCAGACCATTTTTCCACAGCGTTACCTATCCACGCACAAGCAATGGTGGGCCTGAGCACTGTTCCGTATATATGGATTTTAGGGATGTTTCTAATTTACGGTCAGCTGGATCTTTTAACGAGGCTAAACCAGGGGCAGGCAAAACTATTTTCTTAGACAGCCGAGAAACTGAGGTGTCTATCAGGGTTAGCCCAGGATTCTTCAAAGAACGCATTTAAATCCTTTGAAGGAGGAAAAGTGACAACCTGCTTTTTATTTAATTTAAAATAATCCTTTTCCTCTGGGACCAGTGTTGTTTCAGGAAACTCCAACACTTACTTTATAGCAACTATCATACATTGTATGCTTTTGGCTAATTTGGGGTCTACCCCTCTCAAATACCCAGTGTCGATGTCAGAGTCGGAATCTGTGTCTGTGTCCCCTTGCATTATCTGGGCCAGAGACCTTTTCTGGGAACTGGATGGGACCCGAGTGGATGATATGGAGGGGTCAGTAAACAGTGCATCCTCCACAGACTGCCTCCAATATTTAGTCTGTTGTTCAGACTCAGAGAATTTCTTTGCAAGCATTGACATATTCTTTTGCAACATTCTCACCCACTCCGGCTCCTTCTGAGAGGGAAGGGCCACCACATTACCCTCTTGTGCATCTAAAATGGGTTCTTCCTGGGAAGAACCCTCCCCAATGTCTGACATGTTACACACTTGTGCACACACACCCTTATCACACAGGGGAGCTATTGGGGACAGACCCACAATAAAGTCTGTCAGAGAGACACAGAGGGATTTGCCAGTGCACACACTGTGCCTTATTGTGAATTATGGAAATATTACCCACTTATAGCGCATATACCAATAATAGGCCCACAGACCTAATTATAATGAACACTCTCTGCCCCTTCTATAACATCCTGTACTTGTATCAGCATTGTCATGAGGAGAAACAGCGTTCAGGAGCTTCACACTGGAGTTTCTGCAGGAGAAAATGGCACCCAGTGAGTGTTCTGGCAAGTCTGAGGAGAAGCCCCTCCCTTCAGCCTCAACAATGTAATATTTATACTGGCTGGGGATGGCACATCAGCGGCTGTACATGTATGTACCCTTTTTGCCAGTGAGAGTAAGGTTTTAAAACATGCCCTCAGAGCGCCCATCCCCCACGGGCTCTGCACCCTTGTGCTGAGAGACATGGCACGCGCTGCACGTGTACCTGTATGCCGCCAACGATGATCCCCTCTCTGCAGGACTCCGGTAATATACTCACCAGCCTTCTGACTTCTGGCTCTGTTAGGGGGTGGTGGCAGTGCTGTGGGAGTGAATGCTGGCCAGGCTTGGGCTGTGTTCAGTACCCTTCAGGAGCTAATGGTGTCCTGTCAGCGGAAGCAGAACCATTAACTAATTGAGAAGTTGGTTCCTACTTCCCCCCCTAAGTCCCACGAAGCAGGGAAGCTGTTGCCAGCACCTTCCCCGTAAAATAAAAAACTAAGAAAGTATTTTTCCAGCAAAGCTCTGCAGAGCTTCACTACTGTGCATCCAGTCTCCTGGGCACATTTTCTAAACTGGGGTCTGGAGGAGGGGCATAGAGGGAGGAGCCAGTTCACACTGTTGAAAAGTCTTAAAGTCCCGAAGGCTCCTGCGGAACCGTCTATACCCCATGGTACTAAAATGGACGCCAGCATCCTCTAGGACAGCGGTGGCCAACCTGTGGCTCTTTCTTTATTCAAATGTGGCTCCCAACACTCTAAATCATGTGACCACAACAGATACAGAAACCGCTGCACTCCAGCCAGACACGCAACAGCACTACAGGGACTGAAAACTGAAGGAGCCAGATACTAGAGGTGAGACACCCACAAGCAAACAGAGGACACATTAGGGACTGCTGCAATGGCATGAGTTGATGTTGGGGGCTGTAGTGATACATGAGGGTGGGCTAGAGTGACACATGGCAGAGCTGGCTGGAGAGACACAGGAGGGTCCTGGCCAGAGCCGGGCATAGGCAAACTAGGCAATTGCCTTAGGCATTTGATATGCCTAGGGGCATCATCAGCTTCTGCTGATTAAAATGATATGCGACATGCCTATATTCTGTATGTAGCATTTCATATGCAGATACAGCCACAGTCTCACACAGTATATAGGCATGCTGCATATCAGTTTAATCAGCAGAAGCTGCTTGTGCATCCTAGCCACATAGCAATGCAAATAAGATGCATTTTCATAAAAAAAAGTGCCCGACGTTAGCATTGATGCAAGATTTGTGAGGACACATCTGTATCCAAGCAGAGGCAGAGGTCACAGTGTTAGTGGCAGTGTGAGTGCTGTGTGCATGTGAGTGGGTTGGTTGTGCAGTAGTGTTTAGAATATGTGTAAGGAGCATTATGTGTGGCATGTAAAAATGCATTAATAATGTGCAACATATGTGTAAAGGGCCACTATATGTGTCATTATGTGTATAAGGGCATTAATAATGTGCGGCATATGTGTAATAGGGTACTAATGTATGTGTGTCATTATGTGCATAGGGGGACTAATAATGTGCAGCAAATCTGTAGGGGGCACTAAGTGTGTCATTATGTGTATAAGGGCATTAATAATGTGCGGCATATGTGTAAGGGACATTATGTGTAAAAGGGCATTAATAAAGGTTGTCATAATGTGTAAGGTGCATTATGTTTATAAGGACATTAATGTGTCTCATATGTGTAAGGGGCATTACTGTGTGGAATTGTGTATAAATGCATTACTAATGTGTGGCATTATGTGTATAAGGTGCTCTACTATGTGGCATTGCAAATAGAAAGGGCACTACTGTGTCGTCTAATGTGAATAAAGAGCAATAAGGTGTGGTGTAATGTGAATAAGGAGCAATTCAGTGTGATGTAATGTGAATAAGGGGCTCTACTGTGAGGAGTAACGTTTATAAGGTAAAGTGATACTACTGTGGGATGTAATATGAATTATGGACACTATCGCAAGATAAAATGTGAATAAAGTTGCAGTACTGTGTGGCTGAATTGGAATTGGGGTTACTATTGTGTGGCCATGTCCCTTCCCAGCAAGAAGATGCCCCTTTTTGGGCTGTGCATCAAATGTGCGAACTGTTCCTATTTAAAATATAGGGGGTACAAGGACTGCTATGGGTGAGGGGTGATGGTGCTGGGAAAGAGGTGCAAGGTCAGAGGCGGAACCAGCGGTGGTGCTAGGGGGCACCAGCCAAAATCTTGCCGAGGGCCTCATATTGGTTAGGGCCGGCTCTGGTCCTGGCAGGAGTGACGTGGGAGGGTGCTGGAAGTAGTGACACATGGGAGATATGGCTGGAGTGATATAGGAGGGTGGTAGCAGGAGTGACACATGAGGGAGCTGGCTGGAGTGACATAGCAGGGTGCTAGCAGGAGTAACACATGGAAGAGCTGGCTGGAGTGACAGGAGGGTGTTAGCTGGAGTGACACATGGGAGAGCTAGCAGGAGTGACATGGGGGAGCTGGCTGGAGTGACATAGGACGATGCTAGCAGGAGTGACAGGAGGGTGTTGGCTGGAGTGACACATGGAAGAGCTGGCTGGAGTGACAGGAGGGTGTTGGCTGGAGTGACACATGGGAGAGCTAGCAGGAGTGACACGGGGGAGCTGGCTGGAGTGACATAGGACGGTGCTAGCAGGAGTGACACATAGGAGAACTGGCTGGAGTGACAGCAGGGTGTTGGCTGGAGTGACACATGGGGGAGCTGACTGGAGTGACACAGCAGGGTCTTGGCAGTAGTGACACATGGGAGACCTGGCTGGAGTTACACAGCAGGGTCTTGGCAGTAGTGACACATGAGAGAGCTGACTGGAGTGACACAGGGGAGCTGGCTGGAGTGACATAGGAGGGAGCTAGCAGGAGTGACACATGGAAGAGCTGGCTGTAGTGACATAGGAGGGTGTTGGCTGGAGTGACACATGGGGGAGCTGGCTGGAGTGACACAGCAGGGTCTTGGCAGTAGTGACACATGGGAGACCTGGCTGGAGTGACACAGCAGGGTCTTGGCAGTAGTGACATATGGAAGAGCTGGCTGGAGTGACAGGAGGGTGTTGGCTGGAGTGACACATCGGAGAGCTAGCAGGAGTGACATGGGGAAGCTGGCTGGAGTGACATAGGAGGGTGCTAGCAGGGATGACACATGGGGGAGCTGGCTGGAGTGACATAGGAGGGTGCAAGCAGGAGTGACACATGGGGGAGCTGGCTGGAGTGACAGGAGGGTGTTGGCTGGAGTGACACATGGGGGAGCTGAAGTTTATTATTTGAATCTGGCTTTTTCAATTATTTTTTTGAAAGTGGCTTTGTCAATGGATCTGGCTTTAAAAAAATTATTTTATGTCGTTCTGGCTTTTTCAATGTATTTTATACCAGGGGTGTGGTCAAGCAAGCACAAGGCCACATTCCAATTTTGCATGCGTGCCATTGGCTCGATGTCGGCTCTTTGACGTACCTAACAAGGTTTTTGGCTCTTTGTCACTGACTGGTTGGCCACCCCTGCTCTAGGACGTAAGAGAAAGAGGTGCAATGAAGTAGCTGCATGGCTAAGCTAAGTGACACAAGTGTGCGGCACAAACACCTGGCCCATCTAGGAGTGGCACTGCAGTGGCAGACAGGATGGCACTTAAAAAAAATATAGTCCCCAAACAGCACATCATGCAAAGAAGTAAAAGAGGTGTAGTGAGGTAGCTATATGACTAAGCTAAGCAACACAAGTGTGCGGCACAAACACCTGGCCCATCTAGGAGTGACACTGCAGTGTCAGATAGGATGGCACTATTCAAAAACTAGGCCCCAAACAGCACTTCATGCAAAGAAGAAAAAAAGGTGCAATGAGGTAGCTCTATGACTAAGCTAAGCGACACAATTGTGTGGCACAAACAACATGGGACATGCTGGAATTTGCCCAGATGTAATACACGCACAATATTGGTGGCACAGGAGAGCCACACACACACACGGCAAAGCCTGTAAAATTAATTTGGATAATAATAACCCTTTTATTTGGAGCTATTATAATAATATGCAGCACAGGCAAGCATACCCCTACACCACACAGGGCAAACCCTGTAAAAATGATTTGGATAATACTATAAGTAATGTATATAACCCTTTTGTTTGGAGTAAATAATATACAGCACAGGACACCACCACTGGACAGATGCAGCACAATACAGCATCACTGGACTGGACTTATACGGCAGTACCCCTGGACTTGTACGGCAGTGTCAGACATAATGGCACTTTAAAAAACTAGTCCCCAAACAGCACATCATACAAAGAAGCAAAAGAGGTACAATGAGGTTGCTCTATGACTAAGCTAAGCGACACAAGTGTGCGGCACAAACACCTAGCCCATCTAGGAGTGGCACTGCAGTGGCAGACAGGATGGCACTTAATACGGCAGTACCACTGGAATGGATTTATACGGCATTATCACTGTACTGGATTTATACAGCAGTATCAGTGGATTTATATGACAGTACCACTGGAATTATACGGCAGTATCACTGTAATAATACGGCAGTATCACTGGAAATATACGCCAGTACCACTGAAATTATCCGGCAGTATCACTGGAATTATATGCCAGAACCACTGGATTTATACGGCAGTATCACTGAACTGGATTTATATGCCAATACCACTGGATTTATACGGCATGACCACTGGACATATATGGCAGTATCACTGGAATTATGTTGCAGTACACCTGGACATACACGGCAGTATCACTGGGCTGGATTTATACGCCATTACCACTGGAATTATACACCAGTACCACTGAAATTATATAGCAGTATCACTGGAATTATATGGCAATACCACTGGAATTATACGGCAGTACTACTGGACATATATGGCAGTATCACTGAACATATACGGCAGTATCACTGGACAGGATTTATACGCCAGTACCACTGGACATATACGACAGTACCACTGGATTTATATGGCAGTACCACTGGACATATATGTCAGTATCACTGGAATTATATGGCAGTACCACTGGACATATACGGCAGTATCACTGGATTTATACGGCAGTACCGCTGTACATATACAGCAGTTTCATTGGTCATATACGGCAGTATCACTGGACATATACGGTAGTCCCACTGGACATATACAGCAGCACAGGGACACCACCACTGGACTGATGCACAGATAACACAGCACCACTTAAATGGACTGGACTTATACAGCAGCACTGGACATATGGCAGCAGAGGACACCACCAGTGTGACTGGACTGATGCAGCACAAGACACTACCACTGTACTGATGCAGGACAACACAGCACCACTGCAATGGACTAGACTTATACAGCAGCACTGGACATATGGCAGTAGAAGACACCACCACTGTGACTGGACTGATGCAGCACAAGACACTACCACTGTACTGATGCAGGACAACACAGCACCACTGCAATGGACTAGACTTATACAGCAGCACTGGACATATGGCAGCAGAGGACACCACCACTGTGACTGGACTGATGCAGCACAAGACACTACCACTGTACTGATGCAGGACAACACAGCACCACTGCAATGGACTAGACTTATACAGCAGCACTGGACATATGGCAGTAGAAGACACCACCACTGTGACTGGACTGATGCAGCACAATACACCACCACTGAACTGATGCAGCACAATACAGCACCACTGGACTGGACTTATACAGCAGCATTGGACATATGGCAGCAGAGGACACCACCACTGTTACTGGACTGATGCATAACAAGACACTACCACTGTACTGATGCAGGACACTGAGGACGGAGACACGTCCTCTCTCTACACTCTCCAATGCCGGAGTGAAAATGTAATCCAAACCCCACAAGAATCCAACAGCGGGATGATGACGTTTTGCGCCATTCTGGTTTCCGAGTCAGGTGGGAAAACCCGAGCCTGACTCGGATTCTGTCTCGGGCAGTGAAGTCCGGTAGGGTTCAGTTCTCAGGGAACCAAGGGGGTCATTCCGAGTTGTTCGCTCGCAAGCGGATTTTAGCATATTTGCTCATGCTAAGCCGCCGCCTACTGGGAGTGAATCTTAGCATCTTAAAATTGCGAACGATGTATTCGCAATATTGCGATTACACACCTCGTAGCAGTTTCTGAGTAGCTCCACACTTACTCGGCATCTGCGATCATTTCACTGCTTGTCGTTCCTGGTTTGACGTCACAAACACACCCAGCGTTCGCCCAGACACTCCTCCGTTTCTCCGGCCACTCCTGCGTTTTTTCCGGAAACGGTAGCGTTTTTTCCCACACGCCCATAAAACGGCCTGTTTCCGCCCAGTAACACCCATTTCCAGTCAATCACATTACGATCGCCAGAACGATGAAAAAGGCGTGAGTAAAAATCCTAACTGCATAGCAAATTTACTTGGCGCAGTCGCAGTGCGGACATTGCGCATGCGCATTAAGCGGAAAATCGCTGCGATGCGAAGATTTTTACCGAGCGAACAACTCGGAATGACCCCCCAAACACGCTCTTCTCTAGTCATTAGTGAACCTGATGCAGCACAAAAACGTTAAAATGCAAGCATATTGGTTATACTTCATGTTTTACCACTAGTTTTCTCCTGTGTATAGTATCAATCTAAAAATCTGCAGTCTACAGTATATACAGTAATACATTTCTATAATGTTAGCAACTGGCCAGCAATTTACATAAGCTCTGTGGCGTTACCCTGTTATAGAATAGTAAGAGAGAGTAGCACTGCCACTTTAATGTATTTATTCTAGGAGTAGAACAGCTACTGTAGCTTGGTATTTACAGTATCTCTTCTACATGTCAAAGCAAAGAAATCTTAGAACTATATTTTGTTCTAGCAGCACACATTAATTAAAATGTACACATAGGATTTAAGAAAAGTTTATGTATACATGGAATTACTATTCTCATTATAATGTACATCAGTGACGTGCGGTGGGGTGAAGCAGGTGAGGCGGAGCCTAACTAACGTTTGTGCCAGAGTTTTGACTGTATAAAGTATGTGAAAAATACAAATTATTTTTTTGAAATATCTTCTTTGCATTATTGTAATCATTTTTATAGCCAAAACTCTGGAGTAAAAAGTCTATGGCAGGTGAGGCAGTGCCTCACCTGCTTATCTTCTCCGCACATATCTGATCAAATATCACCAAATTCCAGGAGTTTAAACTGCTGCACCTGTGTATAATGCCCAGATGTACCCTTTGGCTCATATATTGCATGGAATTCTGGCTCTGGGGCCTGCCAGTGCCTCCTGAGTAATTTAGCTCACCGCACGTCCCTGAGTACACTACCTACTGTAGTGATGCACACAGGAGTGCAATGGAAAGTATCCTGGAGAATCTCTGAAAACTTTGTTATGCAGCTACCACCAAATGAACATTCAACATACTGTATTCTTTGATATGATGAATGACTATACTAAGCAGCGCTTGTGAATTAATACCTGTTTCCAAGGGCACACTATTAGGCAAGTGGTACAGAGACAATTATACAGTTCATTTGCATGATGCGTTGACAATCCCGGACAGAATTGTGCAGCTTGCCTGACTTGTGTATGCATGGTCTGGATGGGACACAGACGTGAGACAGCAATAAACTGGTTCTGCTTAATTAGTACCTGACTGTGGGGGTCATTCCGAGTTGATCGCTCTCTAGCTAGTTTTAGCAGCCATGCAAACGCTATGCCGCCGACCAGGGCCGGTTCAAGCCCGCTCTGCACCCCGGGCAGGAAATGGGGCGTGTCTTAATACAGGGGGCGTGGTTGGTTACGCCCCCTGTACATTAGTAGCGCCGCTTGAATGCTGAGCGGTGCGCGATGAGGTCATCGCGCACCGCACAGCAAAAGGTCCTCTCCACGATGGGAAACTAGACGCGTAGCGTCTAGTTCCCTTCGTGGAGAGGACCTTTGCTGTGCGGTGCGCGATGACGTAATCGCGCACCGTTCAGCAAAGGTACTCTCCACGAAGGGAAACTAGATGCTACGCGTCTAGTTCCCGTCACAGGAGGCACAGACGGGGGACACAGCGGGCAGCGGAGGGCACATCAGTGGCAGATCTTGCCATGGTGCGGCGCTCTCCGGAAGGCGCCAGCGCCCTCCGGAAGGCGGCGCCCCGGGCAAAAGTCCTGCTTGCCCGTGGCAAGATCCGCTACTGCCGCCGCCCACTGGGAGTGTATTTTAGCTTAGCAGAAGTGCGAACGGTTGTATTGCAGAGCGGCCACAAATTTTTTTTGTGTAGTTTCAGAGTAGCTCAAAACCTACTCAGCGCTTACGATCACTTCAGGCTAATCAGTTCAGGATTTGATGTCACAAACCCGCCCAGCGTTCACCCGGCCACACTTGCATTTTTCCTGGCACACCTGCGTTTTTCCACACACTCCCTGAAAACGGTCAGTTGGCACCCAGAAACGCCCACTTCATGTCAATCACTCTGCGGCAAGCAGTGTGACTGAAATGCATCGCTAGACCCTGTGCAAAACGACATCGTTCGTTGTGCCCATACATTGCGCATGCGCATTGTGCCGCATACGAATGCGCAGAACTGCCAATTTTTAGCCTGAATGCTGCACTGCGAACTGTCATGCCTAGCAAGGTTTGAGGATCCGGCAGCTGAGACTTGCCCAAGGAAGTAGTTGTCTGCGGATGAATAAGACGAGGGAGTTGGATATAGTTCCTTCTCATGGGACAAGGGGCAATGAAGAAGGCAGGTGAAGCTAAGAGTCAGTGAGTTGTAGTTCTTGAGATTGAGCCTGAGGTAGAGAACTGTGGCTTGTGAACGATGACTTAAAGACGTAGTTGTAGACAAAGAACTGTGGGTTGTGGCTTGAAAGACAAGGCTGTAGATAATGAACTGCGGAACTGTGAATGCTGGTTAAAGACGAGGCTGGAGACAAAGAACTGTGGACTGTGACTTGAAAGACGAGGCTGTAGATAATGAACTGCGGACTGTGGATGGTGGTTCAGAGATGTGGCTGGAGACAAACATCTGCGGACTGTGGCTTGAAAGACGAGGCAGAAAGCCCGGGGGCCGTCCATGCCCAAAGGGTCTTACTGGACCAGGGTTTCCAGGAGCGCTTCCACAGGCAGCAGTAGGTTAGGAACGGCAGGGCTGCAGCAGCAACTGAGAACCGGCTAAGCAGGGTTAGGAGTAATCAGAATACGGCAAGAATCCTTGGAGCACAGGGCTAAAGCACCTACAACAGGGTTGTAACTTGAAGCACTGGCCTCCCTGTCATAAACCAGCCCGATTTTATAAGGAGAACTCTCCCTGGATTCTCTGGAAGGGACAGGAAGCCAGAACTATGCCTCAAACTTTGGTCTCCAACATGGCGGCGCCCAGTAATGCAGACCTCCCTGTAAGGCCACACAGTGCACTGCCCCTGGTCTCCTAGAAACCGCCCTGGCAAGGAGATACCCACTGCAGTCGTGTCCCGCCACCACGAGCGGACCCCCTCGCTGCCGCTACCGCTGCCCACGGACCCGGCGCGGCAGACCTTCTCTGCCGCTGCCCGTAAGCCGCCTGCAAAGCCAGCCCCGCGGCCCCAGTTTACCGGTAAGACCCCGGACGCTGACAGTAACCCCCCTTTGCGGGTGGACTCTGGACACCTATATGGTTTAGCTGGAAACTTGTCATGAAATGCCCGAAGAAGTCTTGGAGCATAGACATCTTCTGCTCCTATCCAAGACCTTTCCTCAGGTCCATATCCTTTCCAATCTACAAGGTACTGGAGGCGACCATATCGTCTGCGAGAGTCGAGGATCTTTTGATTCTCAAATTCGTCTCCTTGTGCTGATTGGATCTTGGGAGGTTTAGGCAGAACAGCTCTGAGTCGGTTAAGTACCAGCGGATTTAAAAAATATGAAATGCATTAGG
Source organism: Pseudophryne corroboree (assembly GCF_028390025.1). Classification (NCBI taxonomy): domain Eukaryota; kingdom Metazoa; phylum Chordata; class Amphibia; order Anura; family Myobatrachidae; genus Pseudophryne; species Pseudophryne corroboree. The sequence continues at coordinate 338,421,031 of NC_086447.1, read as the reverse complement.
GATTCTCAAATGCGGAGGCAACTTCACCTTGTAAGCCACAGGATTTAATACTTTCTCAATTGGGTAGGGCCCAATAAATCTGGGAGCAAATTTTTTAGTAGATACCTTCAACCTTAGGTTAGTGTGGAAACCCAAACCCGATCTCCCACCTTAAGGCTTGGTACAGCTTTTCGCTTCAGATCCGCGTAGGTCTTATACCTCTTAGATGTCTTAAGCAAGACATCGTGAACTTGTCTCCAAGTTTTGGTAAATTGTCGAAGTGCTGATTCTGCGGCAGGAACCTCAAGCATAGGTAGAAGTTGGAAGTCTGGAACTTTCGATGATGATAACCATAAGTTATGAAAAATGGAGAAGACTTTGTAGCAGAATGATAGAGATTGTTATTGGCAAATTCTGCAAATGGGAGAAAGTCCAGCCAGTCGTCCTGGGAGGAGGACATGAATAAACGTAGAAATGTCTCCAGGTCCTGGTTCACTCTCTCTGTTTGTCCATCAGTTTGGGGATGATATCCAGAGGAGAAATTCAATTTCACGCCGAGAGCAGAACATAGGGATCTCCAAAACTTGGCCACAAACTGAGTACCTCTATCAGATACGATTTCCTGCGGTAGACTATGGAGTCGGAAGATCTCTGCTATGAACAATTTTGCTAACTGGGATGCTGATGGAAGACCAGCCAGAGGAACGAAGTGTGCCATTTTAGAGAACCGGTCAACAATGACCTACACGGTATTTCTTCTGCCAGACGCAGGTAAATCAGTAATAAAGTCCATAGAAATATACGTCCATGGTCTTTGTGGCACAGGTAATGGATGGAGTAACCTGGCTGGAGGACCTTTGGGACTTTTATGTTGAGCACACTTCAGACAAGCACCCATGAATTCCTGAACGTCAGTCCTGAGATGAGGCCACCAGTAGGAGCGCTGAATGAATTTTAACATTTTATGACCACCCGCATGGCCCATGAAGGAGGAGGACTGAGCCCACGTAAGAAGTTTCTTGCATAGATTTGGTGCAACGAATATTTTTCCAGAAGGAGGAAGTGGAGAAGCAGTAGTTGCTGAGAAAGAGGTGGACTCCAAGATAAATTGTCCTTTTGAACGATCAAAGGGTTCTTTAGAGCTTAGGGAACGGGATAATGCATCTGCCTTTTTGTTGAGGGAACCTGGTCGATAACTAAGTTTAAAGTTAAAACGGGTAAAGAAGAGTGCCAATCTTGCTTGGCGTGGATTCAGACATCGAGCTGACTGTAGATATAGGAGGTTCTTGTGATCCATGGTTACCGAGAATGGATGCTGAGCTCCCTCCAACAAATACCTCCATTCCTCAAAGGCTAACTTAATTGCTAGTAATTCTTGTTCCCCAATAGCATAATTCTGTTTGTCGGGAGAAAATCTTCACGAGAAGAACGCACAAGGATGGACCTTTTTGTCCTCGAAGAGCTGGGACAATACTGCTCCTACTCCTACAGTGGAGGCATCAACCTCCACCAGGAACAGACGGCTGAGATCGGGTTGTCGAAGGACAAGAGCAGTCATGAAGGCTTCCTTTAAGTATGAAAAGGCTTCTAAAGCCTCCGGAGACCACTTGGCAGGATCTGATCCTTTCCTACTTAATGCGGTAATGGGGGCTATGACAGAAGAATAATTCTGTATGAATCTTCTGTAGAAGTTAGCGAAACCCAGAAAACGTTAAACTCCATTAAGGGTAGCTGGAAGCGACCAATCCTGGATCACCTGGACTTTAGCGGGGTCCATCTGTAACTTCTGTCCTGAGAGGATGTAACCGAGGAATGGAATCGTGGGTACTTCGAAGGTGCACTTCTCTAATTTACAGAATAATTGATTCCTCCGTAAACAAGTTAGAACCTCCTTGACTTGTTCTCGATGGGTCTTCAAATCCCTAGAAAAGATGAGGATGTCATCCAAGTACACTACCAAGCAGTCATAGAGGAGGTCTCTGAAAATTTCGTTAACGATTGCTTGAAAGACAGCTGGGGCGTTACACAGGCCGAAAGGCAATACCAGGTATTCGGAATGCCCGTCACGGGTATTAAATGCCGTCTTCCATTCGTCACCTGGGCGAATACGTATAAGATTGTAGGCCCCCCGTAAGTCCAATTTGGAAAACAACGTAGCTCCTTTAACACGGTCGAATAGTTCTGGAATTAGAGGCAACGGATATCTGTTCTTAATTGTTATGTCGTTGAGACCTTTATAGTCAGTACAGGGCCGCAGACCCCCATCCTTCTTTTTGACAAAGAAAAACCCCACCCCGGCCGGAGAGGTGGAAGACCTGATGAACCCTTTATCAAAATTCTCCCGGATATACTCCGACATGGCTTGTGTCTCAGGGAGTGAGAGAGGGTAGGTTCGACCTCAGGGAGGAGTCTTGCCTGGTACCAGATCAATGGGACAATCCCAAGTGCGATGCGGAGGCACGGTGTCCACCCCATGCTTACTGAAAACATCTTGAAAGGCCTGGTATTCCACAGGAAGGCTGGAAGGGCTGGAAGAACAGAGGGGTCTTACTGAGGGCAAACAGTTCTGGAAGCAGTCTCGTCCCCAAGAAAGAACATCCGTGGTTTGCCAGTCTATGTGGGGGGTGGTATTCATGTGACCACCGGTCAGCTGACCGACAGTCACATGACCTCCTCCACCAGCCCAACGGCTCACTATCCCGATGGTCGGCATGCCGACCAACAGGGACTATTTCCACTCGTGGGTGTCCACGACACCCATAGAGTGGGAATAGAACCAATGGCGACCGCAGGTCGCCATTGAGCCCGCAGCGTGGCAAGCGCAGCGAGCCCGCAAGGGGCTTGCTGCACTCGCCCCTCCCCGCCGGGATCCCGGCGTCGGTATGCTGCCGGGATCTTGGCGTCGGTAAGCTGACCGGCAGTCTCCTGACCGCCGGTCAGCAGTACTACACCCTATGTGGGGATTGTGTTTTATTAACCATGGAAATCCTAGGATCAGTTTGTGAGAGGCTTTAGGAATTACAAGGAAAGAGATATTTTCCCAATGAAGAGCTCCGACCTTCATCTTGAGAGGAACAGTACGAAAGGATATGATTTCCTCAGGAATATGACTTCCATCCACCGCAGTAATTGAAATGGTACGATCCAAACAGATCATTTGTATTCCAGATCGGTTTAACCAGAGCTGATGTAATGAAGCTTTCGGCGGCTCCGGAGTCGAGTAGTGCAGGGATGAGAAGAGAGGAAGAAGGGAGCTCCAGGTGAGTTAACAAGACAGACTCTTTCTTGGCAAGTAATTCTGAGAATTCTCCTAGCTTGACCTCTCCGGCACAGGCTAGGAGCAGGCGTTTCCCGGACGTTGACTGCAGGATTTGACAAAATGATCAGATGCACCACAATACAGGCATAGGTTCCCTTGTCGCCGTCTCTGACGTTCTTCGTTGGAGAGACGGGAACGATTGATCTGCATGGGTTCTTCGGCAGTTGGTGATAATGGTCATGGTGAGAGAACGACTCGAGGCTTAGGACGATCTGACCACGATCTCTCCATACAGCGTTCTCTGTACCTCAGGTTTAATTTATTACATAGGGAAATTAACTTATCCAACTTATCAGGTACGTCCTGAGTTGCGAGGTAATCTTTGATCGTTTCGGAGAGACCACTCCAGAAAGCTGCAATGAGAGCCTCCTCATTCCAGTTCAGTTCTGAGGAGAGTGTACGAAACTGGATCACGTACTGACTGACCGTACGTGTGCCCTGACGCAGGCGCAGGATCTCCAATGAGGCGGCAGAAGTCCTGCCCGGTTCGTCGAAGATTCTTCGAAAGGTGGCCACGAACTCTGAATAGTTAGACAGGATGGGATCCGTCTTCTCCCACAAAGGTGAAGCCCATGCCAACGCTTGCCCAGTAAGCAAAGAAATTATATAGGCTACCTTGGTTCGTGCTGATGGGAAGTTGGCAGACTGTAGTTCGAACTGGATTTCGCACTGGTTGAGAAACCTGCAGCAATGTTTTGGGTTCCCATCGAACTGGGTGATGGCAAATGTAACCATGGAAGTGGTACTGGTAATGGAGGAAGTGGGACCAGGGGTGCTAAAGTGGGAGCAGCCGTAGATACTTGAGGGGCAGTCATGGCAACACAGAGAGAATCAAGACGTTCGGACATATTCTGCATGAACTGCACAATTTGAGATTGTGTGGCCTCCTGCTTACTCAAGCGAGACCAGATATCTGCAGTTGAATCACCTCCTGAGGCCTGATCACCTGTCGAATCCATGGGGCCAGTGCTTACTGTCATGCCTAGCAAGGTTTGAGGATCCGGCAGCTGAGACTTGCCCAAGGAAGTAGTTGTCTGCGGATGAATAAGACGAGAGGGATGGATATAGTTTCTTCTCATGGGACAAGGGGGCAGTGATGAAGGCAGGTGGAGCTAAGAGTCAGTGAGTTGTAGTTCTTGAGAATGAGCCTGAGGTAGAGAACTGTGGCTTGTGAACGATGACTTAAAGACGTAGTTGTAGACAAAGAACTGTGGGTTGTGGCTTGAAAGACAAGGCTGTAGATAATGAACTGCGGAACTGTGAATGGTGGTTAAAGACGTGGCTGGAGACAAAGAACTGTGGACTGTGACTTGAAAGACGAGGCTGTAGATAATGAGCTGCGGAACTGTGAATGGTGGTTAAAGACAAGGCTGGAGACAAAGAACTGTGTACTGTGACTTGAAAGACGAGGCTGTAGATAATGAACTGCGGACTGTGGGCGGTGGTTCAGAGACGTGGCTGGAGACAAAGATCTGCGGACTGTGGCTTGAAAGACGAGGCAGAAAGCACGGGGCCGTCCATGCCCAAAGGGTCTTACTGGACCGGGGTTTCCAGGAGCGCTTCCACAGTAAGCTGTAGGTTAGGAACGCCAGGCCTGCAGCAGCAACTGAGAACCGGCTAAGCAGGTTAGGAGTAACCAGAATACGGCAAGAATCCTTGGATCACAGGGCTAAAGCACCTACAACAGGATTTTAACTTGAAACACTGGCCTCCCTGTCATAAACCAGCCCCCTTTAATAAGGAGAATTCTCCCTGGATTGGCTGGAAGGGACAGGAAGCCAGAACTATGCCTCAAACTTTGGTCTCCAACATGGCGGCACCCTGTAATGCAGACCTCCCTGTAAGGCCACACAGTGCACTGCCCCATGTCTCCTAGCAACCGCCCTGGCAAGGAGAGACCCGCTGCAGCGGCGTCCCGCCATCAGGAGCGGACCCCCTCGCCGCCGGTGCCGCTGCCCACGGACCTGGCGCGGCAGCCCTCCTCCGCCGCTGCCCGTAAGCCGCCTGCAAAGCCAGCCCCGTGGCCCCAGTGTACCGGTAAGACCCCGGATACTGACACGAACAAATTCAGCTAGCGATCAACTCGGAATGACTCCCTGTGTAGCTAAGCTTGTCTTGGGGGCCCCACAACTCCTAATCCATCCCTATATATATATATATATATATATATATTATTTGTTACAGGAATTGGAAGAACAAGCGCCCAAGAGTGAAATTATTAGGGTTAGGGAAAATGAAGGTATAACAAAATATATGATAAGAATCGATTAAAAAACTTATCTGGCAGGTAGAGACTTGACTCCAAGTCATTTACAGAGTAAGAATAAATCCGGGAATAACACATTCATTAATTGCAAAGGATGTTACAAATGTGGTAGCTGCAACATCTGCAAATTTCTTCACCCGAATAGGAAGAAATTCAGTAACCACGACGGCACCAAAGACTACAGCATTAAGGATTTCCTTAATTGTAACTCAACCATGGTAGTATACTTGTTGGAGTGTACATGTGGATTAAAATACGTCGGAAAGACAAAACGAGCTCTTAAGCTACGAATCCAAGAACACATCAGAAATATTAAAAATAAGGTAGACAACCACACCGTCTCCAAACACTTCACAGAAAAACATAAATCCAACCCTGAAGACATCTCGTTCAAAGCTATTGAATTGGTTAAACTTGGAGAAAGAGGAGGTGATGTCCTAAACAAGTTGTCGAGACGGGAAATGTTTTGGATATATGAACTCAAGACCCTATCCCCACTAGGACTTAATGAGGCGTTTGAAATTGCCCCTTTCCTCTGATAATTCATCCTTGTATTCTCTTATCACATTAGTCTTACCCCCTTTTTTATCACCTTTTATCACATTATATCTATATAATTCTTAATATACCTTTCTTAATATACCTTTCTTGATTTATGAAATTGGTTCTTGTATATCGGTATTGATTTAAGACATAAGCCATCTTTATGGTCTTTTCCAGTTGAAGTATTCAATGGACAATTCCGCTAACAAATATGAAAAGCACCACAAGACTTAAACAAGCGATGAATAAGACTGAGTTTATTGATACAACAAAAATTATGGACATCTTCTATAAAGACTGAAGAAGAATTAATCCACATGACTGTCCCGGATATAGAAGAATTTTTCTTCTTTCTCTTTATTTTTTATAAAAAAAAAAAAAAAAATATTTTTTATAAAAAAAAAAAAAAACTATTTTTTATGAAGCATAAAAATTACACACATTTATTTTTAAAAAAATTTTTTTATATTAATTTTAAACATCCAATTGCACTCAAAATAAATTAGCACAACACTTGCACCTTAAATATAAATTATTCCAGGGCACTGTCACCTTTAGTAATTATCACATATGTTAGATATGTGTATGTATCCACTTGTATGTATATATGTGCATACATGAAATGTGTGTATATATATACATGCATAGAATCTTTCACATCTTGTTCACTGATAAATGTACCCTATTAAAATTATGCACCTATTAACGCCACTAGATTTAGGTGCGTTCCATAGTATATCACTTCCGCATCGCGCCGCTCACGGAAGTGACGTCAGCGGCATAGCGTTCCATCGCGATGTCATATTTCCTTCTTTTACAATGGCGGTGCGTTCCACCGTCCGACTGAGCCCACTTCCGTGTATCGTCATAGCGGTGCGTTCCACCGCTATCTTCATTTAATGGCGGTGCGTTCCACCGCCGCACTGCACTCCTCTCCGTGCTTCTCACGGATAAGGGGTGGCTGCTGTAGCGGTACACACCGCCAATCACCACCTCTTCTTCTCCCTGTGATTTAGCACTCCACTGGGCTATTATAAATAGTATAACTAACTCACTATATAAACCCATATCACGCCGGACCGGAAATGACGCATGCGTTCCACATGCGTTCCACCATCATTTCCGACGGAAAATATATAATCCTTCACCCTTTTCACTACTGATTCATGTTCTACATTAAAGTTTTGGTTCTTTCTTACCTCACTACAACTCTAATTATGTCCTACTGTTTTGAGTGCATATTAGATTGTAGTTATACGAATTTTTTAACTAAATTAATGAATATCACAGGAAGTGATGTCATGGTCAATTTCCTCCCTCTGGGCATAAATAGAGCAAAGGTTGCTCAGTGTGGTTATCCCCTTGATGAAGTCCTGTTGCTGACGGACGAAACGCGTTGGGAGTACCTGCAGACACCCCCTCTTGATGGACAGATAAGCCTAAAACTATTTTAAATCCTGTACGCATGCATTTTAATCATTTCATGGACAGATAAGCCTGATTTAATTTTTATCCTGTACGCATGTTATACAGCTATTTTCATGTGTGTTTTTATGTGATTATGTTATTAAAAACCTGTTTGTATTTTTAAACCGTATACTACTCAGGCTACAAATTGTTGCTTTGTGGGAATAAGCTAAGTTCCCTAATAAGGCCTGTGAAACTAAACAGTAACATAATATGCAACATAAACGGTACACACTATGTTAGTTTTTTCTGTTTTATCCGCATGTTCTTAATCCTCAAAAAGACCACTACTTGAGTCAAGTCTCTACCTGCCAGATAAGTTTTTTAATCGATTCTTATCATATATTTTGTTATACCTTCATTTTCCCTAACCCTAATAATTTCACTCTTGGGCGCTTGTTCTTCCAATTCCTGTAACAAATTTTATATGCATGCCAAGCATATTTATATGTATTACAAGCTGCCGCTCTAATAATCTAATGAGAAGTGCTTTTATATGAAATAGGGATTTTTTACCTCACGTATCCTTTTTTTTAAAAAAATTTTTATTATATTTACTACGTTTTAATATATAATACTTTTTTACTGTGCACTATTACCACATAAATTGCACCCGAGCGCCGAGGTCTTCAATTCTATATTCTAGTTCTGTGGTTCTTTTCTGTCGGCAGCTGGGGCTTTTCTTGTGTGTATCTACCAAAAATGTTTAAAAACAGAGGTCATGAGAAAAGGAATGATCTCTGTCACCAAATATTTAATGAAGGTTCCACAAATGTTGATACAAATACTCATAATGAGACTGATATAGATTCCCTATTCTGGGAAGCAGAAAGACTTCTCACCAAAGAGACTAAAGCATGGTGGGAAATAAAGGGTCTTGAACAATATATAAAGGTCAACAGGATTCCAAGAGGCCTGAGATTAATAAAAAGGCCTACCTTTGGCCTAGACAACATCGAATTTATATCTAAGTGGGATGAGATTCTGCACAATTGCTCAATTAACCTGATGAATCTCATAATCCTAGAAAAACAAAAAATTCTGGCTAAAATTGAGGACGAACTCAAAGTGAAGGAACAACAATTAGTCTTACATAAAGACAAGGAGGAATTTAAGGCAAATGATCTTACATTAACAAAGAAACTTGAACACATTGAGGAGGATGTCATTAAAGGTAAACAAAAGAAATTTTTAAGAGATAAGCATGATTATCTGCACAACAAAATACAAAACTGGAGCAGATTCCAAGACAAGCAATACCAGCACATTCCTGTATATCAGGACCCAGGAGCGAGAAAATGGAAAAAGACACCATATAGGAATAAAAATTATCATAATCAAAATCGACAACAAATACACCACGAAAAAGAAAGAACTTATCCTACAACTTCAAAAACTACGGCCACATACAACAGATTTTCAGCACTACAAAGATTAGAATCAAATAGTGACTCAGATTTTTTATCCCCGGACCCGACAACAGACAACATCTTCTCCACAAGGAAAACATTCTTCAGAGAGAGACTGAAAGGGAATTCCCCCATGAAAAGAAGCCTCCAAGAAGAAGAGGGACAAGGGGCGGGCACAGGAAGAACAAACAAAAGACGCTATCAACCATAAAGAACCCGATGGAACAAGGGATATTTAACCTTTCGGGCTACATCCTTAATGAAGCAGAGATATCACTTTTAAGCAAAGGATTAAAATTTGCACCTGACAAACAGATGAATAAATTCGATACATTCATAGACCTTAACAAGTTCTCAAGGGCACTCACCTTAAAGAGACACTTTGCAAAGAAAGAACAACAACCGGATCTAATGGAACCATCAAAATCAGGACTAAAAAGGAAATCGAAGTACTATCCTCTTGAATCGAAAGGGAATCACATAAATGTGTTTCAGGAATTAGTAAGAAAGGACCTTTGTGATGTCGAGTTTAAAAAATCCACCTTCTCAAATTTAAAGAATAAAGAAAAAGAAGCTCTTAAAAAATTACAAGACAACAATGATATTATCATAAAACAAGCAGATAAAGGAGGTGGTATTGTCATCCTCGACAGAGAGGCATACGAATGCGAAGCCTTACGTCTTCTACATGATGCCTCATCCTATAAACAGCTTCCACAAGATCCTACTAATCCTTTTGTAGAAGAACTCAGAATACTACTGGTACACTACTTCCAAAAAAATACCCTTGATAAGAATGAATTCCAGTATCTTATGACAACAACACCGGTAATACCAACTTTCTATCACTTACCAAAGATACACAAGAATCTCTCCAAACCCCCTGGCAGACCTATCATCGCAGGGATTGATTCCCTCACCAGCCACCTATCAGAATACGTTGACATATTTTTGTGTAAATATGTGACCAATTTACCATCATTTCTGAAGGATACTAACAGCGCGATCAACATACTGTCCACAGTGGAATGGAAAGATTCCTACCTATGGATTACGATTGATGTGCAAAGCTTATATACTTCCATTATCCATGATAAAGGAATAGAAGCCTGCAGAAGATTCCTGGATAAAGATCTTGAACTATCAATAAATCATAGGAATGCAATTTGTGACTTTATAAAATTTATTTTAAGTCACAACTACTTCACATTCCAGCGGACTTTTTATTTACAAATCTGTGGAACAGCCATGGGCACATCATTTGCTCCCAGTTTTGCTAATTTACTAATGGGCTCATGGGAAGATGAGTGCATCTACAACAACAATCCATTCTTGAAAAATCTGATCATCTATAAACGGTATATAGATGATATATTGATCATCTGGGAAGGAGACGAAGAAACATTCAAAAACTTCTTTGAAATACTTACTGCAAACCAATATAACTTGAAATTCACCTACGAGATCAGTAAAGACAGTGTGCATTACTTGGATCTTACCCTTTCAAGTGCCGATTCAATGGTCATAACCAGTAATCACATAAAAGAAGTAGACACTAACAGCTACCTTCATTTCAAAAGTTGCCATGCTCGGAATTGGAAAACAAACATTCCTTACTCTCAGTTCCATCGCATTAAACGCAATTGTAGTAACGAACAGGATTGCAAGAACCAACTACCAACCTATGCTACAAGATTCAAGGAAAGGAGATACCCGGAACACGTGATAAGTGAAGCGTTGGAGAAGACGGCTAATGTACAAAGAACGGATTTATTCAAAAAACAAACACAAAAGAAATCTGACAAGTTCATTCCGTTCATCACTACATTTAGTAACCAAGAACGCATCATTAAAAAATCCATTAACAAACACTGGAACATCCTACTAATGGATCCAATACTGAAAGACATTCTTCCATCAAAACCAGACATTGTATTTCGAAAAACTAGCAGCCTGAAAGACATTCTGGCTCCAAGTCATTTACAGAGTAAGAATAAATCCGGGAATAACACATTCATTAATTGCAAAGGATGTTACAAATGTGGTAGCTGCAACATCTGCAAATTTCTTCACCCGAATAGGAAGAAATTCAGTAACCACGACGGCACCAAAGACTACAGCATTAAGGATTTCCTTAATTGTAACTCAACCATGGTAGTATACTTGTTGGAGTGTACATGTGGATTAAAATACGTCGGAAAGACAAAACGAGCTCTTAAGCTACGAATCCAAGAACACATCAGAAATATTAAAAATAAGGTAGACAACCACACCGTCTCCAAACACTTCACAGAAAAACATAAATCCAACCCTGAAGACATCTCGTTCAAAGCTATTGAATTGGTTAAACTTGGAGAAAGAGGAGGTGATGTCCTAAACAAGTTGTCGAGACGGGAAATGTTTTGGATATATGAACTCAAGACCCTATCCCCACTAGGACTTAATGAGGTGTTTGAAATTGCCCCTTTCCTCTGATAATTCATCCTTGTATTCTCTTATCACATTAGTCTTACCCCCTTTTTTATCACCTTTTATCACATTATATCTATATAATTCTTAATATACCTTTCTTAATATACCTTTCTTGATTTATGAAATTGGTTCTTGTATATCGGTATTGATTTAAGACATAAGCCATTTTTATGGTCTTTTCCAGTTGAAGTATTCAATGGACAATTCCGCTAACAAATATGAAAAGCACCACAAGACTTAAACAAGCGATGAATAAGACTGAGTTTATTGATACAACAAAAATTATGGACATCTTCTATAAAGACTGAAGAAGAATTAATCCACATGACTGTCCCGGATATAGAAGAATTTTTCTTCTTTCTCTTTATTTTTTATAAAAAAAAAAAAAAAAAATATTTTTTATAAAAAAAAAAAAAAAACTATTTTTTATGAAGCATAAAAATTACACACATTTATTTTTTAAAAAAAATTTTTATATTAATTTTAAACATCCAATTGCACTCAAAATAAATTAGCACAACACTTGCACCTTAAATATAAATTATTCCAGGGCACTGTCACCTTTAGTAATTATCACATATGTTAGATATGTGTATGTATCCACTTGTATGTATATATGTGCATACATGAAATGTGTGTATATATATACATGCATAGAATCTTTCACATCTTGTTCACTGATAAATGTACCCTATTAAAATTATGCACCTATTAACGCCACTAGATTTAGGTGCGTTCCATAGTATATCACTTCCGCATCGCGCCGCTCACGGAAGTGACGTCAGCGGCATAGCGTTCCATCGCGATGTCATATTTCCTTCTTTTACAATGGCGGTGCGTTCCACCGTCCGACTGAGCCCACTTCCGTGTATCGTCATAGCGGTGCGTTCCACCGCTATCTTCATTTAATGGCGGTGCGTTCCACCGCCGCACTGCGCTCCTCTCCGTGCTTCTCACGGATAAGGGGTGGCTGCTGTAGCGGTACACACCGCCAATCACCACCTCTTCTTCTCCCTGTGATTTAGCACTCCACTGGGCTATTATAAATAGTATAACTAACTCACTATATAAACCCATATCACGCCGGACCGGAAATGACGCATGCGTTCCACATGCGTTCCACCATCATTTCCGACGGAAAATATATAATCCTTCACCCTTTTCACTACTGATTCATGTTCTACATTAAAGTTTTGGTTCTTTCTTACCTCACTACAACTCTAATTATGTCCTACTGTTTTGAGTGCATATTAGATTGTAGTTATACGAATTTTTTAACTAAATTAATGAATATCACAGGAAGTGATGTCATGGTCAATTTCCTCCCTCTGGGCATAAATAGAGCAAAGGTTGCTCAGTGTGGTTATCCCCTTGATGAAGTCCTGTTGCTGACGGACGAAACGCGTTGGGAGTACCTGCAGACACCCCCTCTTGATGGACAGATAAGCCTAAAACTATTTTAAATCCTGTACGCATGCATTTTAATCATTTCATGGACAGATAAGCCTGATTTAATTTTTATCCTGTACGCATGTTATACAGCTATTTTCATGTGTGTTTTTATGTGATTATGTTATTAAAAACCTGTTTGTATTTTTAAACCGTATACTACTCAGGCTACAAATTGTTGCTTTGTGGGAATAAGCTAAGTTCCCTAATAAGGCCTGTGAAACTAAACAGTAACATAATATGCAACATAAACGGTACACACTATGTTAGTTTTTTCTGTTTTATCCGCATGTTCTTAATCCTCAAAAAGACCACTACTTGAGTCAAGTCTCTACCTGCCAGATAAGTTTTTTAATCGATTCTTATCATATATTTTGTTATACCTTCATTTTCCCTAACCCTAATAATTTCACTCTTGGGCGCTTGTTCTTCCAATTCCTGTAACAAATTTTATATGCATGCCAAGCATATTTATATGTATTACAAGCTGCCGCTCTAATAATCTAATGAGAAGTGCTTTTATATGAAATAGGGATTTTTTACCTCACGTATCCTTTTTTTAAAAAAATTTTTTATTATATTTACTACGTTTTAATATATAATACTTTTTTACTGTGCACTATTACCACATAAATTGCACCCGAGCGCCGAGGTCTTCAATTCTATATATATATATATATATATATATATATCAAGCAATGTATGCACTGGCATTAGCACTGATGCAGGAATACATACATACAATTCCCCGGCAGGTGGGATGCCGGCTGTCATGATCCCGATTCTGGATATGTTCCTCAGGTGAAAAATTGAGGATTTGATTGTGGCTAATAACTGATGTTTAAGGGGAACATTTACTAAGCAGTGATAAGAGCGGAGAAGTGAACCAATGGAGAAGTTGGCCATGGCAACCAATCAGCACTGAAGTAACATCTATAATTTGCATACTATAAAATGATACAGAGCTGCTGATTGGTTGATGGGGCAATTTCTCCAATGGCTCACTTCTCCGCTCTTATCACTGCTTAGTAAATGTTCCCCTAAGTGTCAAGTCACCATCCAGGACAATGCCAAGATTCTGTACATGATGAGTGATTTTTAATGTTGAACCCACAAGTGTAAGTTCTGTTGGTTGGCTATGCTGCAGTCTTGTTGTTAAAGAAAAACAATTATTATAGATGTGGGACAGACTTTCTTAGAATTATGGTAATGTACAAATAATATGGGCAGTTTAATATTTCACTCATTGCTTGAATAAAAGAATATACTAGAGCTGTTCTGGTATACACCCATGATCCACTAAGTGTTCTATTCATGATTAACATAGGTGAATTAGAGCAAATTATTTAAGATATATATATTTACAAACCAAATATTCACTAAAGCATAGCAACCAATCAGGCCCTTTCTTTCATTGTCTAACTTATGCAAGACAGAGAAAAGCAGCTTATACTGCATGAGCGCTAATTTTCTATCCATAGTTATAAAAATTACAGTGTAGCTTCTTTAAAAAAAAATTTTTTTTTAACGTTAGAACATATTTAATTATAATCTAGTTTTACACAAATTTTAAAGAGGGTGTACTTTCTTTTTCACTGGGTTGTAAGTAAATTGCACATAAATGAGCCATAAACATCATAGTGTAAACAGGTACAGTATTTAGACACCTGTAATGTTGAAATGGACAGTATATCAATAATCAGTATGTAGACAGTCAAAATATAGACAGTGTCAAAATGTTGACAGTCAAAATGTCACCAGTCATTATAAAATAACACAGCAAATAATAGCCAATCGGCTTCAAGCCGTTATATCAAATATCTTGCCACATCACCAGTATAGGTTGACTCATGGTTGATTTTCAGTGGGCAAATTGTTCCTGTCATTGTGTTATTCTCAACTGGTGCTTTACTCGTGTATGTATAGGGAAATGTTCTATAATATTTACCACAATGGGTATCTTTCTCCCCACCGCAGGTTTGTGATGGGATCGTCTGACACTGATAGCTGCCTTAATGTGGTGCTTCCAAAGCCACTTTCATAGGCACGTGCACGGGGGGTGCCTGGTGCGCACAGGCACCCCCTAATGTCCGGCATCCCCACACACGCCTTCTGCTGCTGCCACCGCCAATTCCCGTCTCTGAAGTTAAAGGGAGGAGAGCGCAGCACATGGCTCTCCTGCCCCTCACTGTGTCCCCGTCTCTGGCAGTCATTAAAAATGTCTCTTGGCCTTCAGCCAATCAGAGATTGCGGACCAGCTCTTGATTGGCTGCCGGCCCGTGAGTTTTGATTGGCTGACAGCCAGGGACACAGTGAGTGAGATGAGGCACAGGAGAGAAGCGCGCTGCGCTCTCCTCCCCTCAGCATCAGAGATGGGAATTGGTGGCAGCAGAGGAGGGTGAGCACCGCAGGGGGCATTTGTGTATCTGGCACCACTTGGGGCATATGTATCTAAAACTGCTGAGGGCATTTATGTATCTGGCACCGCTGGGGGCATTTATGTATCTGGCAGCTTGGGGACATATATGTATCTGGCAGCACTGGGGGCATATGTATCTGGCAGCACTGGGGGCATATGTATCTGGCACTGCCGGGGGCATTTATGTATTTGGCAGCCTTTGACATGGCAATTTTGGACATCGCTTAACTGATTTGCTTGTACTTACGTGCTTCTGGAAAGTATTTGCAGCGCTTCACTTTTTCCACATTTTGTTATGTTACAGCTTTATTCCAAAATGGAATAAATTAATTTTTCCCTCCAAATTTTACACACAATAACCGATAATGACAATGTAAAAAAAGTTTTTTTGTGATGTTTGCACATTTATAAAAAATAAAAAACTAAGAAATCACATGTACATAAGTATTCACAGCCTTTGCCATGAAGCTCAAAATTGAGCTCAGGTGCATTCTGTTTCCACTGTTCATCCTTGAGATGTTCCTAGAGCTTAATTGGAGTCCACCTTTGGTAAATTCAGTTGGTTGGACATGATTTGGAAAGGCACACAACTGTCTATATAAGGTCCCACACTTGACAGCGCATGTCTGAGCACAAACCAAGCATGAAGTCAAAGGAATTGTCTGTAGAACTACGAGACAGGATTGTAAGTATTTACAGCCTTTGCTCAATACTTTGTTGATGCACCTTTGGCAGCAATTACAGCCTCAAGTCTTTTTGAATATGATGCCACAAGCTTGACACACAAATCTTTGGCCAGTTTCACCCATTCCTCATTGAAGCACCTCTCAACCTCCATCAGGTTGGATGGGAAACATCGGTGCACAGCCATTTTCAGATCTCTCCAGAGATGTTTAATTGGATTCAAGTCTGAGCTCTGGCTTGGCCACTCAAGGACATTCACAGAGATGTCCTGAAGCCACTCCTTTGATATCTTGGCTGTATGCTTAGGGTCGTTGTTCTGCTGAAAGATGAACTGTCGCCCCAGTCTGAGGTCAAAAGCGCTCTGGAGCAGGTTTTCATCCATGATATCTCTGTACATTGCTGTATACATCTTTCCCTCTATCCTGACTAGTCTCCCAGTTCCTGCCGCTGAAAGGCATCCCCACAACATGATGCTGCCGCCACCATGCTTCACTGTAGGGATGGTATTGGCCTGGTGATGACCGGTGCCTGGTTTCCTCCAAACATGACGCCTGGCATTCACGCCAAAGAGTTCAATCTTTGTCTTATCAGACCAGATAATTTTGTTTCTCGTGATCTAGGAGTCCTTCAGGTGCATTTTGGCAAACTCCAGGCGGGCTACCATGTTCTTTTTACTAAGTAGTTGCTTCTGTCTAGCTGCTTTACCATGCAGGCCTGATTGGTGGATTGCTGCAGAGATGGTTGTCCTCCTGGAAGGTTCTCATCTCTCCACAGAGGAATGCTGTAGCTCTGAAAGAGTGACCATCGGGTTCTTGGTCACCTCCCTGGCTAGGGCCCTTCTCCCCCGATCGCTCAGTTTAGACGGTCCAGCTCTAGGAAGAGACCTGGTGGTTCTGAACGTCTTCCATTTACGGATGATTGAGGACACTGTGCTCATTGTGACCTTCAAAGCAGCAGATTATTTTCTGTACCCTTCCACAGATTTGTGCCTCAAGAGAATCCTGTCTCAGAGGTCTACAGACAATTCCTTTGACTTTATGCTTGCTTTGTGCTCAGACATGCACTGTCAAGTGTGGGACCTTATATAGACAGGTGTTTGCCTTTCAAAATCATGCCCAATCAACTGAATTTATCACAGGTAGACTCCAATTAAGCTGTAGGAACATATCAAGGATGATCAGTGGAAATCGGATGAACCTGAGCTCAATTTTGATCTTCATGGCAAAGGCTGTTTATACTTATGTTTCTTAGTATTTTATTTTTAATAAATTTGCAAAAATCACAAAAAAAAACTTTTTTCACATTTTCATTATGGGGTATTGAGGGTCATTCTAAGTTGATCGTAGCAGTGCTAAATTTAGCACAGCTACGATCATGAACTCAGACATGCGGGTGGATGCTCAGTGCAGGGCTAGTCCGCCCTGCATGTCAGTGCCGCCTACCCCCTGCAGAAGTGCAAAGGCATCGCACAGCGGTGATGCCTTTGCACTTCAAGAGTAGCTCCTGTGATGTCACGTAGTTGCTGCAGGCCACTCCCCGCATGGTCCGGCCACGCCTGCACTGGCCGGACCGCATCCACGAAACGGCAGCCAAACGCCGCTGTTTCGCCCCCTCCCGCCCATCAGGCAGGGACGATCGTAGTGCAGCGATGGGCGGCCATCCGCCGATGCATGCGCATTTCTGACCCGATCGCACCGCTACGAAAAACTGCAGGGTGCAATCGGGTCAGAATGACCCCGATTGTGTGTAGTATTTTGGGGGGAAAAAATTAATTTATTCCATTTTGGAATAAACCTGTAACAAAATGTGGAAAAAGTGAAGAGCTGTGAATACTTTCTGGATGCACTGTATCTAGTGAGTTACCCTCTTTATCGGCGGAATGTGCTATACTGGGCCTTATGCCTCTGATTTTCCAAGCACAGGGCGAAAGTAGAAAATTGTTACTGGTAATTTCAGTGGTTGCACGCAAATGCATACTACAAAAGTGTCAAACCTTCATCTTTCTCCTTATTTAGGAATAAATTAGACCATGCATTTCACATGGATTGGCTTGAAGCTACTATGCATAAAGAATCCAAAATGTCTTCCTTCTTTCAGCTGTGGGAAGGCTTTATAGATTCTTTAACCCCTCAATGCCAAATATATAACTACTTCCGATATACATCTTGGTATGAGACACGTATTTTGTTGAGCGACCCTCAAGATAAATTATGCTCTGTATTTAGAGAATATAACCTGGGCGAGAGGGGGAAGACTGCAAACCATGCCTAGGTGGGGGTACTGCATTCTTTTTACTGATTTATAGTATTTGCACATTACTATTTTTCAAATGGTTTCTGTGGATCCCTTTTGTATTGTTGCTTTCCTTAAAGTATTTATGTACTTATTATAATTTTGATCTTTGTCTTACCATGTGATATGTCATGTATATGCTCTGATGACTTAAGAAATGGAAAATAATAAATAAATAAATAATACAGCCACTGCTAAAAGCTGGGGTCTCAGCCTGCTAATAGCCGGTGTCTCAGATGCTAGGCTAGGAGCAGCTAAATAGTTAAATTTAAAAAGAAAAATGTGTAGGGTCCCCCCAAAATCAAGAACCAGCCCCAGATCTCTCAGCCTGCCCTGGTATTGGAAAGTTGGGGGGAAAAACAGCGTGGGGTTCCCCTTATTTTCCAATAACCAGCACCCGGCTGAACCAGCTAGGGGGATATCGCTATAGCAGGGAGACACATACATGGTATGCCCAGGCATAATATTATCCTGCCCCAAATTGGTCAACCCAGGGCTGGAATACCTCACAAATTTGGGACCCCCCAATAAATGGGGGGTCCCAAATACAACCAGTATTGTACAACATATAGCAGTGTTATTTTATGTATTGTGGCTGTTGACATTATGACTGATGACTTTTTAACTGTTGTCTATATTTTGGTTGTCAACCTTATGACTGATGACATTTTTACTGTCGACATTTCTTTTTTCATTGTTGACATTTTTTTAACAACATTATTTTTATTGGTTTTTCCTTACATGTAAAAAACTAAAATATTAAACATACCAAAATAAAGGGAGAAAAAAAAAAATAAAAGGGGAGGGGGTGGTTAGCAGGCAATCAATACGCAGTATTTATACATATTATTTGCTACAGGTTATTTTGCATTCAAAAATAATTGATTAGCAGCACATCTTCAGAGCTCTTAACAAACTTCATTCAGAAGCTTAATATAAATCTAGGAAATGGTTTCATATGTGTTACTTTTAGCAATTATCTAGTATACCCTGCTCCGATCCTCAAGCCTTGTCTCAGTTGGGTGAGATAGCTCTCCGTGTAGCTGCACTACCTTCTGTTCTAGACCCATTAGAGCTCTCACTATCAGTAAGATAAATGCCAACCAAAATTACCACTTTCTTGTTATTGCAGCAGAAGGAGGGGAGGCTTGATAAAATACGTATGTCTCTGATGATTCCTTTTTCTGCTGTATCTTATCAATTACTTTTGTTACAGTGGGTGGAATATGAGATTTCCATCTCTGGGCTAGGGTCATCCTGGCTGCTACTAATATCTGCCCAGTCAGGTACAGTATCTCTCTCTTTTAGAAATAATTGAAGGAGCCCAACAAATAATGTAGCAGATGTATTAACCTGGAGAAGGGATAAAGAAGTGATGAAGCAATGATAAGTGCAAGGTGATAACGCACCAGCCAATCATTACAGATTTGAAAAATGACAGTTAGGAGCTGATTGGCTGGTATTTTATCACCTTGCACTTATCACTGCTCTATCACTTCTTTATCCCTTCTCCAGGTTTAATACATCTGCCCCAACGGTCCTTACTCTATGCACTGCAACCATCAATATTTTGAGCAAGAGGTCCACATTTTATGCCATTTATTTGGCGTGAGATACAGTCTCTGAAGCAATTTAAGATACATTTCTCAATGGTTTGTAAGATAAAGCTACAGGCAGCTTTAGCAAAGATCTTATCCCATTGTAATGGGGTAAATGCACACTTCACATCTGTTTCCCATCTAAGTTGGGAACGGAATTTAGTAGTGGTTTTAATTGTATGTGTTAGTACCAGAAAGAAATATCTCTCTGTAAGTTTTGCTGAGATATTCAACTCATAATTATTGTTTCAGGCATTTAAAAAGCTTTACTCAATTTGCCCATAGTACAAAACCAGTGAGCGACTTGAAAAAATTAATAGTGTGCTGAGTTATGGAGTCCATAATAAAACTGCAAGTGAGAAAAGGGTAATAATGTGTTACCAATTTACAGGTCACTTAGAGTGTTAATTCCCTGTATAATCCACCTCTCCAGTGAGAGATATGGGATCAGGGTGTTCAATGCCTTGATCAATAGGTTTCCAGATGATAACCCAAACTCTGCTCTCGTAACTATCACTTTCTCCTAGACCATTAAGACAACTGTGATTGTATGTAAATTGTTCTTAATACAAAGGCGGTCTGTTTTTGGTATCCACAATAAATCTATTAATGGAAAGCCTGCTGTAGCTGCAGACTCCACATCTACCCATGGCTTCATTCCAGTAGGGAGAGACCAGTTATGTAGTTGTGCTAGGAGCCGTGTGTATTGGTATTGCTGTAAATCTGAACGTTTAAGACCCCAATATTTCTGCTATAATGTCATAGTGTGTGTTCCTAACCTAGGAGGCTTATTTTTCCACACATAAGACACATAAGCCATCTACATTTTAAGAGATAATGAGATGGACATATATAAGGAATTGTTCTGAAAAGATACATTAGTTTAGGTCAGTGTTTTTCAACCACTGTGCCGTGGCACACTAGTGTGCCCTGAGCAGTCTCCAGGTGTGCCGCCAGAGAAGCAGAGCCAGACCCGTCAGTGTTTTGCCGCTACTGAGGCCCTGGAACGATCAATACCATTGGGTTTAGTGGTTGCAGAGCCAGTTCTACTTTTGGGCCTAGGCAGTGTTGGGCTCTTCTGGCTTTCTTAGATGTGGCTCAGGTGTTACCTATGGAGAAGCTGCAACATAACATCCTAGGAAACGCAACTGCACCATGCATCACCATTATATTTGAGTGTGCATTGGCAATATTTAAATCTTGTTCAGTGTGCCACGAGTTGTAAAAGGTTGAAAATCTCTGGTTTAGGTAATAGTATCATCTTAAAGGCAGCTATTCTCACCAACCAAGAAATCTCATAGGAGTCCCATGTATGTTTTAGTTGGGACAAATATTTCAGCATCGGGTTCATATTAACCTTAAACACATCTCTAGTATTAGCAGGAATATTTAGTAACAAATATGTAAGATACAGTACATAGACTTCCATGTACACTGGGATGTTTGAGTAATGTCATAGTTTTTGGAGGGATGTTAATTGGTAATGTTTCCGACTTTGATGTGTTAATCTTGTAATATGACATTTTACAGAATTTACCTAATATAGTATCTAAGGTGGGTTGTGACATAAGAGGTTTAAGGGTCTATTTACTAAGCCTTGGATGGAGATAAAGTGGCTTGTCACAGGCTAGGTTTGAAAAATGACAGTTAGGAGCTGATTGGCCCCTTATTGGCAAATAATAAAACATCATCTGTGAAGAGACATAGCTTATGAGTACCATTTACAGTGGGGAATCCCGGAAAGTCTCCTGGATTTCTTATTTTCTGAGCCAAGGGTTCCATTGCTAAGATAAAGATCCATGGAGAAAGAGAGCACACTTGTCTTGTACCATTATTGATCTGAAATGAGCTTGAAAGAAAACCGTTATTAAAAACTCTTGCACTGGGTGCTTGGTATAAAGCCAATATTGATTCAAAAATAGGGCCAATAAATCCATAAATTAACAACAAAAGTCACATATATTGCCAGTTAAGTCTATCAAAGGCCTTTTCTGCATCAATGATAGTAATACTAACTGATCTTGTGCTCTAGATGACAATCGAATAATATCAATGAATCTTTGCGTGTTGTCTGAGGCTTTCGTCCTTTCATATAACCCACTTGATCTGGATGTATTAATCTAGGGATATTGTGGATAGCCTATTTGAAATAAGACAAGCAAATATTTTAATATCATTATTAAGAAGGGCTATGGGTATGCGTTTTTACATTCTGAGTGCCCTTTACCTAGTTTAGGAATATTCAGTGTGTTTCCAAAAGTTCCTTAGGTAAATACCCCGTTTTAGTTGCTGCATTGAATAGATTGGTCAAAATAGGGTCAAAAGTACTCGAGAAAGAAGTATAGAAGTCACTATAAAAGCCATCTGACCGCTTGGCTTTACCCTTAGGTAGTGTTTTAATAACTGATGTTATCTCATCAACCGACCATGCAGAATTCAGCAAAGAAAGATAAGCAAAGAAAGATCATCTAGAGTTAGAGTTGGTAGGTCTAAATGTTAGAAAAATATTGATATAGTATCTTGATTTGGTTGGGGAGTTAACGAATCAGCTGCTAAATTATGTAACTTTGCATTGTATTCTGCAAAAACATTAGTGATACATTGTGGGTTGTATGACTTCCTACCCTCATCATCCTGTAGATGGTGAATCCTATTTCTTGCTCTTTGCCCCCCTAGCTTCAAAGCAAACATTTTTCCCACCTTAGTAGCTGCTGTATAAAATGTATATATCATTTTAGTTTTGTACTTGCATTCGCTCTGTGAAGATTTTTTGTAATTGTGATCTTAGAGCTTGTAGTTGTCTCTTCACCTCTCTGCTTGGTATTTTTTTAATTTTGTTGTTCTAACTTTGTAAAGTAGGTTAGTGAATGGGGGCACAGTGGACACTAAGTACCCAGGTCAAATCAATACAGGAGAACACATGCAAGGCCTAGTATCTGTGTTGACAAAAAGACTACCTGCATGCACATGGTAATAGGAGCACAGAGGCTCTAATTGTTCACAGCATAGTGGGTTGGGGCAGTGCCCCTGCATGGCAGTGTGGCACAGACATTGGGGCTATTAATTGTCTAGGGCTGAGCCTCTAGGGCAGGCATTCCCAACCACGGTCCTCGAGGCACACTAACAGTCCAGGTTTTAGTGATATCCAGGTTTCAGCACAGGTGACTTAATTAATAGCTCAGTTATTTTGATTTAACCATCGGTGTTGCAACCTGGATATCACTAAAACCTGCACTGTTAATGTTCCTTAAGGACCGTGGTTGGGAATGCCTGATCTAGGAGGATTCCACCCTGGTGGCCTAGTGCACCTGGATGACAAAAAGATTTAGCTTACAGATGTAGCCATGCTCATATTTGCTGCAGTGCCGCACATTGCAGTAAAGCTTACTGCATGGCACACCAGGCTGCGACTATTCGCAGCTGGTAATCTCTCCATAAATTTCTAATGGAATTAATGGACTAATCACCAGCTCTGAATAATCACAGCCTGGCACATCATGCAGCATGCCGCATTGCAGTAAGATAAGCATGGATACATTTGTATCTGCATTTGATGCAGACTTTGAATGACACCCAGGTGAGGCCCTAACCGATCCTCTCTCTGGCAACTTTTACCTTGTTCTCTGGAATCTTCTTTCCAGATCATGCTGCTTCTTCTTCCTTCTGTGATGTCTTGTGGCTTTTACTCTTCACTGGAGCTACTCTTTTTCTGTTCTCAATTATCAGAATGCTAGATATTGCAAGTACTGTAGGCGAGGTGGTAACATTGCCAGCCCAGATTGGCTCACAGTCCCAAAATTTAAACTACCATTGTAATCCAATCCACTGCTAACAATAGTGAATCTTACAGACTCACTACTAGCATAGCCAGGAGTCTGTGTGGATGGCCAATACTTATCAGAACAAGGGGATCAGGTAAGTCTTTAAATTTTAGTGCTGGCTCTATCCTGCTACCTGCAAACACAATTCTAATCTTTGTAGAAAACTTTAAAGATTCTAAGGAATTTCTTAAGGTAATTTACATACCAAAATAGTTGATGTGTATAAATTCTATAAAAGTATTGTTCAAGGTTCACAGGAAGGTTTCTTGAGTAGCCAATGATAAGTAACTGGCCTCTTTTGTGGTATTGATCGATAGTCTCCATAATAAGTTCATGTTATATTATTTTTTAATCATTTAGGTGCCAGTGGAAGGAATCACCATTCTGCATCAGTTCCCCTTCTCCTCCAATTTGCAACGCATGTCTGTGATCACTCAGGTTATTGGCGAAAGAAACCTGGCATTGTTCATGAAAGGTGCACCAGAAATGGTCATCCGTTACTGTAAGCCTGAAACAGGTAATAAAGCAACATAAGCAAAAGATAATATAAAGGTAAAAAAGGCTAATGCTAAAATGTAGCATCATAATGAAATTAGTAACATAGTAACATAGTATCTAAGGTTGAAAGAAGACAATTTGTCCATTAAGATCAACCCATTTGTGGTCTCCTATGCAGTTTTAATTTAGGACAAATTTTGCCTGATGCTGATGTCAGCAGTTGTGCTTCAATGTCAGCCATTGTGTTTTAATAACTACAGGTGTTGACTGAGTCCACCGTTACTACTTTCTCAGGCAGGGAATTCCAAACACGTATTGTCCTTACTGTGAAAAAACCTTTTTGCTGCATTGTGCGGAATCTTCTCTCCTCTAACCTAAGAGAATGTCCACGTGTCCTCTGTGCAGATCTTATCAAAAACAGGTCCCGCGCAAGCTCTTTGTATGGTCCCCTTATATATCTGTAGATGTTGGTCATGTCCCCTCTTAGTCTCCTCTTTTCCAGTGTAAACATGCCTAGCCTTGCAAGCCTTTCCTTGTATTCCAGCGTCTCCATGCCCTTAATTAGTTTGGTCGCCCGCCTCTGAACTTTTTCTAGCTCCAGGATATCCTTTTTGTAGTATGGTGCTCAAAATAGTACACAGTATTTAAGATGTGGCCTTACTAGTGATTTATATAATGGGAGTACAGCATTCTGGTCCCTTGCATCAATTCTCCGTTTTATGCATTCTGATATCTTATTAGCCTTCTTCGCTGCCATCCTACTTTGGGCGCCGCTGCTTAGTTTGCTATCTACTGTATGTGAACACCTAAGTCTTTTTCCAGTACAGACTCTCCTAATATTACCTCATTTAGTATGTAGGTGTTATTTTTGTTCTTGCTACCACAGTGCATTACCTTACACTTGTCTGTATTGAATCTCATTCTCCATTTTGCTGCCCATGCATTTAGTTTAACTAAGTTATTCTAAAGATACTCTGCATCCCCCTCCATATTTATAACCTTACACAATTTGGTATCGTCTGCAAAAATTGACACCATGCTCTCTAGACCTACAGTTAAGTCGTTAATGAAAATGTTGAACAATAGTGGTCCAAGTACAGACCCTTGTGGCACACCACTTAGCACTTCAGTCCAATTTGAAAAAGATCCATTAACCACAACGCGCTGCTCCCTATTATCTAACCAATTTCTGACCCAAGTGCATATTGTGCTCCCTAGCCCTATTTCTTGTAGCTTATAGATAAGTCGCATGTGTGGTACTGTGTCGAAAGCTATGTAAAGTCTAAAAAGATTACATCCACCTCCTTACCCTGATCAAGGTTTGCACTTACTGTTTCACAAAAGCCAAGTAAGTTGGTTTGACATGATCTGTCCTTCATAAAACCATGTTGGTTCCTTATAATGACCTTATTGGCTTCAAGGAACTTCTGAATACTATACTTTAGAATACCTTCCAATACTTTTCCCACTATAGATGTAAGACTTACTGGTCTTTAGTTACCAGGTTCAGCTTTACTTTCCTTTTTGAATATTGGCACTACCTCCGCTATATGCCAGTCCTTGGGAACCATACCTGATAGAAATGAATCTTTGAAGATCAAAAATAGTGGTCTTGCTAGTTCAGAGTGAAGGTCCATAAGAACCCTTGGGTGAATTCCATCGGGACCAGGTGACTTATTAATCTTTACATTTTTTAATCGGTCACAGACTACCTCCTCACTTAAATAAGCACTTAGTAGTGGGACATTATCTTTGTTGAGATTGTGTGTTAGACCGTGCTTTTGGTCCTCTCTGGTAAATACCACTGAAAAAAAAATCATTTAGTTTGTTCGCTATGTCATTATCATTTTTGCTTAAGACTCCCGACTTGTCTTTTAAAGGGCCTATAAACTCCTTCTTTAATCTCTTGCTGTTGATATATTTAAAAAAAAATTGGGGATTTGCTTTGCTTTCCTTTGCTACTAGTTTTTTCAGTTTCTACTTTTGCCGCTCTTATTTCTTTTTTGCTTATTTTGTTACAATCCTTATAGTGCTGAAATGACTCTGCATTCCCTTCAGATTTGTATTTTTTGAATGCTCGACTTTTTTTTCCCGTTAGTTCCTTTATCTTTTTGTTACGCCACATTGGTTTGGGGTTTTTATTCCTTCTTTTGCTGCTCATGGGAATAAAGTTGCGAGTATTTTTAACTAGCAGTGATTTTAATACATCCCATTTCTCTGTTGTATTTTTTTCTTGAAACATAGTTCCCCATTCAATGTCCCTAAAAGCTTCTCTCAACATGTCAAAGTTGGCTTTGCTAAAGTTTAGAGTCCTAGTTGAGCCAGTATAGGACTACTTATGAAAACTGATATTGAATGTGACCATATTGTGGTCACTGTTTCCTATGGGCTCCCCTACTATAATATTTGATACGAAATCCCCATTGTTTGTTAATACCAGGTCTAAGATTACATTGTACCTAGTTGATTCCTCGATTGATTGAACTAAGTAGTTATCATTTAGCATGTTTAAAAACATATTACCCTAGCAGTATCTCATGAATCATTTTTTTCAATTTATCTCTGGATAGTTAAAATCTCCCATCACTACTACCCTATAGGTCTCCTACTCCTGCTGCTCTTTCAATTTGTTTCAGTAACAATTCCTTATCAGACACATTAATACCAGGCGGCCTGTAGCATAACCCCAATACCAACTTCTTTATTCCTTTATCCCGCATGCAATTTCTACCCATAACATCTCAACCTTGGGTGAATAAATAGCACCTGTGGCTATTAGAGGTCAATAGGGAAACAAAATATCTGGGCAGATGATCAAAAAGCAGAAGTGGTGTTTAACCTAGACCTGATTCTCTGTTTCTCCGATACTCATTCTCCTATACTCAAATTTCTTCACAGCAGTGTCACACTATCATCTACTCAGTACTCCTCTTAAAATCTGGGGAGTCCCCATATACACCTCAGATCAGATTCAATTAGCCCCCAGCCAATTTTGTTTCCCTATTGACCTCTAATAGCCACAGGTGCTATTTATTCACCCAAGGTCAACAATACGGAAGAGGCCCAACCTCATCCTATCTCTTTGAAGTTTAGCCCAGGGGGCCGGTGAAGCACCTGATTTTGGAGACCATCAGCGAATATCAGGTACCGCCAGTATCTTGATTCAGGAGCATCCAGCAATCTCATCAAAAAACTTTGGGATTTCTCACAGAGCCTTAATACATGGTTCCAGGTGTCACCAGGTGGGATATACCTACCTGCGGTCAAACCACACTGAGTATGCCCAACCTCGTCTGATCTTGGAAGCCAAGCACTGTGGGCCAGGTCAGTACCTGGGTGGGAGACCACCAGAGAATACCTGGTGCTGCAGGTATTTATATCCAAATCCAGGACATAGGACCTAGAACCAAAGTATTATTTTCCATCCAAATTTTGGAATTTCACATACTATCAACTATCAGGGTGGAGCCCGGTATATATTAGATTGAATAATACCTTTTCCTTCTGGGATTTTTCTATTTCTATTATAGTTATAGTTGATTTTGTTACAAATTCGGAAGAAGACATATTTTCTCTAACATCAGAGACACATACATAATTTCGCCCAAAGAGCCATCATGTCAAACTTGTATTACCAAATTTGATATCTATTTGGATAGACAAACTTTATGATAATTGTTGCTATTATTATTATTATTATTATTATTATTTTTCTTTTGCCTTATAGCCATTTTTTTAAGAGGGTTACTAATAAAAGTTATATTTTAAGTATTACAAGACCACATAATTTTCAATAAAAGTGTGCCCCAGAAGAGACAAATAGTCTTTCTTTTTTTCTTTTTGGCTCCTGTACTATACAAGAACCATACACTTTTTTATAACTAGTTTACTGAACTATTTCTGGGAGCACCGCCAACCCAGTGCCGAATACCAATTATTTGTTTGATATATGGCCATACGTTGGTTTAAATTAGAGCTATAGCTTTAATTGATATCATCTAAAGTACCAAGCACTTAGACTGAGTGATCCTGTGCAGACTCCACCAACCCCTTTTAGGGTAATGCTTGTAGCCAGGGATTTCATGAGCTGGGTGTTGTGCTTGTAACCAGGGGGTAATGCGTGTTGCTAAGGCTGTGCTCCCAGTGCCAGATATTCCCCCACAGTGGCAGGTACACATATGTCCCCAGTGCCATTTATGCCCCCCCCCCCAGTGCCAGGTACACATATACCCCCCAGTGCCAAATATGCCCCCCTGGTGGCGGATCCAGGGGGGGGGTTACGTGGGCCTGGGCTTCCCCTGTCATGTCTGACACTTTAAAAAAACAGCAGTCTCTTGAAAAAAGAAGCGATGGCGCAGACGGTGCAGTTCACTGGCGCCCACCGCGATGAAGGAACTAGTAGTGGCGGCAGCAGTACCAATGAGTCAGACTGACTCATTACAGTATGCTGCAGCCAGCTATAGTAAAGCCGGAAGACTCGGAGGAGAGGAGAGGCTTTCCCCTTCTCTCTCCTTCCCTCCTACATGGTCCAGCCACAAGCGACATGCGAACTGCCGAAGGGGTCACTGACCGGCAGCCGCTGGTGCTTTGCTCGCCGTACATGAATCATGCAGGTGACTCACCAGCACCTCGACTCGGAGGGGCAGCAGGAGCCCTCATGGGCATAAGGTCGGTGAGTGGGTTTCAGGATAGGGAAGTGGGCAGCACTTACTATTTTCTCTGCTGCAGCCATATAAATATATTTATATATATATATATATATATATATATATACACACACACACACACACACACACACACACACTGTTTGTGTATATATATATATATATATATATATATATATATGCAAATTTGGAACGCACACGCCTTCAATCGTTTTGGCAGGGTGCTCGGTCAAATATTAACATCCAGACGATGTGACAATGATCCACAAAAACCAGCACACCTTGTGGAGTTGCCAATATGCAGGGTTACCATTGTGAATTGAACTGCTAAGTATACGATTTGTACTACCTTTTGCATGGTGCACTTTAAAATGAGAATTCAGTAAATTGTTTATTGCTACACAAGGTGTGCTGGTTTTTGTGGATCATTGTCACATCGTCTGTGTATTTATATATATATATATATATACTGTATATACGCACATTCCGTTTGTATATATATATATATATATATATATATATATATATACATATATATACAATCAAGCGATGTGCGGCACTCAGGTATTGAAATAAATAGTCACCACTATCTGTCCGTCTTCAACGTTTCAATTTTTACTCAAAAAATTGTCATCAGGAAGCATGTACATACAAAAACTACTCACCTTATATCCCCCACCATTGTGCTCGTGTGATGCGCCCGTCCGGCGGAGTCCGTCCGGCGCCTGTAGCGCTGAAAGATGACGTCATCGCGTATAGCGTGATGCACGTCCAAGTGTACCCATCACCATGGTAACCCGGTGACACTCTCCTGTATACATATAAACAAAGTGATGTACTGCTGGCAATGTGAAAAGTGCAGACATCTAGTCCAACAACAGTAGCTTAAAAATAAACTATGGAAGCAATGTGTGAGAAGGGGATCATGATATCCGTCATATATAAATAATGCATTACAACACCTGTAATGCAGGGAAATAGTAAGCTAGCTCTGCCCGGATACATGTAGTATTTCTGTGATATTCCCAGATACTGGGTGCATTATACATAAAGCTGACAGTAAATAAAGGAATATCCTCCTACAGTCTGTATACTGAGTAAATGCTCCTTACGGGCTATAAGCTGGAATGATGGTGAGAAAAAATATAATTATAATTGACTGAAAATCAGAAAAAGCGTAATTAAATAGCTAATAAATTAGAAAATGCAGGTGGGGCCACTAATCAATGGTGGAAAAACCATAAAGTCAGATCAAAAAAATCAAGTAATCAAAAAAATCAAAAAAATATGAAAAATATTCAAACAAATATATATAATGAATTTTCAAAAATGTTTTTTCAGAAAAAACATGCTAATGATACAGCTTCATTTAGTCCTCTTGGTGTGATCACATCCATCTTTCTGATCCATCTGATCTCACATCTGAGTAAGGCCTTGTGCCTGTCCCCGCCTCTGGTTCTCATAGGTATATGATCGATCATTCGATACCTTAAACTAGCTAAGGGATGTTTCATGGTGGCAAAATGGCGTGCCACTGGTTGATCACTGGTTCCTTTGGTTAAGGCCAATCTAATCGCTGATCTGTGTGCCGTCATTCTTTCCTTGAACTTCCTCATTGTTTTACCAATATAGCTTAAGCCGCAGGGGCAAATTATTTGGTAAATCACGTATGTCGATTCACACGTTAAATGATGTTGAATGCGGATTTTATAGCCAAGGTGTGGATGGCAAAAGGTGTCCCCAGTAATGAGGTACTGGCACGTCGTGCAGGAACAGCGGAAGCAGCCCATCTTGCGTGTTGGTAAAAAGGTATTGCTGGGCGGTTTCGTTTTCTCAGATATGTCCGTTTTAACCAAGATGTCTCTTAGGTTTTTAGAGCGCTGATAACACGGCATGATGTCAGTATCTTGCATGTTAAGTTTTTTGTCTGTTTGAATAAGGTTCCAATATTTTTTAGTTGCTTTATCTGTCTCTTGTGATGCAATGTTGAATACACTCTTCCAAGGGAATTTGGATCTTGATGTATCTGAGGTTTTCTTCTGTAGGAGTTGACTTCTTTCCATTGATAACACCTTAGATTTAGTAATGCTGAGGGTTTTGGGATCATAGCCTCTCAAAATAAAACGGTTGATCAGTTCGTCTATTTGGGCAGCTGCTATAGAAACATCTGTATTTATTCTGAGGATCCTAATCATTTGTGAGTAAGGCAAGCCTCGTTTTAGCCCTTTAGGGTGACAACTCGTGTTATGAAGGAATGTATTACGGTCTGTCGGTTTTGTAAAGACAGTAGTATTGATAGATGAGTTAATAATGGATATCTTGACATCCAAAAAATCAATGGTGTTCTGATCCATTTTATAAATGAGTTTCACGGGGCTACTGGATGAAACTCATTTATAAAATGGATCAGAACACCATTGATTTTTTGGATGTCAAGATATCCATTATTAACTCATCTATCAATACTACTGTCTTTACAAAACCGACAGACCGTAATACATTCCTTCATAACACGAGTTGTCACCCTAAAGGGCTAAAACGAGGCTTGCCTTACTCACAAATGATTAGGATCCTCAGAATAAATACAGATGTTTCTATAGCAGCTGCCCAAATAGACGAACTGATCAACCGTTTTATTTTGAGAGGCTATGATCCCAAAACCCTCAGCATTACTAAATCTAAGGTGTTATCAATGGAAAGAAGTCAACTCCTACAGAAGAAAACCTCAGATACATCAAGATCCAAATTCCCTTGGAAGAGTGTATTCAACATTGCATCACAAGAGACAGATAAAGCAACTAAAAAATATTGGAACCTTATTCAAACAGACAAAAAACTTAACATGCAAGATACTGACATCATGCCGTGTTATCAGCGCTCTAAAAACCTAAGAGACATCTTGGTTAAAACGGACATATCTGAGAAAACGAAACCGCCCAGCAATACCTTTTTACCAACACGCAAGATGGGCTGCTTCCGCTGTTCCTGCACGACGTGCCAGTACCTCATTACTGGGGACACCTTTTGCCATCCACACCTTGGCTATAAAATCCGCATTCAACATCATTTAACGTGTGAATCGACATACGTGATTTACCAAATAATTTGCCCCTGCGGCTTAAGCTATATTGGTAAAACAATGAGGAAGTTCAAGGAAAGAATGACGGCACACAGATCAGCGATTAGATTGGCCTTCACCAAAGGAACCAGTGATCAACCAGTGGCACGCCATTTTGCCACCATGAAACATCCCTTAGCTAGTTTAAGGTATCGAATGATCGATCATATACCTATGAGAACCAGAGGCGGGGACAGGCACAAGGCCTTACTCAGATGTGAGATCAGATGGATCAGAAAGATGGATGTGATCACACCAAGAGGACTAAATGAAGCTGTATCATTAGCATGTTTTTTCTGAAAAAACATTTTTGAAAATTCATTATATATATTTGTTTGAATATTTTTCATATTTTTTTGATTTTTTTGATTACTTGATTTTTTTGATCTGACTTTATGGTTTTTCCACCATTGATTAGTGGCCCCACCTGCATTTTCTAATTTATTAGCTATTTAATTACGCTTTTTCTGATTTTCAGTCAATTATAATTATATTTTTTCTCACCATCATTCCAGCTTATAGCCCGTAAGGAGCATTTACTCAGTATACAGACTGTAGGAGGATATTCCTTTATTTACTGTCAGCTTTATGTATAATGCACCCAGTATCTGGGAATATCACAGAAATACTACATGTATCCGGGCAGAGCTAGCTTACTATTTCCCTGCATTACAGGTGTTGTAATGCATTATTTATATATGACGGATATCATGATCCCCTTCTCACACATTGCTTCCATAGTTTATTTTTAAGCTACTGTTGTTGGACTAGATGTCTGCACTTTTCACATTGCCAGCAGTACATCACTTTGTTTATATGTATACAGGAGAGTGTCACCGGGTTACCATGGTGATGGGTACACTTGGACGTGCATCACGCTATACGCGATGACGTCATCTTTCAGCGCTACAGGCGCCGGACGGACTCCGCCGGACGGGCGCATCACACGAGCACAATGGTGGGGGATATAAGGTGAGTAGTTTTTGTATGTACATGCTTCCTGATGACAATTTTTTGAGTAAAAATTGAAACGTTGAAGACGGACAGATAGTGGTGACTATTTATTTCAATACCTGAGTGCCGCACATCGCTTGATTGTATTTACCCATTTGGACAGTGAAGGCAACAGGACACATTCTCTTCAGTTATTGGAGTGCCGGACCCACCACAAGTTATACATATATATATATATATATATATATATATATATATAAATTTACCTGGCACTCAGTTGCAGTGCCAGGATACACTTGTGCTTTATTAATTCTTAGATAGGATATATTAGGCTGTTTGCTGGGATTAGGAGCCCCTGCCTCTCCCCCCCCCCTCTCTCTCTCCCTTTCCCTTTCTCTCTCTTCCTCTTTCTCTCTCTCTCTCTCTCTCTCTCTCTCTCTCTCTCTCTCCCTCTCTTGTTCCCTTTCCTCTCAGCTATTGTGTTAAGCTCCCATGTTTTCTTCTGTCTGTTTCCCCAGTGATACTTTCCCTTCATGTCTCTGTAAACCTCACTACAAATGTTTCACTACTCCCTCCTACTCCTACAGAGACCTTAGGTACCCACTGCCTCTCCCTGTCCCCCTCTCCTTGTTACCCACTGCCACCTCCCCCTGGCATCACCCACTTTTTCTCGTCACCCTTTTCCTGGTGTTACCCACACTGCCTCTCACTGTCACCCACTGCCTCTCCGTCTCCCACTATTATTATTTATTATTATTATCCTTTATTTATATGGCGCCACAAGGGTTCCACAGCACCCAATTACAGAGTACATATGCACATAATCAAAACAGGAAAACAGTGACTTACAGTTGAAGACAATATAGGACAAGTACAGGGTAACTAAGCATATCTACACCAGTAAATGACGTAGAGATGAGTTCCAGGTGGCCAAAAAACTGCGGGATTTGAGCACTTGAGGATTATTAAAGTAAGAAAAGTATAAGCACATGAGGGAAGAGGGCCCTACCCGTGAGAGCTTACATTCTAAGGGGTAGACAGACAGGGGTGACACAGATGGGGTACATAGAGAGCGTGGAACAGAGGGTTAGGATGAGATTTGGCTGGGTTTGGTAAAGAAGTGGGTCTTAGAGCCCGTTTGAAGTTTTGTAGAGAGGTGGAGAGTCTGAGGGGGAGAGGCAAAGAATTCCAGAGAAAGGGAGCAGCACGTGAAAAATCTTGGAGATAGGAGTGGGAGGAAGTAATCAGAAGACAGGAGAGTCGGCGTGCATTAGCAGAGCGAAGAGGACGGGTGAGAGAGTAAAGGGAGATAAGGTCAGAGATGTAAATGGGAGAGGAGTTGGTGAGGGCTTTGTAAGTGAGTGTGAGAAGTTTGAATTGGATTCTGAAAGGGAAGGGAAGCCAGTGAAGGGCCTGTAGGAGAGGGGAGGTGGACGTAGTGCGTTTGGTGAGGAAGATGAGCCAGGCAGCAGCACTATTTTTTCCTTCACCCACTGCCTCACCCTCTGCCTCTTCCCTGCGTCACTATAAACCCATCACCCTCTCTCTCCTGTCACCCTCTGCCTCTCCAAAGTGTCACCCTCTTCCAGTCTTACGAATTCGACATTCCCTTTGAGGCCATGACCCTTGTTGCTAGGTCACCTTGTTGTGATGCCACGCGCACCTTCA
Source organism: Pseudophryne corroboree (assembly GCF_028390025.1). Classification (NCBI taxonomy): domain Eukaryota; kingdom Metazoa; phylum Chordata; class Amphibia; order Anura; family Myobatrachidae; genus Pseudophryne; species Pseudophryne corroboree. Next base: position 338,386,411 of record NC_086447.1, on the reverse strand, counting down.
TAGGACCACGCGCCTTCGGCGTGACAAGTTGCCCCCCCTATAATTTTTTCCTGGATCCGCCCCTGGACCCCCAGTGCCAAATATGCTCTCCCCCAGTGCCCAAATATGCTCCCCCCCATGCCCAAATATGCTCTCCCCCAGTGCCAAAAATGCTATCCCCCAGTGCCCAAATATGCTCCTCCCCAGTGCCAAATATGCTCTCCCCCAGTGCCCATATATGCTCTCCCCCAGTGCCCATATATGCTCTCCCCCAGTGCCCAAATATGCTCCCCCCCAGTGCCAAATATGCTCTCCCCCAGTGCCCAAATATGCTCCCCCCAGTGCCAAATATACTCTCCCCCAGTGCCCAAATATGCTCTCCCCCAGTGCCCAAATATGCTCCCCCCCAGTGCCAGGTACACCCCCATCCCTCCAGTCCCCTCCGGGCTTCCCCGCTGCTGTGCTGTTTGTTTTGTGAAGGATGGACACGGAGGGCACAGCGCGCACCTGTCCTGTGTGTCCCTCCTGGGTCTCCGGTGGCAGCGGCGTGTCTGTTTAATGAAGTGCCCGTTCGTGAGCTCTAATTGGCTCATGAACGGACACTTCATTAAACAGACACGCCGCTGCAGACGGAGACCCAGGAGGGACACACAGGAGAGGCGCATGCTGTGCCCTCCGTGTCCCTCCTTCACAAAATAGAATCAGTGGCAGCAGCTAGGGCGCCCCACTGCCCTGCGCGCCTCCAAGTGCTCGCAGTGGCTGCGGACCCCTAGTTACGCCACTGCCTAGTGCTTCTGATATGCCCTTGCTGCACCCAAAATATCCTTGGATGTAAAAAAAAAACACATTAGATTGAGCAAATATCCAGGAGCCTGCTTACCTAAAAGGCGGCCAGATAATCTAGGTGCGGTCTCTCATCTCTGACATAGATGAGCACGCGGATGTTGACTCTTCACATTGAAAATCTCTGATCAGAGATCTATCTTCATTAAAATGTGATACCCATGTATCACATGTTATTAAGACAAAAAAAAAAACAGTAGGTAAGTATGTAACTGTACAGAGACAAATTCATATATTTTTTTAAGTATTGAATATACTAATAATTATTTAGCATTTTACAAATACTGGGTACACACATTTAATTATTCACCAATACGTGGCAATGTTAAGGAATGCTTTTTGTTACACTAATAATAGCACTTTCCCATAAACTAGAGATGTGCACCGGAAATTTTTCGGGTTTTGTGTTTTGGTTTTGGGTTTGGTTCCGTGGCCGTGTTTTGGGTTCGAACGCGTTTTCGCAAAACCTCACCAAATTTTTTTTGTCGGATTCGGGTGTGTTTTGGATTCGGGTGTTTTTTTCAAAAAACCCTAAAAAACAGCTAAAATCATAGAATTTGGGGGTCATTTTGATCCCAAAGTATTATTAACCTCAATAACCATAATTTCCACTCATTTTCAGTCTATTCTGAACACCTCACACCTCACAATATTATTTTTAGTCCTAAAATTTGCACCGAGGTCGCTGGATGACTAAGCTCAGCGACCCAAGTGGCCGACACAAACACCTGGCCCATCTAGGAGTAGCACTGCAGTGTCACGCAGGATGGCCCTTCCAAAAAACACTCCCCAAACAGCACATGACGCAAAGAAAAAAAGAGGCGCAATGAGGTAGCTGTGTGACTAAGCTCAGCGACCCTAGTGGCCGACACAAACACCTGGCCCATCTAGGAGTGGCACTGCAGTGTCACGCAGGATGGCCCTTCCAAAAAACACTCCCCAAACAGCACATGACGCAAAGAAAAAAAGAGGCGCAATGAGGTAGCTGTGTGAGTAAGCTAAGCGACCCTAGTGGCCGACACAAACACCTGGCCCATCTAGGAGTGGCACTGCAGTGTCAGGCCGGATGACCCTTCCAAAAAATACTCCCCCAAACAGCACATGACGCAAAGAAGAAAAAAAAGAGGCGCAATGAGGTAGCTGTGTGACTAAGATAAGTGACCCTAGTGGCCGACACAAACACCTGGCCCATCTAGGAGTGGCACTGCAGTGTCACGCAGGATGGCCCTTCCAAAAAACACTCCCCAAACAGCACATGACGCAAAGAAAAAAAGAGGCGCAATGAGGTAGCTGTGTGACTAAGCTCAGCGACCCTAGTGGCCGACACAAACACCTGGCCCATCTAGGAGTGGCACTGCAGTGTCACGCAGGATGGCCCTTCCAAAAAACACTCCCCAAACAGCACATGACGCAAAGAAAAAAAGAGGCGCAATGAGGTAGCTGTGTGAGTAAGCTAAGCGACCCTAGTGGCCGACACAAACACCTGGCCCATCTAGGAGTGGCACTGCAGTGTCAGGCCGGATGGCCCTTCCAAAAAATACTCCCCCAAACAGCACATGACGCAAAGAAGAAAAAAAGAGGCGCAATGAGGTAGCTGTGTGAGTAAGCTAAGCGACCCTAGTGGCCGACACAAACACCTGGCCCATCTAGGAGTGGCACTGCAGTGTCAGGCCGGATGGCCCTTCCAAAAAATACTCCCCAAACAGCACATGACGCAAAGAAGAAAAAAAAGAGGCGCAATGAGGAAGCTGTGTGACTAAGATAAGTGACCCTAGTGGCCGACACAAACACCTGGCCCATCTAGGAGTGGCACTGCAGTGTCACGCAGGATGGCCCTTCCAAAAAATACTCCCCAAACAGCACATGACGCAAAGAAGAAAAAAAAGAGGCGCAATGAGGTAGCTGTGTGACTAAGATAAGTGACCCTAGTGGCCGACACAAACACCTGGCCCATCTAGGAGTGGCACTGCAGTGTCACGCAGGATGGCCCTTCCAAAAAACACTCCCCAAACAGCACATGACGCAAAGAAAAAAAGAGGCGCAATGAGGTAGCTGTGTGAGTAAGCTAAGCGACCCTAGTGGCCGACACAAACACCTGGCCCATCTAGGAGTGGCACTGCAGTGTCAGGCCGGATGGCCCTTCCAAAAAATACTCCACAAACAGCACATGACGCAAAGAAGAAAAAAAAGAGGCGCAATGAGGTAGCTGTGTGACTAAGATAAGTGACCCTAGTGGCCGACACAAACACCTGGCCCATCTAGGAGTGGCACTGCAGTGTCACGCAGGATGGCCCTTCCAAAAAATACTCCCCAAACAGCACATGACGCAAAGAAGAAAAAAAAGAGGCGCAATGAGGTAGCTGTGTGACTAAGATAAGTAACCCTAGTGGCCGACACAAACACCTGGCCCATCTAGGAGTGGCACTGCAGTGTCACGCAGGATGGCCCTTCCAAAAAACACTCCCCAAACAGCACATGACGCAAAGAAGAAAAAAAGAGGCGCAATGAGGTAGCTGTGTGAGTAAGCTAAGCGACCCTAGTGGCCGACACAAACACCTGGCCCATCTAGGAGTGGCACTGCAGTGTCAGGCCGGATGGCCCTTCCAAAAAATACTCCCCAAACAGCACATGACGCAAAGAAGAAAAAAAAGAGGCGCAATGAGGTAGCTGTGTGACTAAGATAAGTGACCCTAGTGGCCGACACAAACACCTGGCCCATCTAGGAGTGGCACTGCAGTGTCACGCAGGATGGCCCTTCCAAAAAATACTCCCCAAACAGCACATGACGCAAAGAAGAAAAAAAAGAGGCGCAATGAGGTAGCTGTGTGACTAAGATAAGCGACCCTAGTGGCCGACACAAACACCTGGCCCATCTAGGAGTGGCACTGCAGTGTCACGCAGGATGGCCCTTCCAAAAAACACTCCCCAAACAGCACATGACGCAAAGAAAAATGAAAGAAAAAAGAGGTGCAAGATGGAATTGTCCTTGGGCCCTCCCACCCACCCTTATGTTGTATAAACAGGACATGCACACTTTAACCAACCCATCATTTCAGTGACAGGGTCTGCCACACGACTGTGACTGAAATGACGGGTTGGTTTGGACCCCCACCAAAAAAGAAGCAATTAATCTCTCCTTGCACAAACTGGCTCTACAGAGGCAAGATGTCCACCTCATCATCATCCTCCGATTCATCACCGTGTACATCCCCCTCCTCACAGATTATCAATTCGTCCCCACTGGAATCCACCATCACAGCTCCCTGTGTACTTTGTGGAGGCAATTGCTGCTGGTGAATGTCTCCACGGAGGAATTGATTATAATTCATTTTAATGAACATCATCTTCTCCACATTTTCTGGAAGTAACCTCGTACGCCGATTGCTGACAAGGTGAGCGGCGGCACTAAACACTCTTTCGGAGTACACACTTGTGGGAGGGCAACTTAGGTAGAATAAAGCCAGTTTGTGCAAGGGCCTCCAAATTGCCTCTTTTTCCTGCCAGTATACGTACGGACTGTCTGACGTGCCTACTTGGATGCGGTCACTCATATAATCCTCCACCATTCTTTCAATGGTGAGAGAATCATATGCAGTGACAGTAGACGACATGTCCGTAATCGTTGTCAGGTCCTTCAGTCCGGACCAGATGTCAGCATCAGCAGTCGCTCCAGACTGCCCTGCATCACCGCCAGCGGGTGGGCTCGGAATTCTGAGCCTTTTCCTCGCACCCCCAGTTGCGGGAGAATGTGAAGGAGGAGATGTTGACAGGTCGCGTTCCGCTTGACTTGACAATTTTCTCACCAGCAGTTCTTTGAACCCCTGCAGACTTGTGTCTGCCGGAAAGAGAGATACAACGTAGGTTTTAAATCTAGGATCGAGCACGGTGGCCAAAATGTAGTGCTCTGATTTCAACAGATTGACCACCCGTGAATCCTTGTTAAGCGAATTAAGGGCTCCATCCACAAGTCCCACATGCCTAGCAGAATCGCTCAGTGTTAGCTCCTCCTTCAATGTCTCCAGCTTCTTCTGCAAAAGCCTGATGAGGGGAATGACCTGACTCAGGCTGGCAGTGTCTGAACTGACTTCACGTGTGGCAAGTTCAAAAGGTTGCAGAACCTTGCACAACGTTGAAATCATTCTCCACTGCGCTTGAGACAGGTGCATTCCACCTCCTATATCGTGGTCAGTTGTATAGGCTTGAATGGCCTTTTGCTGCTCCTTCAACCTCTGAAGCATATAGAGGGTTGAATTCCACCTCGTTACCACTTCTTGCTTCAGATGATGGCAGGGCAGGTTCAGGCGTTTTTGGTGTTGCTCCAGTCTTCTGTACGTGGTGCCTGTACGCGGAAAGTGTCCCGCAATTCTTCTGGCCACCGACAGCATCTCTTGCACGCCCCTCTCGTTTTTTAAATAATTCTGCACCACCAAATTCAAGGTATGTGCAAAACATGGGACGTGCTGGAATTTGCCCATATTTAATGCACACACAATATTGCTGGCGTTGTCCGTTGCCACAAATCCACAGGAGAGTCCAATTGGGGTAAGCCATTCTGCGATGATCTTCCTCAGTTGCCGTAAGAGGTTTTTAGCTGTGTGCGTATTCTGGAAAGCGGTGATACAAAGCGTAGCCTGCCTAGGAAAGAGTTGGCGTTTGCGAGATGCTGCTACTGGTGCCGCCGCTGCTGTTCTTGCGGCGGGAGTCAATACATCTACCCAGTGGGCTCTCACAGTCATATAGTCCTGAGTCTGCCCTGCTCCACTTGTCCACATGTCCGTGGTTAAGTGGACATTGGGTACAACTGCATTTTTTAGGACACTGGTGAGTCTTTTTCTGAGGTCTGTGTACATTTTCGGTATCGCCTGCCTAGAGAAATGGAACCTAGATGGTATTTGGTACCGGGGACACAGTACCTCAATCAAGTCTATAGTTGGCTCTGCAGTAATGATGGATACTGGAACCACGTTTCTCACCGCCCAGGATGCCAAGGCCTCAGTTATCCGCTTTGCAGCAGGATGACTGCTGTGATATTTCATCTTCCTCGCAAAGGACTGTTGGACAGTCAATTGCTTGGTGGAAGTAGTAAAAGTGGTCTTACGGCTTCCCCTCTGGGATGACCATCGACTTCCAGCAGCAACAACAGCAGCGCCAGCAGCAGTAGGCGTTACACTCAAGGATGCATCGGAGGAATCCCAGGCAGGAGAGGACTCGTCAGAATTGCCAGTGACATGGCCTGCAGGACTATTGGCATTCCTGGGGAAGGAGGAAATTGACACTGAGGGAGTTGGTGGGGTGGTTTGCGTGAGCTTGGTTACAAGACGAAGGGATTTACAGGTCAGTGGACTGCTTCCGCTGTCGCCCAAAGTTTTTGAACTTGTCACTGACTTATGATGAATGTGCTGCAGGTGACGTATAAGGGAGGATGTTCCGAGGTGGTTAACGTCCTTACCCCTACTTATTACAGCTTGACAAAGGCAACACACGGCTTGACACCTGTTGTCCGCATTTCTGTTGAAATACTTCCACACCGAAGAGCTGATTTTTTTGGTATTTTCACCAGGCATGTCAATGGCCATATTCCTCCCACGGACAACAGGTGTCTCCCCGGGTGCCTGACTTAAACAAACCACCTCACCATCAGAATCCTCCTTGTCAATTTCCTCCCCAGCGCCAGCAATACCCATATCCTCCTCATCCTGGTGTACTTCAACACTGACATCTTCAATCTGACTATCAGGAACTGGACTGCGGGTGCTCCTACCAGCACTTGCAGGGGGCGTGCAAATGGTGGAAGGTGCATGCTCTTCACGTCCAGTGTTGGGAAGGTCAGGCATCGCAACCGACACAATTGGACTCTCCTTGTGGATTTGTGATTTCGAAGAACGCACAGTTCTTTGCTGTGCTTTTGCCAGCTTAAGTCTTTTCATTTTTCTAGCGAGAGGCTGAGTGCTTCCATCCTCATGTGAAGCTGAACCACTAGCCATGAACATAGGCCAGGGCCTCAGCCGTTCCTTGCCACTCCGTGTGGTAAATGGCATATTGGCAAGTTTACGCTTCTCCTCCGACGATTTTATTTTAGATTTTTGAGTCCTTTTTTTACTGATATTTTGTGTTTTGGATTTTACATGCTCTGTACTATGACATTGGGCATCGGCCTTGGCAGACGACGTTGATGGAATTTCATCGTCTCGGCCATGACTAGTGGCAGCAGCTTCAGCACGAGGTGGAAGTGGATCTTGATCTTTCCCTATTTTTGGAACCTCAACATTTTTGTTCTCCATATTTTAATAGGCACAACTAAAAGGATGGAGATGGATGGATACTAGTATACTTATGGATGACGAGTGACTGATGACACAGAGGTAGCTACAGCCGTGGACTACCGTACTGCGTCTGCTAGTATAGAGATGATAATGATATAAAAAATATATATATATCACTACTGCAGGTATATATAATATAATGACGGACCTGCTGGACACTGTCAGCAGACTCCTAAACTACTAGTATGAAGAAGATAGAAAAAAAAAACCCACCACAGGTAGGTATACAATTATGGATGAGCACTGACGACACAGAGGTAGCTACAGCCGTGGACTACCGTACTGCGTCTGCTAGTATAGAGATGATAATGATATAAAAAATATATATATATCACTACTGCAGGTATATATAATATAATGACGGACCTGCTGGACACTGTCAGCAGACTCCTAAACTACTAGTATGAAGAAGATAGAAAAAAAAACCACAGGTAGGTATACAATTATGGACGAGCACTGACGACACAGAGGTAGCTACAGTCGTGGACTACCGTACTGCGTCTGCTAGTATAGAGATGATAATGATATAAAAAATATATATATCACTACTGCAGGTATATATAATATAATGACGGACCTGCTGGACACTGTCAGCAGACTCCTAAACTACTAGTATGAAGAAGATAGAAAAAAAAAACCCACCACAGGTAGGTATACAATTATGGACGAGCACTGACGACACAGAGGTAGCTACAGCCGTGGACTACCGTACTGCGTCTGCTAGTATAGAGATGATAATGATATAAAAAATATATATATATCACTACTGCAGGTATATATAATATAATGACGGACCTGCTGGACACTGTCAGCAGACTCCTAAACTACTAGTATGAAGAAGATAGAAAAAAAAACCCCACCACAGGTAGGTATACAATTATGGACGAGCACTGACGACACAGAGGTAGCCACAGCCGTGGACTACCGTACTGCGTCTGCTAATATAGAGATGATAAAGATGATAGAGATGAACAAAAAAAATATAACACTACTGCAGGTAAATATTTATATAATATAATGAATGACGGACCTGCTGGACACTGTCAGCAGAATGCGTTTATAGAATAAAAAAAAAAAAACACCACAGGAGTGTTTAACTTTTTCAGGCAGACAATATACTGGTGGTCACTGGTCAGTCACACTGGCAGCAAAAGTGTGCACTGTACTCCTGCTATAACTGCACCCCAGTCTCCCCCACAATTCAGCTGTGTGAGCAGTGAGCACTCAGCACAGTCAGATATACATAGATGATATTATCATGCAGCACACTGAGGCTGAGCACAGATATGGTATGTGACTGTGTATCGTTTTTTTTCAGGCAGAGAACGGATTATATTAAATAATAAATAAAACTGGTGGTGGTCAGTCACTAGTAACTAACTATCAGCAAAACTCTGCACTCTGAGTACTCCTAATGCTCCCCAAAATTACTAAGTAATCAACTCAAGTGTCTCTATCTATTCTAACGGAGAGGACGCCAGCCACGTCCTCTCCCTATCAATCTTAATGCACGTGTGAAAAATGGCGGCGACGCGCGGCTCCTTATATAGAATCCGAGTCTCGCAATAGAATACGAGCCTCGCGAGAATCCGACAGCGGGATGATGACGTTCGGGCGCGCTCGGGTTAGCCGAGCAAGGCGGGAAGATCCGAGTCTGCCTCGGACCCGTGTAAAAAGGCTGAAGTTCGGGGGGGTTCGGATTCCGAGGAACCGAACCCGCTCATCTCTACCATAAACTGCATGTAAATCACTAAGATATATGTGAGTTATTTTATTTATTATTTATTAACAGTTTCTTATGAAGCACAGCAAATTCCGTTGTGCTTTACGATTGGAACAACCGTAAGAGAACATAACTGGGTAATAACAGACATGGAGAGGGGCGAATCTAGACAGGAGGGGACCCGTGTTCAGTCTCTGGGTGTGGGCCCCCTCCTCTCCCGTCACCATAGCCGGCATAAGCGCTGTTAGCGCTCTGTCTAAGCACTAGAGACTCTGGCACAGTGCCAGAGTCTACAGCGCATGCGCAAGTTTCCGAAAAAATGACACAGCGGCCATATATATGGAGACCTGAGCATTTGCTGTAGACTCTGGCACTTTTCCAGAGTCTCTAGTGCTCAGATAGAGTGCTAACAGTGCTGCTGCTGGCTATGGTGATGGGAGTGGAGGGAGCCCATGCACGGACACCAGAAAGGTAAGTACTGAAGAAATGGGTGCGGTGTGGGCCCCCTCTGGACCCAAGGGCCCGTGTGCACTGCACACACTGCACCCATTATAGATATGCCACTGGACATAGAGGTAGGAAGGCCTTGCTCACAAGCTAACAATCTATAGGAAACTAGGGGCCTAATTCAGATCTGATCGCAGTAGCAAATTTGTTAGCTAATGTTCAAAACCATGTGCACTGCAGGTGGGGCATATATAACATGTGCAGAGAGAGTTAGATTTGGGTGGATTATTTTGTTTCTGTGCAGGGAAAATACTGGCTGCTTTATTTTTACACTGCAATATAGATTTCAGTTTGAACACACCACACTCAAATCTAACTCTCTCTGCACATGTTATATCTGACCCCCCTTCAGTGCACATGGTTTTGCCCATTAGCTAACAAATTTGCTGCTGCGATCAGATCTAAATTAGGCCCTATGTATTGATACACAAGGATAAATGCTGTCTGTTTCATAATGGTCCACCAGATTGCAAAGGTTCTTAATGGACTGTATGACACGGTCACCAGGCAATGTTCGCCCAGGGGTCAGGAGGATGTGAAAGTGAAGAAAGACAAAATATGTGTGGATATGTGTGGACTGTACAGAGGGGATGTAATTAGATAGGGAGGCATTGAAGGTTTTGTGGGTGGGTCCGGAGGTTAGAGGATTCTTTTCCACTGTACATTGCTAGCAAATTCAATTTTGACATTCCTAAATGCTGGATAATAAATCTAACACTTTGAAGGGCAATTTCACTGACAATGGGTGATAAATTAACCCCCTGTTGTTTCCAATACTGGCAACTAGTTTTGCACTTAATTAAGACATAAACCTGTCATGTTTCTTAAATAGTTCCACGAGGTTTTTCCAAGATGCTTGACTTCTACACAAAGCAAGGTTTCAGAGTTATTGGATTGGCGTATCGATCACTGCAGAATAATGGACTTCCAGATTCACTAGACATAGACAGGTAAAAGTTATATCGATTTTTATACTACTGGGATCAATAAAAAGTATCATATTGCATTGTCTTTCCAAGCAGCCTCCCGCCACTGGTGTTTACTGAGGTGAGTAGGTTGCTGTACAAAAACTTGTCATAACAACAGCTGCAGCATCCTGATTCTTAGAATCCCAACAGGGGTTGGGAAACAATTCTAATTACCCCCCCTAACCCTCCCTTCTCGCAGTCTAAACGTAACTCCCTCTGCCCCCCCTCTGACCCCCCCCCCTTTGCCTAACCCTCCCCAGTGGTGACTAACCCTAACCCTCCTTCCCACAGCCTAAACCTAACCTCCTCCACACCCATGCAGCCTAACCCTAACCCTCCTATGGGGGTGCCTAAACCTAATCCCCCCTCCCCACATCCTAAACCTAACCATCCCTTCCTGCAGCATAACCTTAACCCTCCTATTTGGGATGCCAGCGCTGGCATTCTGATCCATGTTGGGATTCTTACGTCAGTATTGTGATAGCCGAGATCCCGACCATCAAGATCCTGGCCCGATCCCCTCCAGACAAGAGTTAGGGTCTTATATCTACCATCTGGTCCAAAGGAACATACTGTAATAATTGCCCTGCTGTAGTAATAGTAACTATCAATCAGTTACCATTTATGTAACTGAGCGTTTCAGTCAATTGGATCCTTAGCAAGAACACTTTTCCCCAATTGTCCAATCGGTAATTTTTTTTTTCTTTTTGTTCTTTAGTCTTTGTATTAGGCAAGGCCTTTCATTTCTTTTATCTCTATGTTTTACTTGCTTAACTTCTTAGAACAATAGTTTGGCAAGTTAGGATGTAACATGTTTTATAAATGGGATACATATGTTTTTCAACATTTATGCTGTCGACAGTATAATGCAGAAGGGACAATGCCGACATGTTACTGTAGTAATATTCGCTAAACCATGTTATCCACATAATTCTAACTTTAAATATTATATTAAAGTGTTGCATGCAATATTGTCCGGCCAGCCGTGTTGCACGGCCAATTAGACAATATCGCATACGGCGCCGTGCAAGGTAATGAGAAACAATTCTAATTAACCCCCCTAACCCCCAAACCCTCCCTTCTCACGTCCTAAATCTAATTTTTTTTAGTTATTCCACTTAAAAGGTGAAACTAATATACACTGCTCAAAAAAATAAAGGGAACACTTAAACAACACAATGTAACTCCAAGTCAATCACACTTCTGTGAAATCAAACTGTCCACTTAGGAAGCAACACTGATTTACAATCAATTTCACATGCTGTTGTGCAAATGGAATAGACAGCAGGTGGAAATTATAGGCAATTAGCAAAACACCCCCAATAAAGTAGTTGTTCTGCAGGTGGTGACCACAGACCACTTCTCAGCTCCTATGCTTTCTGGCTGATGTTTTGATCACTTTTGAAAGCTGGCGGTGCTTTCACTCTAGTAGTAGCATGAAACGGAGTCTACAACCCACACAAGTGGCTCAGGTAGTGCAGTTCATCCAGGATGGCACGTCAATGCGAGCTGTGGCAAGAAGGTTTGCTGTGTCTGTCAGCGTAGTGTCCAGAGCATGGAGGCGCTACCAGGAGACAGGCCAGTACATCAGGAGATGTGGAGGAGGCCGTAGGAGGGCAACAACCCATCAGTAGAACCGCTACCTCAAGCCTTTGTGCAAGGAGGAACAGGATGAGCACTGCCAGAGCCCTGCAAAATGACCTCCAGCAAGCCACAAATGTGCATGTGTCTACTCAATTGATCAGAAACAGACTCCATGAGGGTGGTATGAGGGCCCGACATCCACAGGTGGGGGTTGTGCTTACAGCCCAACACCGTGCAGGACGTTTGGCATTTGCCAGAGAACACCAAGATTGGCAAATTCACCACTGGTGCCCTGTGCTCTTCACAGATGAAAGCAGGTTCTCACTGAGCACATGTGACAGACGTGACAGAGTATGGAGATGCCAAGGAGAACGTTCTGCTGCCTGTAACATCCTCCAGCATGACCGGTTTGGCAGTGGGTCAGTAATGGTGTGGGGTGGCATTTCTTTGGGGGACCGCACAGCTTTCCATGTGCTCGCCAGAGGTAGCCTGACTGCCATTAGGTACCGAGATGAGATCCTCAGACCCCTTGTGAGACCATATGCTGGTGCGGTTGGCCCTGGGTTCCTCCTAATGCAAGACAATGCTAGACCTCATGTGGCTGGAGTGTGTCAGCAGTTCCTGCAAGACGAAAGCATTGATGCTATGGACTGGCCCGCCCGTTCCCCAGACCTGAATCCAATTGAGTACATCTGGGACATCATGTCTCGCTCCATCCACCAACGCCACGTTGCACCACAGACTGTCCAGGAGTTGGCAGATGCTTTAGTCCAGGTCTGGGAGGAGATCCCTCAGGAGACCATCCTCCACCTCATCAGGAGCATGCCCAGGCATTGTAGGGAGGTCATACAGGCACATGGAGGCCACACGCACTACTGAGCCTCATTTTGACTTGTTTTAAGGACATTACATCAAAATTGGATCAGCCTGTAGTGTGTTTTTCCACTTTAATTTTGAGTGCGACTCCAAATCCAGACCTCCATGGGGTAATAAATTTGATTTCCATTGATAATTTTTGTGTGATTTTGTTGTCAGCACATTCAACTATGTAAAGAACAAAGTATTTAATAAGAATATTTCATTCATTCAGATCTAGGATGTGTTGTTTAATTGTTCCCTTTATTTTTTTGAGCAGTGTATTATATAGACTCATTACATGCAAAGTGAGATATTTTGAGCCTTTATTTGTTATAATTTGATGATTGTGACTTACAGCTTACTAAAACCCCAAATCCAAAATCTCAGAAAATTAGAATATTACATAAAATCAATAAAAAAAGGATTTTAAATACAGAAATGTTGGCCCTCTGAAAAGTATAATCATGCGTATGTACTCCGTACTTGGTTTGAACATGAATTGCTGCCTCAAACTCGCCTGACCTGAATCCCATAGAGAATGTATGGGGCATAGCCAAGAGAAAGATGAGAGACATGAGACCAAACAATGCAGAAAAGCTGAAGGCCGCTATTGAAGCATCCTGGTCTTCCATAACACCTCAGCAGTGCCACAGGCTGATAGAATCCATGCCACGCCGCATTGAGGCAGTAATTCATGCAAAAGTGGCCCAAATCAAGTACTGAGTACATATGCATGATTATACTTTTCAGAGGGCTGACATTTCTTTATTTAAAATCCTTTTTTTAAATGAATTTTATGTAATATTTTAATTTTCTGAGATTTTGGATTTGGGTTTTTCTTAAGCTGTAAACCACAATCATCACAATTATAACATATATAAAGGCTTGAAATATCTCACTTTGCATGTAATGAGTCTATATAATATATTAGTTTCACCTTAGTTTTAAGTTGAATTACTGACATAAATGAACTTTTGCACAATATTCAAATTTTCTGAGTTTCACCTGTACCTATCAGGTAAGCCGAAATCGGGTGATCAATCCGATAATTGTAAAGGTGTGTACCCAGCTTAACTGTAATGCCATTCATATGTTTTTTTTTTATGTGAGAATGGGGTAAATAATCCTGCACATTCTTTGCATCATGTATAGAATGTAGATATCCTATATGTGTGACTGCTAGTTGATCTGTAGCTTGCATTTCATTTATATTGAAAATTTGATATCTCTTTAAAGGGAAGAAGTTGAGTGTGACCTCATATTTCTAGGCTTACTGATCCTAGAAAACAGACTTAAGCCAGAGACAAATGCGGTATTGCAGGAGCTCAACGAAGCCAACATTAGAACTGTGATGGTGACAGGTACTGTATATATTTATTCATATATTTATTGTAATTGATAATAAGAACTGTAGTTTTAGACTGGTAGGCGTTAGAATTCAATACATGTTATAAATCTGAACAATTGTATAACTCTACAAGTTAGTTTAATGATGACCCATCATTATTACTAGAGATGTGTGCCAACCTCTGTAGTTTGGTTTAAAGTCGTTGTTGGATTTTGGTTTCACCAAAACTGCCCTCACATGTTTTGGATCTGTATTTTTTTTTTTATTAATAAAAACTGCTAAAGTCACAAAAGATGGGCTTGTTTTTGTTCCTACAGTATTATTAATCTTAATAACATTAATTTCCAGTCATTTCCAGTCAATTTTGACCACAACACAGCTCATAATATTTTGTTCACCAATAATGACCAAAGGCTGGAGCGAGCTGGCTGATTACTAAGGGCCTAATTCAGATATGATCGCAGCACCAAATTTGTTAGCTAATGGGCAAAACCATGTGCACTGCAGGTGGGGCAGATATAACATGTGCAGACAGAGTCAGATTTGGGTGAGTTATTTTGTTTCTGTGCAGGGTAAATACTTTCTGCTTTATTTTTACATTGCAATTTAGATTTCAGTTTGAACACACTACACCCAACTCTAACTCTCTCTGCACATGTTATATCAACCCCCCCCTGCAGTGCACATGGTTTTGCCCATTATCTAACAAATTTGCTGCTGCGATCAGATCTGAATTAGGCCCTAAGTGTCAGAGCAGCAGAACAAACACAAAGAAATTTATATCACATCTACAGCACATCTTTTTTTAACAAATGACAACAACTTTATACTGCTACTCTCACAGTGCTTAAATATTATTAGTGTGGCGACATGGCTTGTCCCTACACACATCCAATTTTTTTATTTTTTTTATTTGGATTTTATTTTAAAATTGTTTTTTGACAATTGACAACAACTTTACAATGAGACTCACAGCGCTTATATTAACGCAGTGGCACGGCCTTGTCCTGAACACACACAAGTGGGTTTTTTCTACTTTTTTCATTTTTTTTAACAGTTGACAACAACTTTATCCTGCGACTCAGAACCATAACTAGACTATTTGGGGACCTGTGCCAAAAAGAGAATAGGCACGCGCCCCCCCCCCCCCCCCCCCATATCCCCCTCTCACTTTTTTCTAATAGGGACATGATGCAAATGCTTAATGAGGAAGGGACATGACAAAAAGAGAAAGCCCATGCTAAGATACCCCTTCATATATATTTATATATATATATATATATATATACACACACATACATACAGAGAACCCTGCAATCTCCTTAGCAGCTTCATTCACCTTAATTCTTTAGTATACATCTGAATAAACAATGGAGTAATGGTTTATGAATTGTACAATGCATGTAAGCTTGCGGCCCACTCCACGGGACCCCATTTCACCGCAAGTCCTACTTTGTCACATAAACTTTCACCTAGATTTATTTAAGGACCTGTCTACTGCTGTCTTATAGGGGCAAATGTTCTTACCTGGTTTAAAGCTTACCTGCCGCACTTATGGCTCACCTGCCAACTGACTTCTGGCTTTCAAAGTGAGACAGCCACCAACACACCTAAACAGCAGCTGACCAGGTTAAAAGTCAATGAGCTTAGGGGTGCATGAGAGAGATATGATCACAAATGGGCCAATTAAAAATTGACCCTATTATACACATACAGTACGGGAATCCACTGCACTCGCCATTCCCAGGAGAGGGGTGCACTTATGTACTTCCCAACCCCAGGTTGGGGTGCAGTGGGCTAATATATATATATATATATATATATATATATGAAGAACTGGTCCGGCACTCACAAATGTGTACAGCAAGTGGTAAATGTGCTCCGGTGCCCTCCCTCCGGGCTGGTGGTCCGTACATACAAGGAGATCAAATAAGGCGGCACTCAGGAGACTGCATACATGTGAAACAAGCGGGTGCTTTATCAACGTTTCGGGGCACTGAACCCCGTCTTCGGGGCACTGAACCCCGAAGACGGGGTTCAGTGCCCCGAAACGTTGATAAAGCACCCGCTTGTTTCACATGTATACAGTCTCCTGAGTGCCGCCTTATTTGATCTCCATATATATATATATATATATATATATATATATATATATATATATATAATACACAGACATTTATAGAACACTGCAAGAAAACAGATTAGGACACAAATCCTCTTTATACCATATTCATGCACTTAGCTTGAGAGCTTGCTGTTATTCAGTTACAATACACCTTAATAAATAACACTTTTTTTTTCAAATTGAATTTTTATTGAGGTTTTAACATGTGTAATAGAAAGGAAAATGGGGGTACAGAAATAAAAAGGGTAGGGGTAAGGGCAATTAAGATATGATTCATTATGCATCTGTCATTATTCGATAGGTGTCCTGTGTAGATTAGTAGGAGGGCTAATTTGGGGTGAGGGGATACCCCAAAGCGTAACACTTTAGATATAAGGGAGAATACTGAGATCCATAAATTAATGATAGCTGGGCATGACCAGAAGATATGTGATAAAGATCCTATATTGCCACATTCTCGACAGTAATTACGTGATATGTCACTGTTCATTTTATGTAACCGAATTGGAGTTAAATATACTCTGCGTAAAAGTTTGCTGATCCGCTCTGTCAGTCCCTCCATTGGTTACCGGTATTCTACCGTGTTAAATATAAAATACTTTTACTTACATTCAAGGCTATTAACCAAACTGCACCATCATACATCTCCTCACTCATCTCAAAATATCTCCCTACCAGACCTCTCCGCTCTGCACAAGATCTGCGTCTCTCCTCCACATGCATTACCTGTTCCCACTCAAAATTACAGGACTTTACCCGGGCTTCACCCACTCTGTGGAATGCCCTCCCACGCACAATAAGACTTTCCTCTAGTTTCCAAACCTTTAAACGTTCCCTGAAAACTCATCTCTTCAGACAAGCCTACCAAATTCCTGACCCACACACATAACCTTCAATGCTTCCCTATCCAATTACATCCTCTCTGTACAGTCCACATAACCTCACATTTTGTCTTCCAACATTGCTGGGTGATCATATCATACAACCCATTAAGAACCTAGCAATCTCGTGGACCATTATGCAATAGGTAGCATCTATCCTTGTGTATTAATGCCTTTTTCCCTATAGATTGTAAACTTGCGAGCAGGGCCTTCCTACCTCTATGTCTGTCTGTCTTTGCCCAGTTTTGTTCCATAATTGTTGTTTAAATTGTAAAGCGCAATGGAATATGCTGCGCTATATAAGAAACTGCTAATAAATAAATAATAGATAAATAAAGTTTATAGAATTCTTCAATATGGTTGGTGCATTTCGATATTCATTGGGCTTGTTGAAACAGCAATTCCCATTCTTCATTTGTTATACCACAATTCAAATCTACCTCCCATTTAGTTTGACAGGGTAATTTATGCTGGCTCTAAGTTGCATTCAAAATAGTGTACCAACATGATATAAAACCCCTAGTACCGCTTTTGCTAAGTAATTCACAAATATAAATAGGGATAGAAGAGGGTTTATGGGGATATGGTGATGTCTGCTTCCACCAGTGTCATATTTGTAAAAATGTAAAGAAATCTCTATGGGACACTGAATATTGGGAGTTAATTTTAGAGAATGAGGCGAGGGAGTAACCTCCCATAATTTCACTCAGGGTAAGCACTCCACGAGAAACCCAGTCATCAAGTCTGAGATCCGGTATGAGGGACGCCAAGCCAATTAAAGATAAATCGGAGAAATTTAAAAATACGTCCCCGGATTTATGTACAAAGTTTAACCAGATTTTCCTTGAAACCTTCACAGAGTGTAGTCTGTTAGTTAAGGATTTTCCCTCAGCTGATGGGAGCCACAGAAGTCTGCCAGAGGTAGTGCTTATCACGTTCTAGTTTGGCCCAAAGCATGGGGTTATCTAGAGTAAAGTAGGGACCTAGTTGTGCTAATATACATGCCGATTGATATTTATGAAGATCCAGGTAAGCCAAGCCCCCATCTGATTTAGCAAAAGACATAATTTTTCTCGACAATCTTGCTTTTTTACCTTGTCAGACTTATTTGTTGAAAACAGACTAAAGTTTATCTATCAGGTAGTTGGGGTGGAGGATAGGAGTAGTTCTAGGAGTAGTTCGAAAGAGGTATAGGATTTTGGGGAGGATCATCATCTGTAAGGCTGCCACACACCCGAACCACGACACAAGGTACATCATCCAATCCATTGTCAATTGTGTGATTTGTCATAACAGAGGTAAATAATTAGCTGAGATCAAATCTGAAACATTCGGTGTAATCTGTATGCCCAACTATTTTAGAGCTCTATCCTGCCAGTCGAACGTTTATATAGCTTTCAAATTATGGATCTCATTCACAGGAAGGTTAATAGGCAAAGCTTCAGTTTTAGTACTATTCAATTTATAATATGAAACTATAGAGAATTCTTCCAGTATGGGGAAGATATGGGAAAGCGCAGAGGGAGGGTCAACTAATGTGAGTAATACGTCGTCAGCGAAAAGACAGATTTTGTAAGCTTTACCAAATAATTCTGGTCATTTTAAATTAGGATGTGATCTGATTTTTTCTGCTAGGGGTTTGATCAGTAGTGCAAACACCAATGGAGAAAGAGGACATCCTTGGCGTGTCCTGTTTGTAATAGGAAATTTCTGTGAAAGCATGCCGTTTACATACACCTTGGCTGATGGGTTAGTGTAAAGGGCTAATATGGAGGATAGGATTCTACCAGTGAATCCGAACTTACCCAACACCGCTCGCATGTAGCCCCAATGAACATGGTCAAATGCCTTCTTCACGTCTAATGATAACAGCAAGAGGGGAGAGTTAGTGTTTGAATAAATGTCTATCAGGTCAATAATCCATCTAGTATTGTCAGAGGATTGTCTCCCTTGGACGAATCCAACCTGATCCTATGTAGCAAACCAGGAAAGATGAGGACACAATCGGTTTGATATAAGTTTCGCATAAATTTTAATGTCCGTGTTCAAAAGGGCGATCGGGCGGTAGCTAGACATAAACACCGGGTTTTTATCCTGTTTTAGGAAGGCAATTATACGGGCTTCTAACATCTCATCCAGGAATGAGCCATATTCATATGCATGGTTAAAGACAGCAGTCAGGGGAGGAACCAAGGCTTCCTTAAAGCTTTTGTAGAAGTTATTAGTATACCCATCGGGGCCTGGGGATTTATTCAATGGGAGGGAATCAATAACAGCAGAAATTTCTTCTTGAGACCATGGTGATGCTAAGAATTGCAAAGTATCCTCAGTTAGATTCGGGAGTTTAATTCCATTTAAAAAGTTATCAATTAAAGGTATAGTGGGTTGAGGGGTCAAGGGATCTTCCTTTAAGTTATATACGGATGAATAGTATTCAGCAAAGGCATTTTCTATGTCTGAGGGATCAGATAACTTTATCGAGACTAAGGTGTTTATTGATTTCACACGGTCTCTAGCAGCTTTCCCCCTCAGTTTTCTTGCAAGCATTGTGCCTGCTTTGTCACCGTGGGTGTAGAATTTTTGCTTTAATTTAAATAGATTTTAGATTTTTATGGACCTCATGAAGTGATATCTTATTCATTTCTTCTCTGGCAGTCATGAGAGTTCGATAAATCTTTTTATTATCTGGAGATAATTTAAGTTTATTTTCTAAATTTTCTGAAGGGACATTTTTCTAATATGTGCAGCAGCCTGAATAGCCACACCCCTGACCACTGCCTTCAAAGCACACCAATTATTAAATTGAGACGTATCCTCAGGATGGTTCATCTCTAAGTATTGAGAGATGGCTAGAGTAAGGGATTGCTTGGCTACTAAGTCTTCCAGTAAGTAATCTCCAAAGCGCCATATTCTGGTTGGGTATTTTAGAGGGAGAAGTTAAAAATTTTAAGAAAAGGGCTGAATGATCCATCAAGAACACTGGCAAGATACAGGCATTTTTTACCTGTTGTAAGGTCCACTTGTTGGAAATGGCTAGATCGATTCTTGAGAAAGAGGAATGGACCGGGGAAAAAAGGTATAGTCCCTACCGGAAGGATTTTTAGCCCTCCATATATCATACAGTTCATATTCGTGAAGAATATGTTGAAAGGCTCGGGAACCATCATATGTTGTGGTCGGGCACAACAGGCAATGAGTAGATGATCTATCCAGCAGTGGATTGGGAGCGATGTTAAAGTCGCCTAATATTAAGAGGGACCCCACTACATTTTACTGAAGAACTTTACAAAATTTCCAAGAAAAGGTATTTGTTTGGTATTGGGGACATATACAGAAGCTAAAGTGATAGATTTATCTTCTAGTTTCCCCTGTATATGTATCTACCCTCCAGACCAGAATGTTATTTATCTAGAACAAAGTTGCAAGAGTTAGATATGAGAACAGCTACCCCGCTTTCTTGGAGGGGCCGTTCGCTGAATAACAGTTAGGGAATTTGCTATTAATAAATGATTGGGTGACAGAATTTATGAAGTGAGTTTCCTGTACTGCCACTATGTGGTCTTTTTGTTTTGCGAAATGATTCAAGGCTATTTTGCATTAATTTGGGGAATTTAGACCCTTAGCATTAATTGAAAGTATATTAACCATATTGACACCTAAAAAGAGAGTTGCTAAAGAATGAGAACCGAGCCGTTCCTGTAGTGGAAATGATTACAATAAAGAGTATAATGAGCTGAACAACAATTATAACAAAGTCTCTTGTGCAAGTATTAAATCTATCACATGCAGGGAGTGGGGGGGGGGGGGGAAAGGGGGAGAGGGAAAAAAAAGGCACCAGGTAAGTGCCACTATGGGCTGCCAGCGAGGGCAAAACAACGGGGATGTGTTGGGGATATAAGCCCACCCTCGCTACATAATAGTCAACATTGCAAGTGTAACCCCTTGCTACCAGTAACAAATACTTTAACTTCTAGACCGGATAAATTGAGTATATCTGACATATGTCTGGAAGTATGGCCCAAATTATGGACAAACATCCTAACCCAATGTAAGTGTTAAGTCCAATTCAGCACCTTGAATAAAGCAACTGTCTAAATAGATACAGCCATTTGTGGCATCCAACAGGCAGAGGGACCCATCGTGAACAAAGGTATAAAAAAGTAGGTTAGCGACCAAATAGCCTGAGGGCATAAAAACATATACGTTATGCAAGGTGGAGGAACCGGCAAACAATGCAATCTGGATCTAGTGTGTCAGCATATACATAAAACATACAGTAAAACGGAATTAACATATTTCTAACAGTTCCCTGTAACTAAGGAAAAGAGGAAGAGAGGACAACAGATCCTAGGTTTGAAATTATGGAGTTATATGAGTCCAGGTACATTTCAAACAGTTTCAGGTAAAGTCTATGCCTGAAAGAGAAGCAATATACAACAAGTTCTCTGGATCATACGACCTGAGAGATTGAAGCAGGGATCATTTCGGGCTGCCTGCTACTTCCCAGTCTTGTTCCACTTTGAGGTTTCGGGGAGATTTAGTGGAGACGTAGGTCAAGTTCCAGGCTGCCAAAGGCTGAATACCCGCATACGGGGTGGTAATTGAAGCCCAATTGTAAGGTATATCCGCTGCTCGGAGCGCTTTAGTGACCGGTTAATAGGATCTCCGTAAAGCAAGTGTTGCCGCAGAGAGGTCACCAAATATTTGAAGGTCACCCAGGATAGCGGATGAAGTATCCAAAGGAAGAGCTGCTCTGAGAATTTTCTCCTTGATATGAAAATAGTGCATTCTCATCAAGGTGTCTCTTGGGACATCCCTCGGAGTGTTTCTTGCCTTTGATAATCTATAGATGCGGTCTATCAAAAATTTGTATATCGTCACCGTAGGAAGTAGCTTCATAAAAATATCAATGACAAATTGTGGTAAGTCAGAGTTTGAGATGTCTTAAGGGATTCCTCTGATTTTAATATTTTGACATCACGATCGGTCTTCTAAGGCGCACGTTTTTCGTCTGAGTTCTGTGACTTCAGATTGCAAATCGTTGTATTTGTCGATCAGATCATTATGTGACTTGAACACTTCCTCAAGTTTGTTTTTGAGATGATCTGTTCATTGTCCAATTGCGTCCACAGACTGTTGACAAGTCTGTAGTGCGGCCGTAAAGTCAGCTACAATGTCCGATTTGAACGATGCAAAAGGTTGTTTCATGAGACCAAGCGTCAGCGGTGAGTCATCTCCTTGATCACGTTTGGTTGAATGATCTGTAAGAAATTAATCCATTTTGGAGCAGTGTTCCTGTGTAAGTTTTGAACCTGTGTCACTTTTTCCAGTGGCTTTTGAATTCTGCTCAGACGGGGAATGTTTGAAGAAATTCACAGTGGGGACCGAGGTCTGGTCCTTCTGACGTTTAGGAGGCATAGTTAGGGATACAAGAGTTAATGTCTAATGATGAAATCGGTGGGGTAGGAAAGGAAATACTTTCTCAATGCATGATCACATGTGCAGGGGAGTGATTTAAAAAAAATTGGTAGCAAGGGAGGGAGCATAATGAGACAATTACATCTTTGCGTGCTTTTCAAACTTGCTCTGAATCAAACACGGCCTCTTACCCACGGTGGGGTTGCAGAAAACCTATGACGGTTCTTGATACAATAGATCTCGCCCTCCAATCCTGGGCCACTAACCTTTTCGGGACCCGAGAGAGAATATCAGCGGGCTAAGGAGGTAGATGTCAGCTAGCTGAAAACTGGACAAGGTGGGCTTCAATGAGGCACTGTCGCTACTTGCAAGCAGCCTTGCACCGCTGCGTCTTCCTAAGTAAAAGGATGGGTGAGGAAGGGGGGGAGCAAAGGTACAGGTAGTTTTCCACTGGTACGTACCACCCAACCATCCCAGATGGTTACACCGAGAAGAGTCACCGCTGGTCATAGTGACACGCTCCCGGACAGGACAAGATCAGAATGGATGGTTGGCTGTAGCTGGCGTCCCGCACGCAGCTCCGATAAGGTGTCTCCTGGCTGGCCAAGGTGAGCAAGTGCAAGGCAACTCCAATGGGACGGGCCAAGGCCAGCTATTGCGGGCGGCTCCACGCCAGCTATGTCAGGGCGGGCGACACTCATGCAGCCTCGATGAGATGGCTCCCCATGGAAGCGCGGTCCCGCTGCCTCTCCCAGCTTCATCCGCCGGGACCTGATCACACTGCTCGTGGGCCATCAGCAGCAGCACTGGGGAGACCCTGGGGAAGGCAAGGTAGGCTGTGAGGAGGTTGTAGAGGGGTTGCCCGGTCAAGGGGAGCGCAGTGGAGATTGCGCCATACAGAGCCTCCCTGCGGGGAAGCTGTAGAAATTTAGGCCACGGCTTCAGTCCCAGTGTAGGCCACAACCTGCAGAGGCCAAAATAACAGCCCCATGGCTCAGTAACCACACACCAGGGTGTCCGTTCGTACAGGGACTTAGATGGGGGTCACAGGGGATATTGAAAGCCCAGTTATACAGCAATAGGCACGTTTGGGAGCAGGAGCTCAGTCTCGCCGCTTCCTGCTGCTTCTCCAGTCAGGCCATGCCCCCAATAAATAACACATTTTAATATACTGCCATACACAGATTTCAAACCTATAACCTGTTGCACTCCAGTCAAACACACTTCTGATTCAGCTATTTGATCCTGCATAAAAACTGAGATTTCTAACTACATGAAGCTACTGTACTTGTACTTTGGAAAAAAAATTCAGCATTGCAGTTGAATAGTTCTTTGTAGTATGCAGCCACACATCCAATCCCTTGCAGCTACACACTGCAGAGATCTGTTCTGCTGCAATGCTAATAATTTTTTCACAAAGTACAAGTTAATTTTCAAATACTTAGAATTCTCTAGAATCCCATGTATGTCAACATCTTGAAATGTAATAAAGGACAGTGTGACTGAATAATAAAGAGCTCTCAAGTTAAGTTCATGAATGCTGCATAGGTAGTAGCAGAGGCGGATTGGCCATAGGGTCTACAGGGAAGATCCCCGGTGGGCCTGTTTTGTTTGAGGACATGTGGTCCTATTTATAGACATAATAAATAAGATGCCAAACAATTTGCATATATAAAAATTAGTGATGGGTGGGTTCGGTTCCTCGGAACTGAACCCCCCCTAACTTCACCCATTTTACACGGGTCCGAGGCAGACTCGGATCCTCCCGCCTTGCTTGGTTAACCCGAGCGCACCCGAACGTCATCATCCCGCTGTCTTATTCTCGCGAGATTCATATTCTACATAAGGAGCAGCGCGTCGCCGCCATTATCACTCGTGCATTGGAGATGATAGTGAGAGGACCTGGCTGGCGTTCTCTCAGTTTCTGTGTTCAGTGTGCTGCAAATATCTGTGCTCAGTGTGCTGCAAATATCTGTGCTCAGTGTGCTGCAAATATCTGTGCTCAGTGTGCTGCAAATATCTACGTTCTCTGCCTGAAAAACGCTCCATATCTGGGCTCAGTGTGCTGCAAATATCTGTGCTCAGTGTGCTTTATTGTGGGGACTGGGGACCACAGGTATTATATAGTAGGAGGACAGTGCAGAGTTTTGCTGACCAGTGACCACCAGTATTATACGTTCTCTGCCTGAAAAACGCTCCATATCTGTGCTGCATTGTAGTATATAGTAGGAGGACAGTGCAGAATTTTGCTGACCAGTGACCACCAGTATTATATCAGTATGGTACAGTAGTCCACTGCTCTACCTACCTCTGTGTCGTCAAGTATACTATCCATCCATACCTGTGGTGCATTTAAGTTTTGCGCAACATATTTATAGTAGGAGGAAGGTGCATAATTTTGCTGACCACCAGTATATAATATATAGCAGTACGGTACAGTAGTCCACTGCTCTACCTACCTCTGTGTCGTCAAGTATACTATCCCATCCATACCTGAGGTGCATTTAAGTTTTGCGCAGCATATATAAAGTAGGAGGAGAGTGCATAATTTTGTTGACCACCAGTATATAATATATAGCAGTACGGTACAGTAGTTCACTGCTCTACCTACATCTGTGTCGTCAAGTATACTATCCATCCATACCTGTGGTGCATTTAAGTTTTGCGCAGTATATATATAGTAGGAGGACAGTGCATAATTTTGCTGACCACTAGTATATAATATATAGCAGTACAGTACAGTAGTCCACTGCTCTACCTACCTCTGTGTCGTCAAGTATACTATCCATACATACCTGTGGTGCATTTAAGTATTGCGCAGTATATATATAGTAGGAGGACAGTGCATAATTTTCCTGACCACCAGTATATAATATATAGCAGTACGGTACAGTAGTCCACTGCTCTACCTACCTCTGTGTCGTCAAGTATACTATCCATCCATACCTGTGGTGCATTTAAGTTTTGCGCAGTATATATATAGTAGGAGGACAGTGCATAATTTTGCTGACCACCAGTATATAATATATAGCAGTACGGTACAGTAGTCCACTGCTCTACCTACCTCTGTGTCGTCAAGTATACTATCCATCCATACCTGTGGTGCATTTAAGTTTTGCGCAACATATTTATAGTAGGAGGAAGGTGCATAATTTTGCTGACCACCAGTATATAATGTATAGCAGTACGGTACAGTAGTCCACTGCTCTACCTACCTCTGTGTCGTCAAGTATACTATCCCATCCATACCTGTGGTGCATTTAAGTTTTGCGCAGTATATATATAGTAGGAGGACAGTGCATAATTTTGCTGACCACCAGTATATAATATATAGCAGTACGGTACAGTAGTCCACTGCTCTACCTACCTCTGTGTCGTCAAGTATACTATCCATCCATACCTGTGGTGCATTTAAGTTTTGCGCAGTATATATATAGTAGGAGGACAGTGCATAATTTTTGCTGACCACCAGTATATAATATATAGCAGTACGGTACAGTAGTCCACTGCTCTACCTACCTCTGTGTCGTCAAGTATACTATCCATCCATACCTGTGGTGCATTTAAGTTTTGCACAGTATATATATAGTAGGAGGACAGTGCATAATTTTGCTGACCACCAGTATATAATATATAGCAGTACGGTACAGTAGTCCACTGCTCTACCTACCTCTTTGTCGTCAAGTATACTATCCCATTCATACCTGTGGTGCATTTAAGTTTTGCGCAGTATATATAGTAGGAGGACAGTGCATAGTTTTGCTGACCACCAGTATATAATATATAGCAGTACGGTACAGTAGACCACTGCTCTACCTACCTCTGTGTCATCAAGTATACTATCCCATCCATACCTGTGGTGCATTTAAGTTTTGCGCAGTATATATATAGTAGGAGGACAGTGCATAATTTTGTGACCACCAGTATATAATATATAGAAGTACGGTACAGTAGGCCACTGCTCTACCTACCTCTGTGTCGTCAAGTATACTATCCATCCATACCTGTGGTGCATTTAAGTTTTTGTGCGCAGTATATATATAGTAGTAGGACAGTGCATAATTTTGCTGACCACCAGTATATAATATATAGCAGTACGGTACAGTAGGCCACTGCTCTACCTACCTCTGTGTCATCAAGTATACTATCCCATCCATACCTGTGGTGCATATTTGTTGTGAGAAGTATATATAGTAGGAGGACAGTGCAGAATTTTGCTGACCACCGGTATATAATATATAGCAGTATGGTACAGTAGTCCACTGCTCTACCTACCTCTGTGTCGTCAAGTATACTATCCCATCCATACCTGTGGTGCATTTAAGTTTTGCGCAGTATATATATAGTAGGAGGACAGAGCATAATTTTGCTGACCACCAGTACATAATATATAGCAGTACGGTACAGTAGGCCACTGCTCTACCTACCTCTGTGTCGTCAAGTATGCTATCCCATCCATACCTGTGGTGCATTTTAGTTGTACGCAGTATATATAGTAGGAGGACAGTGCAGAATTTTGCTGACCACCAGTATATAATATATAGCAGTACGGTACATTAGTCCACTGCTCTACCTACCTCTGTGTCGTCAAGTATACTATCCATCCATACCTGTGGTGCATTTAATTTTTGCGCAGTATATATATAGTAGGAGGACAGTGCATAATTTTGCTGACCACCAGTATATAATATATAGCAGTACGGTACAGTAGTCCACTGCTCTACCAACCTCTGTGTCGTCAAGTATACTATTCCATCCATACCTGTGGTGCATTTAAGTAGTGTGCAGTATATATAGTAGTAGGCCATTGCTATTGATATATTACTGGCATATAATTCCACACATTAAAAAATGGAGAACAAAAATGTGGAGGGTAAAATAGGGAAAGATCAAGATCCACTTCCACCTCGTGCTGAAGCTGCTGCCACTAGTCATGGCCGAGACGATGAAATGCCATCAACGTCGTCTGCCAAGGCCGATGCCCAATGTCATAGTAGAGAGCATGTAAAATCCAAAAAAATAAAGCTCAGTAAAATGACCCAAAAATCTAAATCAAAATCGTCTGAGGAGAAGCGTAAACTTGCCAATGTGCCATTTACGACACGGAGTGGCAAGGAAAGGCTGAGGGCCTGGCCTATGTACATGGCTAGGGGTTTAGCTTCACATGAGGATGGAAGCACTCATCCTCCTGCTAGAAAACTTAAAAGAGTTAAGATGGCAAAAGCACAGCAAAGAACTGTGCGTTCTTCTAAATCACAAATCCCCAAGGAGAGTACAATTGTGTCGGTTGCGATGCCTGCCTTCCCAACACTGGACGGGAAGAGGTGGCGCCTTCCACCATTTGCACGCCCCCTGCAAGTGCTGGAAGGAGCACCTGCAGTCCAGTTCCTGATAGTCAAATTGAAGATGTCACTGTTGAAGTACACCAGGATGAGGATATGGGTGTTGCTGGCGCTGGGGAGGAAATTGACAAGGAGGATTCTGATGGTGGTTTGTTTAAGTCAGGCACCCGGGGAGACACCTGTTGTCCGTGGGACGAATATGGCCATTGACATGCCTGGTCAAATTACAAAAAAACCCACCTCTTTTGTGTGAAAATATTTCAACAGAAATGCGGACAACTGGTGTCAAGCCGTGTGTTGCCTTTGTCAAGCTGTAATAAGTAGGGGTAAGGACGTTAACCACCTAGGAACTTCCTCCCTTATACGTCACCTGGAGCGCATTCATCAGAAGTCATTGACAAGTTCAAAAACTTTGGGTGACAGCGGAAGCAGTCCACTGACCACTAAATCCCTTCCTCTTGTAACCAAGCTCCTGCAAACCACACCAACAACTCCCTCAGTGTCAATTTCCTCCTTAGACAGGAAAGCCAATAATCCTGCAGGCCATGTCACTGGCAAGTCTGACGAGTCCTCTCCTGCCTGGGATTCCTCCGATGCATCCTTGAGTGTAACGCCTACTGCTGCTGGCGCTGCTGTTGTTGCTGCTGGGAGTCGATCGTCATCCCAGAGGGGAAGTCGGAAGACCACTTGTACTACTTCCAGTAAGCAATTGACTGTCCAACAGTCCTTTGCGAGGAAGATTAAATATCACAGCAGTCATCCTGCTGCAAAGCGGATAACTCAGGCCTTGGCAGCCTGGGTGGTGAAAAACGTGTTTCTGGTATCCACCGTTAATTCACAGGGAACTAGAGAAATGATTGAGGTACTGTGTCCCCGGTAACAAATACCATCTAGGTTCCATTTCTCTAGGCAGGCGATACCGAAAATGTACACAGACGTCAGAAAAAGAGTCACCAGTGTCCTAAAAAATGCAGTTGTACCCAATATCCACTTAACCACAGACATGTGGACAAGTGGAGCAGGGCAGACTCAGGACTATATGACTGTGACAGCCCACTGGGTAGATGTATTGCCTCCCGCAGCAAGAACAGCAGCGGTGGCACCAGTAGCAGCATCTCGCAAACGCCAACTCGTTCCTAGGCGTGCAAGAGATGCTGTCGGTGGCCTGAAGAATTGCGGGCCACTTTCGGCTTTCAGCCACCGCGTGCCGAAGACTGGAGCACCAGCAAACACTCCTGAACCTGCCCTGCCATCATCTGAAGCAAGAGGTGGTAACGAGGTGGAATTCTACAGTCTATATGCTTCAGAGGATGAAGGAGCAGCAAAAAGCCATTCAAGCCTAAACAGCTACCTACGATATAGGCAAAGGAGGGGGAATGCACCTGACTCAAGCGCAGTGGAGAATGATTTCAACGTTGTGCAAGGTTCTGCAACCCTTTGAACTTGCCACACGTGAAGTCAGTTCAGACACTGCGAGCCTGAGTCAGGTCATTCCCCTCATCAGGCTTTTGCAGAAGAAGCTGGAGAGATTGAAGGAGGAGCGATTCCGCTAGGCATGTGGGACTTGTGGATGGAGCCCTTAATTCGCTTAACCAGGATTCACGGGTGGTCAATCTGTTGAAATCAGAGCACTACAGTTTGGCAACCGCTAAATCCTAGATTTAAAACCTACGTTGTATCTCTCTTTCCGGCAGACACAAGTCTGCAGAGGTTCAAAGACCTGCTGGTGAGAAAATTGTCAAGTCAAGCGGAACGTAACCCGTCAACAGCTCCTCCTTCACATTCTCCCGCAACTGGGGCTGCGAAGAAAAGGCTAAGAATTCCGAGCCCACCCGCTGGCGGTGATGCAGGGCAGTCTGGAGCGAGTGCTGACATCTGGTCCGGACGGAAGGACCTGCCAACGATTACTGACATGTCGTCTACTGTCACTGCATATGATTCTGTCACCATTGAAAGATTGGTGGAGGATTATATGAGTGACCGCATCCAAGTAGGCATGTCAGACAGTCCATATGTATACTGGCAGGAAAAAGAGGCAATTTGGAGGCCCTTGCAGAAACTGGCTTTATTTTACCTAAGTTGCCCCCCCCCCTCCAGTGTGTACTTCGAAATAGTGTTTAGTGCAGCCTCTCACCTTGTCAGCAATCGGCGTACGAGGTTACCTCCAGAAAATGTGGAGAAAATGATGTTCATCAAAAGGAATTATAATCAATTCCTCCGTGGAGACATTCACCAGCAATTGCCTCCAGAAAGTACACAGGGACCTGAGATGGTGGATTCCAGTGGGGACGAATTAATAATCTGTGAGGAGGGGGATGTACACAGTGAAAGGGGTGAGGAATCGGAGGATGAGGAGGAGGTGGACATCTTGCCTCTGTAGAGCCAGTTTGTGCAAGGAGAGATTGATTGCTTCTTTTTTTGTGGGGGCCCAAAACCAACCAGTCATTTCAGTCACAGTCGTGTGGCAGACCCTGTCGCTGAAATGATGGGTTTAAGTGTACATGTCCTGTTTATACAACATAAGGGTGGGTGGGAGGGCCCAAGGACAATTCCATCTTGCACCTCTTTTTTCTTTCATTTTTCTTTGCATCATGTGCTGTTTGGGGCTAATTTTTTGAAGTGCCATCCTGTCTGACACTGCAGTGCCACTCCTAGAGGGGCCAGGTGTTTGTGTCGGCCACTTGGGCCGCTTAGCTTAGTCACACAGCTACCTCATTGCACCTCTTTTTTTCTTTGCATCATGTGCTGTTTGGGGACTACTTTTTTTGAAGTGCCATCCTGTCTGACACTGCAGTGCCATTCCTAGATGGGCCAGGTGTTTGTGTCGGCCACTTGGGTGGCTTAGCTTAGTCACACAGGTACCTCATTGCGCCTCTTTTTTTCTTTGCATCATGTGCTGTTTGGGGACAATTTTTTTAATCTGCCATCCTGTCTGACACTGCAGTGCCACTCCTAGATGGGCCAGGTGTTTGTGTCGGCCACTTGGGTCCCTTAGCTTAGTCACACAGCTACCTCATTGCGCCACTTTTTTTCTTTGCATCATGTGCTGTTTGGGGCCAATTTTTTTAATCTGCCATCCTGTCTGACACTGCAGTGCCACTCCTAGATGGGCCAGGTGTTTGTGTCGGCCACTTGGGTCCCTTAGCTTAGTCACACAGCTACCTCATTGCGCCACTTTTTTTCTTCGCATCATGTGCTGTTTGGGGCCAATTTTTTTAATCTGCCATCCTGTCTGACACTGCAGTGCCACTCCTAGATGGGCCAGGTGTTTGTGTCGGCCACTTGGGTCGCTTAGCTTAGTCATCC
Source organism: Pseudophryne corroboree (assembly GCF_028390025.1). Classification (NCBI taxonomy): domain Eukaryota; kingdom Metazoa; phylum Chordata; class Amphibia; order Anura; family Myobatrachidae; genus Pseudophryne; species Pseudophryne corroboree. Next base: position 338,355,206 of record NC_086447.1, on the reverse strand, counting down.
AGCGACCTTGGTGCAAATTTTAGGACTAAAAATAATATTGTGAGGTGTGAAGTGTTCAGAATAGACTGGAAATGAGTGGAATTATGGTTATTGAGGTTAATAATACTATGGGATCAAAATGACCCCCAAATTCTATGATTTAAGCTGTTTTTGAGGGTTTTTTGTAAAAAAAACACCCGAATCCAAAACACACCCGAATCCGACAAAAATTTTCAGGGAGGTTTTGCCAAAACGCGTCCGAATCCAAAAAAAGGCCGCGGAACCGAATCCAAAACCAAAACACAAAACCGTGAAATGTCAGGTGCACATCACTACTATATATATATATATATATATATTGGACTTTCCAATATGTCCGATAATATATACGTTACCGAAAGTACATAAAAGCATGAATGATCCCCCTTGCCGACCGATTATATCGGCCAGGGGATCACTGTTCCAACCAGTAGCTCGCTATCTGGACACATATCTCCAACCTTGTGTGAAAGGGATACAAAGCTACATTGATACCACATGAGGCTGGAATCGCAGCTATTCGTAGAGCTCTCCTGAAAAATCACCAACAACGACCACCCATAGATTTCCTGCTGGAATTATTAGAAATGACCCTTGTATGCAATTATTTTAAGTTTGGTGACCGATGCTACCTCCAGACCTCTGGGACCGTGATGGGGAGTAATATAGCCCCGGCGTATGCTAATTTATATATGGATGAATATGAACAGAACTATATATTCCCGAGGTTTGGGGGTAGTATCGGTTACTATAAACGCTACATAGATGACATATTCCTCCTGTGGTCAGGAGATAGGACCTCAGTTGAGAATATGGTAATGAGCTTGAACTCATTAGACACACCTATCCGCTTCACAATGGAATGTGATCATAGACAAATTAATTTCCTTGATGTGACTGTATTCGCCACCAATGGGGGGTATGGACACAAGCTGTACAGAAAGGCCACCGATCGCAACACACTCTTGCAATATAACAGTTATCATCCTAAACCGTTAAAACAAAGCCTACCCATTTCACAATTTATTCGAGTAATGAGAAACAACTCTGATGAGGAAATAATGAATATTCAATTGCTGGAAATGCAACATAGATTTCTGGCTCGAGGATATCACCCTGATGTTATTGAACAATGCCTAAAGAAGGCCAAAAATCGGCATAAAGACTGCCAGGCTAGGCAAATTGGCAATGGTAAGGAGAGTGATCGATTTGTATTTCTCACTACATTCGATGCTTGAAGTTATGCAACAAGATCTGCTATTAAGAAAAATTGGGATATTGTGGCCACTGACAATGTCCTCAAGAAGTCACTCCCTAAAAGACCCCTTATTGCATACAGAAGGGGTTCGAATCTTCGTGACATACTTATGCGCCCCGACATGTCTATTGGTAAAGAAAAAGAGGGTCGGTTACCCTCTGCAAAGCTGGGATGCTACAAATGTCCGAATTGTGTCACATGCAGAAGTATGATAATGGGTAACACCTTCCCTCATCCACATGGTGGTCAGAGGATACAAATCCGGCACCGATTGACATGCACATCAGATTTTGTGGTATATATATTAATATGCCCGTGTTCATTGATATATGTGGGCAAAACAACAACATCATTCCGTGAAAGGAAATCCAACCACCGATCCAATATACGTCTGGCATTGAAGTCTGGTAACTCCGACAAACCTGTGGCAAAGCATTTTGTCCAACAACAGCATCAATTGTCATCATTGCGATACATGTTAATTGACAGAATACCTCCATTGTCGAGAGGGGGTGACCGTGCGAAAATCCTGTTGCGTAGAGAAGCATATTGGATACACAGACTTGATACTGTGTGGCCAAAAGGTTTGAATGATACAATTCATTGGAGCATTTTCCTGTGACATGTCCGGACCTCTATAAGCATGTGATATCTTAATGGGGTGAATCACTCTCATTTACACATCTTTTTGATTTTTTGATTTTTTTTTACTTTGTGTTTTGTATGTATATATGTGCTCTTTACATATATATATATATATATATATATATATGATATTTTTGAAGTGTGGGGCGATCGGTGGAGCTGTGCAGTGTTGTGTCCATAATGAAGCTGTAAATAGGCCGCTGATATTTCATATATAATATATCTGAGGTTGTATTCTATAATAGTTCTTAGTTAGTGCCTTCTATTTATTTTTCACTTTATTTTTATTTTATATATTTTTTTATTTTTTATTATTATTTCTTTATTACTTTTCTGGTCATATTTTCAGCTCATAACCATTGTTTGTTTACTATTATATTGAACTATATGTGATTATATCAGGATTAGTTATGCACTTATCGATAGACGTGCTGCTTAATAAGTAATACATTTATACATGTGGACTATTGTCCTGTGGTGATATGTTGTAGGGGGAAGGCATTTTGGGAATGATGCCTTCCCCCTCTGTTGATGATACTGCAGGAAGTACCATGTGGTTCACCGCTCGGCTTACTTCCGGTTGCGTGCGTTCCACCAGCGGGACGCGCGTGTATATGATTTTACAGGTGAGATCTAAGAGATTTTTGTAGTCGCTGGTAAGAGCTGGAAATGGACCAGTTATATCTGGTATATTTATCTATGCATATGAATTGTTTGTCCAGGTTTGTTTGGTGATAGTGGATCCCGATTCATGTCATGTTTTTGGGATCGCTATATGTTTTATGGGGGGTTGGGGTATATAGGGGGGCAGTTTGTACATAGCACCTGAACCTTGACAAAGGTCCCAAGGGGGGACCGAAATGTCGGAATGATGTCTATGCCTATTTGCCACAAATAAAACTCTGATGAAGCTATATTGGATTGGTGAGTGCACTTTGAACTGTTTTTTATATATATATATATATAAAAAAAAATATATATATATATATATATATATATATTAGAGATGAGCGGGTTCAGTTCGTCGAGATCCAGACCACCCCCCGAACTTCACGTGGTTTATATGGGTCCGAGGCAGCCTCGGTTCTTCCCGCCTAACATGCAAAACCCGAACAGGGGATAACGTCATCATCCTGCTGTCAGATTCTCGCGAGATTCGGATTCCATATAAAGAGCCGCGCGTCGCCGCCATTTTCACTCGTGCATTGTTGATTGAGCGTAGAGGACGTGGATATGTTCTCTGCCTGAAAAGCTCAATATCTGTGCTGCATTGTGGTGACCACCAGTATATAATAGTACAGTACAGTAAGCCATTGCTGTATCTTGCAGCTCCGTGTCAGACTCAGTTCTAATATCCTGATCAGTGCTCAATATCTGCTGCATTGTTGTGACCAGTATATAGTAGTACAGTGCTGCATTGTGGTGGCCACCAGTATATAGTAGTACAGTACAGTAGGCCATAGCGTTATCTTGCTGCACCGTGTCACTTCTAGTATCCTGATCAGTGCTTAATATCTGTGCTCAGTGTCAGTGCTGCATTGTGGTGACCAGTATACTACAGTACAATAGTCCAGTGCTGTTCTCGCTGCTAAGTGTTAGTTCTCCGTAGTATCATCAGTGATCAGTATAATCAGTTCTCAGTATAATCAGTGCGCTGTTAGACGTGCGTCCCTATTTTCCGCCATTAGTGCATTGGGATTTAGACAATTGATGAAGTTATTGTGTCCCCGGTACAAAATCCCATCTACATTCCACTTCACTAGGCAGGCGATAGCGAGATTTTACCAATTAATATCAGTGATTTATAATTATTAATTACAGTGATCTTGCCAAATAATTCCAGTGATTTTGTAATTTTCTTACAGTGATTTGGACCAATAATACCATTGATTAGAACAAATAATTCCTGTGATTTTGTCATTTTCTTCCAGTGATTTGGACCAATAATACAATTGATTAGAGCGAATAATTCCTGTGATTTTGTCATTATCTTCTAGTGATTTGGACCAATAATACCATTGATTAGAACTAATAATTCCTGTGATATTGAGGTGTTTGTGTCACTTAGCTTAGCCATCCAGCAACCACAGTGCACCTCTTTTTCTCTTTTCTTTGCATCATGTGCTGTTTGGGGCCAATTTTTTTTAAGTGCCATCCTGTCTGACACTGCAGTGCCACTCCTAGATGGGCCAGGTGTTTGTACCGGCCACTTGGGTCGCTTAGCTTAGTCATCCAGCGACCTTGGTGCAAATTTTAGGACTAAAAATAATATTGTGAGGTGTGAGGTGTTCAGAATAGACTGGAAATGAGTGGAACTTATGGTTATTGAGGTTAATAATACTATGGGATAAAAATTACCCCCAAATTCTATGATTTAAGCTGTTTTTGATGGGTTTTTGAAAAATAACACCTGAATCCAAAACACACCCGAATCCGACAAAAAATTTTAAGGGAGGTTTTGCCAAAACGCGTCCTAATCCAAAACACGGCCGCGGAACCGAATCCAAAACCAAAACACAAAACCCAAAAAATTTCCGGTGTACATCACTAATATATATACACACATATTTGCTCCTGCATTGCAAGCCTGCAAATTCTTACTATATGAAACTACTACAAAACCGTTGCAACTAGGTAGATCTATGTAGGGGTCCAGCCACACACTACATAGATCTGCTCAGTCACTCACAATGCTGATCATTTTTCTGACAATTAATTTGCAAGTGACATATCCAGGATTAGAACCCACAACCTATTACACTGGAAACATGCACCTTACTGATGGAGATATCTGCTCTTGCATAGGAAGTATGAGAATTCTAACTACAGTATATGAAGTTACTTGTAATTGTCTCATTAATAATTTCATATAGTTAGAATTCCCATGCTTCCTTTATAGGGGCAAATAGCTACATCAATAAGGTATCTGCTTTCAGTGTATCTATAATAAAGAGGGTGTGATTTGTAATGTGTAGTGACTAGTAGGGAAGTCGGCTACGGAAGAGATACCGGCTGCTGCCATTTAACTTAATTGGTTAATGTCGCTGAACACATGTAACAGGAGGAGAGGTGCCCCCCTTCAAAGCAGGAGCCCGGCGGCAGCTGACTCCGTTGCCTCCCAGAGTTCTGCCTCTGGATGAGGGTGTTAGTAGCATCCAGGGTGACAGAGCGTGTGATCCTAGAAACATTTTTGAGCGGGAAATGGCAAGACTGTGAAAGATACTGGATGTGTGGTTTGAAGAAGATTGAGGAATCAAGGATAACTTTAAGAGAGTACATTTAGGTAATATAATATATAATGAAATTGTGGGAAGAGAGGTTGTGTATTAGAGAGGTAATATGATCAGCTTTGGCTAAGACATGTTTAGTTTAAGAAATTCCTGGGATGTCAAGGAAAATATAGAAAAGAGACAGTTGGAGATATGAGTGAGGAGAGCGCGGGAAAGGTCATTGGAGGAAAGGTATATCTGAGTATCATCAGTGTAGGTATGATACTGAAAATCAAAAGAGCTTATGAATTCACCAAAAGAGGACAAATAGAGGGAGAGTAGAAGAGGTCCCAGAATAGAACCTTGGTTGACATCAACTGTTTGTGGAAGTGGGGGGGAGGTTGATCATGAGAGGAGACTGAGAAGGAATGATAGAAGAAGTAAGAGGACAGCCAGGCGAGGGCAGTATTACATAGGCCAAGTGAGTAAAGGGTTTAAAAAAGGAAAGGGTGGTCCATAGTGTCAAAAGCATCAGGTAGGTCAAGTAGAATGAGCAGAGTAATGGCCATTGGATTTGTCAGCAAGGAGGTCATTGCAGACTTTCATGAGGGCAGTTGCAGTGGAGTGGAGAGGATGGAAGCCACACTGAAATGGGTCAAGCAGGGAGTGTGAGGAACAAAAGGCAGTACGGTGGTTGTAAACAATGTGCTCAAGGATACTGTAGGCAAAGGGGAGAACTAGAGAGATGGGTCAGTAGTTGGAGAGAGTTGGGATCAAGGGTAGTTTTTTAAGAATAGGTTGCATGCTTGAATGCAGAGGGAACAATGGCTGATGGAAGGGAGAGATTGAGGAGGTGGACAAGTTGGGAACTGGCAGAAGTAGAGAGTTAAAGTAGGAGGTGGAGTGGATTGGATCAAAAAGAAGGGGGGAAGGAGTGAAGACCAGATTATGGTCATGACTTCATCACCATATTAATGAAAAATAAGTCAGAGTTAGTGAGTACATGGGGAGGAGTAGTCTGTGAAAGGAGGGGGTGGGGTACTGATGGTCTGGGAGGATGTGATATATAGAGCAATTTTTAGCTGTGAAGTAGGTGGCAAAGTCAATGGCAGAGAGTTTGGAGAGAAGGCGAGGAGGGAGTGGGCAAGGGAGAGAGTTTAAAATGGCAAACAGACATTAGAGTTTGAGGACTGGGAGAGGATGACCTTTTTTAAATATGACTGTTTAGAGAGAGAAAAGTCAGCACTGTAGGATGAGTGTATAAATTTGAAATAGAGTCAGCCTTAGAGAATGATATTCTCTGCTTTAGATCGATGATATGTGAACACTTTTGCAGGTGTCTAGAATGCCAGAGTTGAGGTATGGATCTGGAAGAGTGAATAGTGGTCTCCAGTGCAATAGAGTCAAGAGCAGAAAAAAGTTAGGCATTGTATAGGGAAGTGGCTTGCTCAGGACAGGAGGGAGAGAGAGAGAGAGAGAGAATAGGAGAGGGGAGAGAAGTGAGTTGAGCAAGTATGCTAAGGATATCATGTTGATAGCATGAATGTTACACTTAGTATTGGTAGCCTTAGGTCGCTGAGGTCGAGAAGGAGAGAGGGACAAGTTAAAAGAGAGAAGAAGATGGTCACAGATCGGAATGGGGGATAGGTGTATTCGAAAATATCACAACGGTGGTTGAAGACCAGATCATTTGAGTGCACACCCACGTGGGAGGTTAAGATTGAGGAGTTTAGAGGCAGGGGATTTTGTGGGATATTTATTCGGATTATGAAGTCACCTAAGATAATGGAGGGAAGAGAGAAAGTGAGGAAGTGAGGGAGCTAGGAAGCAAAGTTGTAATTGAAATTGGTGGGAGGGGAGGGGGTAGTAAATAACAGCTATTCAAAGGTAAACAGGTCTATTTCCCTGAATATTAGCCATGAGGGGGATTGCATCTCAAAGATCGAGCCCACCCTAACGTACCTAATCTTGGGAAATCCAGACCTGCCGCTTGGATCTCCCCACCAGACTTCAGATCAAAGTAAAATGTCATCAGCCGAGTTTTGTATTCTATATAAGACCCTGCAGCTGTGATTCTTGTGCCAGTTCCCCTCACCCACACTGCTGCGCACTCTGCTTAGCTGTGTTGCTTCTGTGTCCGCCAACTCCATTGTACATTCAATATAGAGGCTGCTCCTGTGCTGCTATGATTTGCTCCATCCATACACTCCAGTGGCTTCTCCTGTGCTCAGTGCTGAGCTGTGTCCATTCACTCCTGTGCTCTCAGTGTAACCATCTGCTCCAGTGCTGCTGACGCACCTGTCGAGTGTCTATCCATGACAATTGTAGGGAATACCGCACTGACCAATGATACTTTGCTAACCAGCATAAACAAACCAAAATTTAAACAAGTACATGAGTAAATTCCTCTCAATGTTTATATTGGTGGTGCACCCTGAGTCAGTATTGTACTGAACAGTTACACGTGGAGAAAAAGAAGACTCTTGTGTGGGTGCACTCTTAGATTTAGTCAAAGGAAAGTAAAGTGTTGAAAATTTAAAACGATTTATTAATCCATCATTAAAAATTGTTACAGTTGATGTGTCCTAGGCAAATAAACAAACAAAATGGTTAAAAACGTCACATAGTTGGTCACTCGCTTGATAGTTAGGCATATAGTAGCACTAAATAGGGGGACCAGATATGTGATGTTAGTGGTAAGTGGTGGTCATCAAAACCCCAAATCGGTCAATATTGTGTGAACTCACGGGTGTGATTACTGGTCAATATCCAAAATTAGTCTTAAAGATAACTGAACATGAAAAATGGAACAATTCCACATATGAAAAAATCAGCGTTTGAACTGAATTAGCCATTGATGTCATATTTCACAGAACAATCTAGGCAATCATACGTCTTGTTGCAAGAAAAAATAGAAAAAGACAATGAATCTGCTGTCAGCGTAAGGCACAGAGTATGCGCTCAACTTCTACTAAACTCGGTCTTCCTAGGGGGTCACCCATCCAAGTACTGACCAAGCCCAACACTGCTTAGCTTCCACGTTCGGACGGAATCAGGTGTTTACAGTGTGGTATGATAGTAGGGGTACAAACACCCTTATTACTCTAGGATCGCTGATGAGAGTTCACAGAAATGAAAAGTTTGTGAAAAATAGGAGTAAGAGAAAAGATCAGAAAATATAGAAAATTAGTCGGCTCTGCTGCCAGCGTTAGGCAAGGGTATAAAAGGTGAACCACCCATATACCTATGGATCGCTGGTGAGAATCCAGAAAGGTAGTAAGAAAACTAAATATGGGTATTTATGAACAAGATGAATAAACCCATGCAGACAGGTGGAATAAAAGTACCAAACAAGGGCCCTCATTCCGAGTTGATCGGTCGCAAGGCGAATTTAGCAGAGTTACACACGCTAAGCCGCCGCCTACTGGGAGTGAATCTTAGCTTCTTAAAATTGCGACCGATGTATTCGCAATAATGCGATTACTAACTACTTAGCAGTTTCAGAGTAGCTCCAGACTTACTCTGCCTGTGCGATCATTTCAGTGCTTGTCGTTCCTGGTTGACGTCACAAACACACCCAGCGTTCGCCCAGGCACTCCCACCGTTTCTCCGGCCACTCCTGCGTTTTTTCCGGAAACGGTAGCGTTTTCAGCCACACGCCCCTGAAACGCAGTGTTTCCGCCCAGTAACACCCATTTCCTGTCAATCACATTACGATCGCCGGAGCGAAGAAAAAGCCGTGAGTAAAAATACTTTCTTCATAGTAAAGTTACTTGGCGCAGTCGCAGTGCGAACATTGCGCATGCGTACTAAGCGGATTTTCACTGCGATGCGATGAAAAATACCGAGCGAACAACTCGGAATGAGGGCCAATAGGTGTATACCTCACTGTAACTATACAAAAAATGCAATATGCAATCAGTTCAAATTTCGGTTAGTCAAATGACATAATAAGCATGGATATGGCTATTGGTATAGGTCTAAATAAATTGTCTACCAATGTAAGCAAGAGATTCTGTGAATACCAGTGTTAACCCATCCCATATACTATATAGGACTGAGTAATGCACCAAAACATTTATTAATAAATCAATGGTGGATATGAACAGTGGCAGTTAAATGACAATCCCGTTGTCAACGTTCAGGATCCTGACATACGTGCTCCCCGCTGGTATGCTGCTGGAGGCAGTAACTTAACCAAGTGCACGTTTTGCAGTGTTAACAAAATAAAAAGGGGGGAGGCAGGTAGCCTATTAATAAGGTCAAATTGACAGTATGTAAGTTAAAGCTTCATTAAAAGTACACAGGGACAAACGAGTATACTGTATACCGCTGCTCTGTTTGTGCCGCTGCTCTGTTACTCAGTCAACAACCCGCACTCTTGCAGCCTTTCGCCTAAACTGGATATAAACAATACTGTGAGCTGTTAGGTGATCAAAATTGACTGGAAATTAATGTTATTGAGGTTAATAATACTGTAGGACCAAAAACTGGCCCAAATTATGTGATTTTAGCAGTTTTTATAAATGTTTGGAAAAAAAACCCATACAAATCCAAATCAAAACCAAAATCAAAACACAAAGTTATTAGAGATCCAAAACCAAAAGATTCACTGACAGTCAATCAGCAGTGGAAAGTGTGGGTAAATGTCTGTGATTGCAACTTTCACCATTTTCCTTATTTTGTTCAATATACTGTGAGTTTGGAATAAATTATTTGTTTACACATATGGTGTAGTTGCCGTGAAAATACCAGAGGATGACTTGCAACAATCATGTCTCCATTCTCCATGCCTTAATTAAACCTTAGGAGTTTGACCACTGTTACGTACCTTCAGGGGCACCAAGATGGGAGGAAATGGATACTAATTACCTTGGCCCAGGCTTGTTGTTGAAGGTGCCCAGGTCTGCTGCCCTCCCATTTTAACCTGTAAGTGGCAGCAGCCTTTCTCCTCAGACAAGCACAGGCTGCTGTATACTGGGCCGCTATGGGTCATCCAGGGAGGCTGCTGCCACTGAGAAGCATCGGTTTCCTCTGCTTGCATGATGTATAGGTGGGAGTGATTGCAATGACTGCCCCCCACCCCCAGATCTGCCTCTAGCTGAGGGGTGTGGCACCTGCCATGAACTCTAGTGCAACTTTTGTGCCCCTTTCCCTGGTAACTGCATCCCTGGCTGGACACTATTAAACTTGTGGCAGGGAAACGGTTAACTGTGCCCTGAGTGCTGCGTCTGGCACATGGACACTGACGAGTCAGCAAGAGGCTTATGGATCTCAGGGAGAGACAAGGCTTGTGGTGTGGCAGTTACAGCCATGTGCCGGGATAGTTGGCAGTTGGGCATTGGCTATCTTATGAGGACACCGAGCAGCAAATTGGAGCAGGGGGGCTGTGCAGTAACTTACCCAATTCAGCGGTGTTCCTGGGGACCAGAGCGAAGGAAGTGTGGCAACGGCAGTCAGAGGACAGATGCACAACTGCTCACAGGCGCTTATTACAAGCAGTGAGAGCCCCAGTTATTATTCCTCATTCCTCAAGATCGAACTATAGACTCCACAGAGTATTTACTAAACAATGTTACACAGGCTTACCAGGCCCAGCACAGCAAGTTGACTACAGCTGCAATAGCAGTCCTCTTTCAGCACCTCTAAAGCACAGCAGCGTAGAAAGAGTATATAGTGTAAGCAGAGACCTGCAGCCAGAGCCGGTCCTAGGTATAGGCAAACTAGGCAAATGCCTAGGGCTTTGGAATGCCTAGGGGCACAAGCAGATTCTGTTGATTAAAATGATATGCGGCATGCCTATATTCTATGTGTGACTGTGACTGTATCTGCATACGAAATACAACATTACAGTGTATTCCTGGAAATCACTGTAATGTAGCATTTTGTATGCAGATACAGCGACAGTAGCACACAGAATATAGGCATGTTAATGATCATTTTAGTCAGCAGAACCTGCTTGTGCGTCCTAGTCACATAGCAGTAAAAATAAGAGGCATTTTCTGCAAAAAAAGGCGGCCATCATTAGCAGAGATGGACGGGAGCTGCATGGCATATTCAGGCAAGATGTATGAGGACAAATCTGTATTCAAGCAGAGGCAGATGTCACAGGGTTAGCGGCCGTGTGAGTGCTGTGTTTGGGTACAATGGTTGTGCAATAGCGTTCGGCATATTTGTGTCACATGTAATAATTCATTAATAATGTGCAGCATATGTGTAAGGGCATTATGTGTGTCAATAATAAAGGTTGGCATAATGTGTAAGGTGCATTATGTTTAAAAGAACATTAATAATGTGTGTCATATGTGTAAGAGGCATTACTCTGTGGTATTATGTGTATAAAAGCATTACTGTGTGGCATTATGTGTATAAGGTGCTCTACTGTGTGGTCTAATGTGAATAAGGAGCAATATGGTGTGGTGTAATGTGAATAAGGATCAATTCAGTGTGATGTAATGTGAACAAGGAGTACTACTGTGATGAGTAATGTATATAAGGTAAAGTGATACATTACAAAGCTTTTACAGCAAGTAAAGACTTCACCGACAAGTTACAGTGCATTAAAACTTTAATTGACTGAGCTGAGTTAACAAAAACCAGCAAGGTGTAGCTTTCATGATACTTACCTGGTGTCACGATCCGGGTATCTGGACGCCATTACTTACCCTTCAGATGCCTCCTAAGGCGGGCTCAGCGTTCCAGGACCAGATTCCGCTGTTCCTGAGTTTCCACATGCAGAGTGTCAGAGTGGTGTTTTCATCAGCCGCGGCCTCCGCTGTGCCCGCGTGGTTAAATGTGCATCTATCAGCCTGGCGTCTCCTGTCTCCGGTGGCCGGCGCCGCCATTACTGTTTCCCAGACCACATGGATTACAAACCAAACTTCCCTCCAAGTGTCTGCATGGGCGCAGCCATCTTGGATTCTGTCATCTGATCATTTCCACCAATCTGCTGTTTGTATTGTTGATTTGCATAATTGCCTAGCCAACCCCTTCCTTGCTGCAGGTATAAGTAAGCTGTGCCTGAGCAAGGAAGACGTCAGTGCTTTGGTTGTCAAACCTAGTTCCTGTTTGTCTCTCTTCTATGATTGTCTTCCAGGTTCCAGCTCCTGTCTCAAGACTTCCACCATAGAGACCCGCACCAGCATTCCACCTGCGGTGTAGCCTGACTCTCCAATCCATTGTGGATTCATCTGTTTCCAGCTACAACACTACCTGCTTCCAGCCTCAGCTTCCAGCAGAATACAGCTTCCCTTAAAGGGCCGGTGTCCTTTCTACACTTTACCACTCTCCACCGGAATTATTATTTCTCCGCTCTCAAGTTCTACATTTCAGTTCACATTTCATCGCTCCCAAAGTTCATTTATTATTTAACTGGTTCCAGCCAGTATCCACTCCGTGCTAACAACAGTCTGGTTCCAGCCAGTATCCACAGCAGCTGTTTTACCTTCAGCAACCCAGCTCTTCCTGGAACACCAGCTGGTACAATCCTGGGTTATCTCCATTGCTACAGCCGGGCCTGGTAAGGACTTTCCATCTAGAAGATCATAAGAACTATCTCACACTACCAGTGCCCTGTGGCTCCTGCCATGCTGTAGTACTCAGGAACTGTATTTATTCTTTGCTGACTTTTACGTTTTCTTTTATTGCTGCTGTGATGCGGAGTTGTCATAATAAACATCATTGACTTTTATCTAAGTTGTCGTGGTCACGCCTTCGGGCAGTTATTATTCATGTTACTTACATGTCCAGGGGTCTGATACAACCTCCCAGGTTCCGGTACATCTCAGCCCCTACAACTGAGGCTGCCTCCCGTCAGCTCAGGCCCTCAGTTGTGACAGTAAGCACTGACCTAATGAATCCAGCCGGAGGCCAGGATCAAGCGGCCAGGCCGATGCAAGAACTGGCAGCCCGACTAGAACATCAGGAGGCTGCACAGGGCCACATCATCCGCTGTCTCCAGGATCTCTCTACTCGGCTGGATGGGATTCAGACCACTCTCCGTGGATCAGGCGCGTCTGGTGCGTCAACCACAGTGACTCCAGCTATAACCCCACCCACCTTACCCATTCCTGCTCCACGTCTTCATCTTCCAACGCCAGCAAAATTTGACGGATCTCCAAGATTCTGCAGGGGATTTCTCAACCAGTGTGAGATTCAGTTTGAGCTACAACCTGGCAATTTCCTCAGTGACCGTACAAAAATTGCCTACATTATTTCTCTTCTCAGTGGCTCAGCCCTCGATTGGGCATCACCGTTATGGGAGAGGTCCGACACCCTGCTATATTCTTACACTGCATTCGTGTCAACATTCAGGCGCATCTTCGACGAGCCAGGCCGGGTAACTTCAGCTTCGTCTGAGATTCTCCGTTTACGCCAGGGATCACGTACTGTAGGACAATATCTTATACAGTTCCAGATCCTGGCATCCGAACTGGCATGGAACGACGAGGCCCTGTATGCTGCATTCTGGCATGGTTTATCTGAGCGTATTAAAGATGAGTTAGCTACCAGAGACTTACCCTCCAAGTTAGATGAGTTAATCTCACTTTGTACGAAAGTTGACTTACGTTTCAGAGAGAGAGCAACTGAGCGTGGAAGATCATCTGCTCCAAAATCTTCTGCTCCTCCTCCTCGCCAACTGTCACCAACTAAAGATGAACCCATGCAAATTGGCCGTTCCCGTTTAACTCCTGCTGAGCGCCGAAGACGTCTCTCCGAGTTTCTCTGTTTGTACTGTGCAGCTCCGTCTCACACCATTAATGCCTGTCCCAAACGTCCGGGAAACTCCAAATCCTAGCTCGCCAAGGAGAGGGCCGGCTAGGAGTAATGATCTCCTCTCCATCTCCTCAAGATTGTAACCTCCCAGTCTCGCTTCAAGTTGCTCAACGTTATCAGAACGTCATTGCCCTCCTGGATTCCGGAGCAGCTGGGAACTTTATTACCGAAGCCTATGTTAAACGGTGGTCCCTACCCACCGAGAGACTTCCTTCGTCCTTTTCCTTAACTGCTGTGGATGGCAGTAAAATTTTTGATACAGTTATTTCTCTAAGGACTCTACCAGTTCGTCTGAGAGTGGGAGTTCTTCATTCCGAACTTATTTCACTTTTAGTGATTCCAAGAGCCACACATCCTGTGGTCCTGGGCCTTCCATGGCTCCGTCTTCACAATCCTACAATTGATTGGACGACTACGCAAATCCTGGCATGGGGTTCCTCCTGTACTAAGACATGTTTGTTTAAAGTGTTGCCTGTCTGTTCCTCCTCCCCCAGGTCGTCTGATGTTCCACCTCCTCCATATCAAGATTTCACGGATGTGTTCAGTAAAGCTTCTGCTGATATCCTTCCCCCTCATAGAGAATGGGACTGCCCGATTGATCTCGTTCCAGGGAAGGTTCCACCTCGAGGCCGAACTTATCCGTTGTCTCTCCCCGAGACGCATTCTATGGAGGAATACATAAAAGAGAACCTAGCAAAGGGGTTCATTCGACCTTCTTCTTCTCCAGCCGGCGCAGGCTTCTTTTTTGTAAAGAAGAAAGATGGTGGTCTGCGGCCGTGCATCGACTACAGAGGGTTGAACGACATTACCATCAAGAACCGTTATCCTTTACCCCTGATTACTGAGCTCTTTGACAGAGTTAGCGGAGCTACCATCTTTACAAAGCTGGACCTGAGAGGTGCATACAATCTCATCCGGATCCGTGAGGGTGACGAGTGGAAGACCGCATTTAACACCCGTGACGGACATTATGAGTACCTCGTCATGCCCTTCGGATTGAGCAATGCTCCAGCTGTCTTCCAGCATTTCGTCAATGAGATCTTCAGAGACATTCTATACCGTCATGTCGTGGTCTATCTAGATGATATCCTCATTTTTGCCAACAATTTAGAGGAACATCGTTTCTGGGTAAAGGAGGTTCTGTCCCGTCTCCGTGTCAATCGTCTCTACTGCAAATTAGAGAAATGCGTCTTTGAAGTCAAGTCCATTCCATTTCTAGGGTACATTGTGTCCGGTTCCGGACTAGAGATGGATCCTGAGAAACTACAAGCAATCCAGAATTGGCCAGTACCCTTAACCCTCAAAGGGGTCCAGAGGTTCTTAGGGTTCGCCAATTATTACCAAAAGTTTATACGAGACTTTTCCACCATTGTGGCGCCTATTACTGCTTTCACCAAGAAGGGTGCTAACCCGTCCAAGTGGTCTGAAGAAGCCATGCAAGCTTTTCATCTTTTAAAACAGAGGTTCATCTCTGCACCTGTCCTGAAACAGCCTGACGTCGACTCTCCTTTCATCTTAGAGGTGGATGCCTCCTCCGTTGGAGTAGGAGCGGTGTTATCTCAGAGGGCTAAAGATGGCCATTTACATCCTTGCAGTTTCTTCTCACGGAAGTTCTCCCCAGCGGAGCGCAACTATGCCATTGGCGACCAGGAGTTGCTAGCCATCAAGCTCGCTCTAGAGGAGTGGAGATATCTGTTGGAGGGAGCTTCTCATTCAATCACCATCCTTACAGACCACAAGAACCTTCTATATCTAAAAGGCGCACAATGTCTCAACCCTCGTCAGGCCAGATGGGCACTTTTCTTTTCCAGGTTCGACTTTAAACTCCAGTTCTGTCCGGGCTCTCAGAATCGCAAGGCCGATGCCCTTTCCCGCTCATGGGAGCAAGAAAATGAGTCAGAGTCTTCAGACAAGCATCCTATTATAAATCCGTTGGCATTCTCCACGGTAGGGATGGACTCTACGCCCCCATCAGGGAAAAGTTTTGTGAAGCCGACACTAAGGAAGAAGCTCATGCATTGGGCCCATGCTTCCCGTTTTGCCGGACATACAGGTATCCAAAAAACCCTGGAGTTTATCTCTAGGTCCTATTGGTGGCCAACTCTGAAAAAGGACGTTTTGGAGTTTATTGCATCTTGCCCAAAGTGTGCTCAACATAAAGTATCCCGCCAGTCGCCTGCGGGGCAACTGGTTCCACTATTTGTTCCCCGTCGACCATGGACCCATTTGTCGATGGATTTTATTACAGATTTGCCCATGTGCAACAAGTTCAATACCATCTGGGTGGTAGTTGACCGGTTCACCAAGATGGCACACTTCATTCCTCTCACCGGTCTTCCGTCAGCTTCCAAGTTGGCTCAAGTATTCATACAAGAGATCTTCCGACTCCACGGTCTTCCAGAAGAAATTATCTCAGATCGAGGAGTTCAATTCACAGCCAAATTCTGGCGAAGTTTATGTCAAGTCCTCCAAGTCAAGTTAAAGTTTTCCACGGCTTACCATCCTCAGACCAATGGTCAAACTGAGAGGGTGAATCAGGACTTGGAGGCCTTCCTCCGCATCTATGTGTCCTCCTCTCAAGATGACTGGGTTCAATTACTTCCCTGGGCCGAGTTCTGTCATAACAACCAGTATCATTCTTCATCTTCTTCAACACCATTCTTCACCAACTTTGGATTCCACCCTAAAGTCCCTGAGTTCCAACCGCTTCCAGCAACTTCTGTTCCCGCAGTGGATATCACCTTGCATCAGTTTGCCAATATCTGGAAGAGCGTACGATCAGCTCTGCTCAAGGCATCGTTCAGGTACAAGAAGTTTGCGGATAAGAAGCGTCGAGCAGTTCCTGCTCTCAAGGTGGGTGATCGGGTATGGTTATCCACGAAGAATTTGAGGTTAAGAGTTCCCAGTATGAAGTTTGCACCTCGCTACATCGGTCCTTTTAAAATTGATCAAGTCATCAATCCTGTTGCTTACAGACTCCAGTTACCTCCCTTCTTAAAAATACCCAGGACATTCCATGTTTCCCTGTTGAAACCGCTAATCTTGAATCGGTTTCATTCCTCACTTCCACCAACTCCGAAAGTCCAAACTCAACGAGGCGTTGAGTATGAAGTGGCCAAGATCCTGGACTCACGTCACCGTTACGGTCAACTTCAGTATCTCATTGACTGGAAGGGCTATGGTCCTGAAGAACGCTCTTGGACCAATGCCTCTGACGTCCATGCTCCTGCCTTGGTCCGAAATTTCCACGCAAAGTTTCCTTTAAAGCCTAAGAAGTGTCCTGGGGCCACTCCTAAAGGGGGGGGTGCTGTCACGATCCGGGTATCTGGACGCCATTACTTACCCTTCAGATGCCTCCTAAGGCGGGCTCAGCGTTCCAGGACCAGATTCCGCTGTTCCTGAGTTTCCACATGCAGAGTGTCAGAGTGGTGTTTTCATCAGCCGCGGCCTCCGCTGTGCCCGCGTGGTTAAATGTGCATCTATCAGCCTGGCATCTCCTGTCTCCGGTGGCCGGCGCCGCCATTACTGTTTCCCAGACCACATGGATTACAAACCAAACTTCCCTCCAAGTGTCTGCATGGGCGCAGCCATCTTGGATTCTGTCATCTGATCATTTCCACCAATCTGCTGTTTGTATTGTTGATTTGCATAATTGCCTAGCCAACCCCTTCCTTGCTGCAGGTATAAGTAAGCTGTGCCTGAGCAAGGAAGACGTCAGTGCTTTGGTTGTCAAACCTAGTTCCTGTTTGTCTCTCTTCTATGATTGTCTTCCAGGTTCCAGCTCCTGTCTCAAGACTTCCACCATAGAGACCCGCACCAGCATTCCACCTGCGGTGTAGCCTGACTCTCCAATCCATTGTGGATTCATCTGTTTCCAGCTACAACACTACCTGCTTCCAGCCTCAGCTTCCAGCAGAATACAGCTTCCCTTAAAGGGCCGGTGTCC
Source organism: Pseudophryne corroboree (assembly GCF_028390025.1). NCBI lineage: Eukaryota > Metazoa > Chordata > Amphibia > Anura > Myobatrachidae > Pseudophryne > Pseudophryne corroboree. Next base: position 338,337,355 of record NC_086447.1, on the reverse strand, counting down.
TTTCTACACTTTACCACTCTCCACCGGAATTATTATTTCTCCGCTCTCAAGTTCTACATTTCAGTTCACATTTCATCGCTCCCAAAGTTCATTTATTATTTAACTGGTTCCAGCCAGTATCCACTCCGTGCTAACAACAGTCTGGTTCCAGCCAGTATCCACAGCAGCTGTTTTACCTTCAGCAACCCAGCTCTTCCTGGAACACCAGCTGGTACAATCCTGGGTTATCTCCATTGCTACAGCCGGGCCTGGTAAGGACTTTCCATCTAGAAGATCATAAGAACTATCTCACACTACCAGTGCCCTGTGGCTCCTGCCATGCTGTAGTACTCAGGAACTGTATTTATTCTTTGCTGACTTTTACGTTTTCTTTTATTGCTGCTGTGATGCGGAGTTGTCATAATAAACATCATTGACTTTTATCTAAGTTGTCGTGGTCACGCCTTCGGGCAGTTATTATTCATGTTACTTACATGTCCAGGGGTCTGATACAACCTCCCAGGTTCCGGTACATCTCAGCCCCTACAACTGAGGCTGCCTCCCGTCAGCTCAGGCCCTCAGTTGTGACACCTGGGTGTTACAGTGGCACACAATGCCCCCCTCTGTAAAGCACTGTGGCACTTCAAAGTGCCGCACATACTACTGTTTTCCCCCATTTTGTGTAGAGGGAGTGGCCATGTCTCCATGATAAGGCCGCACCTTGTACCCCATCCCGTCCCTACTCTCAATGGCTCTACATACCTCTTCATGCTGATATGGCCAGTTCCAGTGTGCTTTTGCTAAAAGAAAAATCTCTTCATACAAATAAATATGGTTACTACTTGTACACACTACCATATATCCTGTCTTATTATAGGTGATAACCTTCAAACAGCTGTAACAGTTGGGAAAAATTCAGGGATGATTCCTGATAACGGTAACATCATTATGTTGGAGGCCTGTGAACCTGATAAAGATTTACCGGCATCACTTACTTGGAAATCCATGACAGAAAACCAAACTGATGGAAACCTTTCAAAACCAAAAGTATGTTTTGTACTTTTCATAAAATAACTTATTAAGGCAGCACAGTCAGTATAATTTAATGGCAGACTTAATTTGCTTAACTACTTTTGCGTTATATGATTTTCATTACCAGAATCCAATTTTCTGCTATTTGTATTGCTCTGGGCATATGTTCAGGATCCCGGCTGTTGGGATCCCGGTAGCTGTAATACCAACACCAGAATCCCGACAGCCTTTCGAACACTGACGATGGAATCCCGAAAGGATCAGAATCATGACAATGGAATCCCGACATCAGGATCCCAAAGGTAAGTATTAATAGCTGCCTTAGAATTAGGTACACTCCAGGAGGGGTCAGGGCTATGCTGCGGGGTGGTAAAGGTTACGGTTAGGCTGCAGAGAGGAGGGGGTGGGTTAGGGTTAGGCACCACTGGGTTGGGCACTAAGGTAGGAGGGTTAGGCTTAGGCTGTGGGAAAGGGGGGTTAGGTTCAGGTACCACCGGGGGAGGTTAGGGTTAGGCACCAATACGGGAGTTTAGGGTTAGGCTGTGGACAGGGAGAGTTAGGGTTAGGGATTAGGGGAGGAAGGTTACGGTACCTAATGCACCCCTGTCGGCATTGCTGTGATCAGGATGCCAGCATAAGGATACTGACTACCGGCATCCCGACTGCCAGCTTTTCATATTGAAACTTTGCTCTGGATTTGATGCTATACTGTAGTATGCAGGGTGAGATCAGTAATGAGGGAAATCCCCTGGAAGAACTAATACTGGACACAGTGGCGCCGAGAAAAGGGGAAGTGCTGAGTTGGCCATGCCCCCTTCCAGTACCAGGGCCCAGCGGAGCTGTTGGCACCTCTGCCTGGACAAATCATTTTTATGAAAAGGTTTTGTCCGGTAGGATGATTATGGTATTTTATAATGCATGAGGGAGAATTAGCAAACCTCCAAGATAAAGTGAAGTTGCCCATAGCAACCAATTGGATTCTACAGTAGCTGTCATCTCTTAAACTGTGCTAGATAAATAATAGGTTAAAGCTGCTTGGTTGCTATGGGCAACTTCTACACTTTATCGCTCCTAGATGGTTTGCTGCATATCCCTTAAAAGGCCTTGGCCAAGGGCATTGTAGAGCATTGTGGTTTCTATTCCAGAATTTATGCATATACATGTTGGTTTCCATCCCAGAATTGATGCATATACATGCTTTATATTTAATAGCTTTATTGGTAATAATTGTCTTGATGTCAATAACTAGTGACTTAATTGCTTTGATAATAGGACTGCATATTGTTTTCAGGATTCCCGTATTGCTGTTAGTGATGAGTGGATAAATAAAAAAAACTCCTCTATTTTGGGGAACTTTCACTTTGTACTGACTGGAAAGTCCTACGCGATTATAGCTGAACACTTTTACAATGTACTACCAAAGGTAAGTATAGAACTTTAACTTTCATTAACTGTATACTCTGCATGTTGCTACTGTACATGGGTAAATCAAACTTTATCGGGACCCCAATATTTTATTAAGTTATGCTATCTTTTACACAGGTGGCTTTACATATGCCACCATGGGCATCTTAAGGGGCAAATATATTAAAGTCATAAGCACCTTTATATATGACTCCTCAAACAACATAGTGCATGACATCTGCAACCTCTTTGCCTGCCCCCGTCATACGTTTGGACCTTTCTGGATCTCACCACACCTTCAGATGATGTTATATGCTGCTCCCACTGAAGTCATACACATGCCTTACCATTGGCTACTGTATTGTGAGGATTATCACACCTTAATTAGGTTGTCAGGAGAGCACTTGGATAATATACTGGTATTATTGAAGGAAATCCTGGACTAAATGGTGAGCTCTGTAAGAATATGTACTAGCAGCATCATAGAAACTAGTCCTGTAACAAGAATATTTAATGCATTCATCTCTTATTATTTATATTAGATGAGTGCAAGTGAAATTTAAAATATTGCATTAAATTACATTAAAATGAGGCAAAATACCCAAACCATATTCTATCTATCTATCTATCTATCTATCTATCTATCTATCTATCTATCTATCTATCTATCTATCTATCTATCTATCTATATTATGTATGCAAGTGGGTAAAATAAGTATATCAACATTTAAATAAAATACAGTATATTTGTAATGAGGCTATTGTAATTAAATTTTCACCAAATGTCAGCAACAGCCCATGTAATTCACACATGCAAAGGAATCAAATCACAGAAGTCCATAAATTAAGTTATGTGTGATAATAAGAAATAACACAGGGAAATTGTATTGTATTGAATCTTTGTTGATGACAGCTTCAAAATGCCTCCTGCAGGGAGAAACTATTTGCATGCATTGGTCAGGTGTGATTTTGGCCCATTCTTCCACACAGTCTTCAAATCTTGAAGGTTCCTTGGGCATCTTCTATGAACTCTGATCTTTAGTTCTTTCCAGAGATTTTTAATTGGATTCAAGTGAGGTGATTGGCTGGGCCATTCAAGCAGCTTTATTTTTTTTCTCTGAAACCAATTGAGAGTGTCCTTGGCTGTGTTTTGGGATCATTGTCTTGGTGAACTGTCCACCCTTGTTTCATCTTCAGCATCCTAGTAGATGGCAGCAGATTTTTATGGCTTCCAAAGAGTTTAGTTTTGGTCTCATCTGACCAGACTATGGGGGTCATTCTGACCCGTTCGCACACTGCACTTCTTCGTCGATTGGGTCGGAACTGCGCATGCACTGCGGCCGCATTGTGCAGGCGCGTCGTTGTCCGTGACGCCCGTTGCAAGGCAGCGATGCTGCAAACGAAGAAAGCGGTCACAGCGGCAACTGCAAGAAGATTAACAGGAGGAAGGCGTTCCAGGGCGTCAACTGACCATTTCCTGGAGCGGTTCGGCGAACGCAGGTGTGTCCAGGCGTTTGGAGGGCGGATGTCTGACATCAATTCCGGGATCTGCATTGCTGGATCGATCGCACAGGGTAACTCATACCATGGTCTTCTTTTACCGTAAACTTTTTTTGCATAGCAGGGCTGCACAAGCGTTTGCAGCCTTGCTATGCAAAAATCCACTCCCATATAGGCGGTGTCTAGTTGATCGCATGGGCAGCAAAAAGTTGCTACGTGCGATCAACTCGGAATGACCCTCTGTAATCTCCCAATATTTCACAGGCTTGTCCAAATGTTTTGCAGCAAACTTTAAACAAGTTTCTACATGCTTTTTCTTCAGCAATGGAGTCTTACATGGTGATTCAGGCCATTGCGATTGAGTGAATTACTTACTGATTTGTTTTTTTTAAACAATTGTCCCTGCTAATACCAGGTCTTTCTGAAGATCTCCACAAGTGGTCATTGGCTCTTGGACAACTCTTATGATAATTCTTTTTACTTCACTGTCAGAAATCTTGCGAGAAGCACCTGGTCATGGCCGGTTTATGGTGAAATAATGTTATTTCCACTCAGGGGCGCTTTAAGAGAGGAGAATGCCCATGTGCTGCCTCCTCCATACAGGCCCCCTCCTCTCTGCAGGAGTGCTCTAGAGTCTGAGCACTAGAGGGCTTAGACTCTACTGCGCCTGCGCAGATCTCCGGGAAAATGGTGTGGTGGCCATTTTCTCAGTGATTTCTCAACTGCGCAGTGTGCTGTGTGGGTCCCCTCTATACTCAGGGGCCCGTGTGCACCGCACACACTGCACCCATTATAGAATCGCCAGTCTTTCCACTTCTGGATTATGGACCCAACAGTGCTCACTGGCACATTCAGAAGTTTAGAAATCCTTCTGCTCCAATGCCAATAGTATATTTTGCAACAATTATTATTATTACCACCAGTTATTTATATAGCGCACACATATTCCACAGCACTTTACAGAGAGTATTTGGCCATATCAGTCCCTGTCCCAGTTGAGCTTACAATCTATATTCCCTACCACACATACATGCACACACATTCACGCTAAGGTTAATATGTAGGGACCAGTATATTTTTGGATTGTGGGAGGAAACCGGAGTACCTGGACAAAACCCACGCAAGCACAGGGAGAATATACAAACTCCACACAGTTAGGGCCATGGTGGGAATCGAACCCATGACCTCAGTGATGTGAGGCAGTAATACTAACCATTACACCATCTGTGCTGCCCAATAAGGTCGCAAAGGTCTTGAGAGAGTTCTTTGCTGTTACTCATCATGAGAGGTTTCTTGTGTGACACCTTGGTAATGAGACACCTTTTAATAGGCCATGAGTTGGGACTGAACCAGCTTATATTAATTTGCACTGACAAGGGGCAGGGTTGCTTTCTAATTACTGACAGATTTCAGCTGGTGTTTTGGCTTTCCATGCCTTTTTGCACCTCCCTGTCTTCATGTGTTCAATTCTTTTTCCCTGTGTCATTTCACATTATTATACATAACGTAATTTATGGACATCTATGGTTTAATTTTCTTTGAGTGGATTGCATGGGTTGTTACTGACATTTGGTGAAAATGTCATTACAATAGCCCCATTACAAATATATTTACTGAGAAAAGTGTTGATGTGTTTAATACTTATTATACCCTCTGAAAATATCTGAAAAATACAGTTTACTTTCTGCATGACATGATAATATGACTTACGTAATCACACTGTATAGTGGCACAGAATAAAAAATTATATCACCAGGCCCTCTTTTATGAGTTGGCCCTTAGCAAATGTATCAATAGTGGGCCCACATGATTTGAATAATACATAGTGGTAACTGCAATTGTATCCTAAGAGATGCACTTACTGTTTTCTCTTTTCCTGGTACAACTTGTTCCCCATTTGAGAATCACGTTGGTCAAGCAACTCAAGCTTTTGGCTCCGTTACTAGGAAAAAAAGTGGTGGGACCTCTCTCTGGATGGGATGCGGTCAACATCCCGCTGGACGGGATCCCCGCGGTCGAAATACCGACGCCGGAATCCCGACCTCCACAATCCCGACATATTCTCCCTCCGTGGGTGTCCACGACACCCATAGAGGGAGAATATAATAGTGTGCCGAGCGTAGCGAGGCACCGTGCCCGCAGCGTGGCGAGCGAAGCGAGCCCGCAATGGGCTGCGTTCCGCTCGCCACCCCTGTCGGGATTGTGTGGTCGGGATTCCGGCGTCGGTATTTCGACCGCCGGGATCCCGTCCAGCGGGATTACGTACTGATCCCCTCTGGATGAGTCATGGCAAATTCTACCTTTTTCCTATTAAGTCCTGGGTGTTTCAGACTATTCATAAAGGTGCTCAGGACATCATCGCCACCCCTGTCGGGATTGTGTGGTCGGGATTCCGGCGTTGGTATTTCGACCGCCGGGATCCCGTCCAGCGGGATTACGTACTAATCCCCTCTGGATGAGTCATGGCAAATTCCACCTTTTTCCTATTAAGTCCTGGGTGTTTCAGACTATTCATAAAGGTGCTCAGGACATCATTTATCAAACAGAATTAAAAAATTTTAAGATATCACATTTACTGTATCAAAGCAGACGTTTCATTCTTATGTATTTATAGAATAAAAAAAGCATTAGAGAGCAGTGGTGGCTACTACCATTTAGAGTGATGGTGACTGAATAAGCTGCAGTCCAGTTGGGGGTTCAGATGGCTGTGGCACCTGCCAGACCCATTGTGCTTGCACAAAAGATAAGAGAGGTCAGCCAGCCCTGAGAAGCATGGCATGGCTGACAGAAAGACAGGGGAGGGCTTCCCACTGGCATCACTTTCATTACACACTGGACAAACAATCCAATGTGGAGAAAACACCTTCTCCTGGGAGTGCCTGAATGGCATGTGATGAGCAGATAATGCTTCCATTGGGAAGCCACTGCCAGTAAATCCAGTGTATGGACCTTAGAAGCTGATTGGTTGGTATGAACAACTTAGTACTTTATAGAAGGTTTTACATATTCCCCACTGGTGCCTCATGGACAGCATACTGTGCATGGAGTTACATTGAATGCAGTGGTCTGCAGCTAATTCAGATAACCGGGATCAAGTAGTCCCAGGTTTGTACATTGCGGTTATTTACATGATTTTTTTTGTTTTTGCAAGAAACTTACTTCCTGCCAACATCAGAAGTACTGCTTCAGTAACACGTGCTTCATAACAAACTGAGTAGTAATGGATATATTAGATGTAGTGTATTGGAACTTAGCATGTTGCACTTTTGCTCATCCTTTTTGACACTTTTCTGTCTTGAAGATACTGCTAAATGGAACCATTTTTGCTAGAATGACCCCGAGTCAAAAATCTAATCTTATTGAAGAACTTCAAAAATTAGAGTAAGTGTAAAGATAAAGTTACAACTAAGCATTCTAGTTGTTATATAAACCTACATGATGTTACTGACTATTGTGATTGAGTCCCTTTCCTGGTTTTCCAAAATCTGTTGACTAACATTTTCCATGTAAAATAACCCTTGTGCTATAGCTGCTTTACTACTAAACTAAAACATTAGTAAACAAATAAAAGGAAAAGATTAAAAGTAAAATGTGTCTGAACTACTATTTATACAAGCTTTCATTGTTTTAGATACTTGGTTGGGATGTGTGGAGATGGAGCAAATGACTGTGGGGTAAGCAAATATTATAAATATTAAAGAAATATACTTCAAAGGCCTCTCACACTGAGACTTTTCACACCTACACAGTAGGAATCGGCTTCTAACACCTGTCCAAAAGACTGCCTATCCTAGGATAATTGACTAAATCAGCAGTTATTTTATGTATCGCTTGCTTCAAATATACCCAATAGGTTATAGCAATAACTTTGTTCATAAACCCATTATAATTTTGGATCACATACTGAATTGGGTGAAAACAAAACACAAAAAGGAAAAAACAAAACAAACAAACAAACAAAAAAAAACACTGCTTTCTCTCCCTCTCTCATCATCATATGCAGCTCATACTTATAATAATCTGTCATTGATGACCAAATGTATACGTATTCCTCCAGCTTCATTCTCTCACTCCACCCACCACGTTCTGCAGTTCCTATCACACTATCACAGGCTACTGCTCTCCAATCCCTTGACATTTTAAAAAGAAAACACAGGCGCATTCATGGGTAGCGAACAGGCCAGAAATGTATTTCCCCTGATAACCACCTAAGTCCTTTGCCCACCTGCTCACCCTCATATTCAAAGAACAATCAAATAGAAGTGATACCCAAAAGACGGCCCTGTGTTTGGAAGAACAGAACTGTCAACTCTCGCTTTGTGACCCCCATACCCAGAGCTCCTGCACTTAACATAAAGAAAACTGAAGGCCCTCTGGTATGCCCAATCAGGTCAGTCCTTTGTTATGCCAGATCTATAAGAAACAAGACTGCAACAATTGCTGACCTTATTGAATCTGCAGATTTAGCCTGTATTACAGAGACCTGGCTAGATGAAAATGCAGCACCTATTTTGGAGGCTGCAGTACCAAAAAACTACTCTGTCATCCACAACCCAAGACTGGACCGCAGGGGTGGCGGGGTGGCTATCTGCTTCAAAAAAGAAATTACACTTAGGGTCCACCCTATTGAAATTACTCGCTCATTTGAGTGCATTGCTGCTCGGAGTTCGACAGGATTAGGTTTCAGAGTACTTCTCATTACCGGCCACCTGGAGATGGAAAGATATTTCTACAAGAAATTGCAGACACTGTTGCTGGCCTGGTTCTGGAAGATCAAAGATGGCTCATCCTCAGGGATTTCTATGCATGGGTGAATGATGAGCTCTCACGCCTTGGCCAAGACCTCCTGTGCACAATGAATGGTCTGGGCTTCACACAGGTCATTCCTTCTGCTACACATAAAGGTGGTCACACTCTCGATCTTGTCTTTCAGATTGGATTAGAAGTCACTGACCTGAAAATAAACCCAGTCATCTGGTCAGACCACTACTCCCTTTGGTTCTCAGTTGCAACCCCTCAAATAAGATCTCTGCCCGTGGAGTTGACCAGGTATCGTCCAAGGAGGGGTATGACTCCCCAGGCTCTTGCAGCAAATCTGTATCTCTCTGCTATACTGGGTGCCTGTGAAGATCCCTGTTCCCTAGTTCGTTATTATAATAAGGATGTTATGGCTGCAATTGGTATTATCGCCCCTGTGCGTATAAGACCTCGTAAACCACAACGTCAAGCTCCATGGTTCGACATCAGTGTTAGTGAGCTCAAGAAAAGGGGGCGTAGACTGGAAAGGTGATGGAGGAAGACTAACCTAGTGGATGACAAAATAAAACTAATACAGCATAACGAAGAATATCAATCGACAATCACTCGTAAGAAATCACAGTTCCTGTCAAATGAGATCACAGCAGCAAACAATAGGCCAGCTCACCTTTTCCGCACAGTGGAGATGCTTTGCAAGCCAGCATGCCTGCAGACTGATGAAACCCTCTCCCAGGCAAGATGCAACGAGTTTGCATACTTCTTTGCAGATAAAATATCCACCATCCGGGCTGGAATCTCCACAGTGCCATCAAAGGAGTACCAAATTACAAAGCCTGCCAATATAAGCTACCTGCCTTCATGGGCCAGCTTTGACCCAGTGGATGTAAAGGACACTGCTGAAATTGCTCGGATTTTGCGTCCCACCACCTGTGATCTGGACCCGGCCTCAACCAAGCTTCTAATAGGTTGTATGGATATAATTGGTCCTGTCTTTGCAAAAATTATTCAATGCTCTTTGCAGACAGGCATTTTTCCTGTACCCCTAAAGGAAGCAATTGTTAGACCGCTTCTTAAGAAACCTAATTTAGATCCCGACTGCACGACCAACTACAGACCGGTATCAAACCTTCCTTTCCTAGGAAAGGTTATTGAGAAAGTGGTTGCAAATCAACTGGAAACCCGCCTGACAACCCATGATATTTATGATCCATTTCAATCAGGATTCAGGAGAAGACATAGCACTGAAACAGCCCTGGTGTGTGTGTTAAATGATCTTCTGATGGCAAGAGACAGAGGTGACTGTTCAATATTAATCCTTCTGGATCTCTCTGCAGCATTTGATACCGTGGACCATAGGCTTCTGATTGAGCGACTGATACATTTTTGTGGCCTGGATGGCACAGTCCTAAGCAGGTTCAAATCATTTCTCACAGGCAGGTCACAGAGAGTATCGTCTGGATTATACTCATCACCACCAGTGCCATTGCCATGTGGTGTCCCACAAGGTTCTATACTATCCCCCATGCTTTTTGCAGTATACATGCTGCCATTGGGTGAAATAATCAGGCGCCATGGCCTGGTCTACCACTGCTATGCAGATGATACACAACTGTACTTGTCCTTTGCTCCTGGCACTGATAACCCAATAGCAACCCTAAATGGCTGTCTAGCTGAGCTACAGGAGTGTATAAGCGCCAGTTGGCTGGAACTGAACCCGGATAAAACAGAGGTCCTTATGATGTGACCGCAACATCAAAGGACAAGACTGCAGCATAGCCAACCAACTGGACTTACACTCGGGGATTCAGAATTACAGACCAGTGATCGTGTGCGGAATCTTGGCGTTGTCCTGGATGGTGGCTTGACACTTAAACATCAGATATCAGCCACAAACAAATCCTCATTCTTTCACCTGAGGAACATAGCCAGAATCAAGCACTTAATTCCCTCAGATGATATGCCAAAAGTCATACATGCATTTGTATCCTCTTGATTAGACTACTGTAATGCCCTCTACTTTGGTCTCTCAGCAAAAGAATTGCAACGCTTACAGCTGGTGCAAAACACAGCTGCCAGGCTGTTAACCAACCAGCCCCGTTCTAGCCACATAACACCCATCCTCTACACCCTTCACTGGCTGCCTGTAAGATGGCGAATCATCTTCAAGATTGGCTTACTGAATTTCAAAGCACTACATGACCAGGGCCCAAGGTACCTGAAACAGCTTCTGACCCCATACTGCCCCACTCGATTACTGCGATCTGTAGATGAAGGACTTTTAGCAGTACCTAGAATCTACCGTATTTCATCTGGGGGTCGAGCTTTTAGTCATGCGGCTCCAACTCTATGGAACTCACTTCCCCGCACAGTGCGAGAGGCCCCAACTATAGAATCCTTCAAAAGTATACTCAAGACTTTCCTGTTTACTCAAGCATTTCCATGTCCCCTTAGTATCTACATGCTTCTGTATTTTATGAAAATGTACTTCATTATTTTCTGTACTATATTATGCTATGTATCTGTTAATCGCCTTGGGTCCTATTGGAGAAAGAGCGCTATATAAATAAAATTATTATTATTATTATTATTATTATTATTATTATAGATAAGAAAACACCTCAATTTATGTTGTGATAACATTAAGTTTTGATATTGTTATTTTTTATGTGGGATGGTATCGGGATCCCAACGATTGGGATGCCGGCAGTCAAAATACTGACAGCAGCATCCCAAAAGTCAGGATTCTGACAACAAGGTGGTAACGAGACTAGCCCTAATCCCCAAATCCCCCTAACCCTAATTAGTGGCTCTCCTTATCAACATAACATTTTATTATTTCACTATGTCAGTAAAACTCCTGCATGCATCTTTTCCTCTGCATACCTCCTGCCTCCCCCACACCTCTCAGTAAATCTCCTGTGTGACACTTTCCACCCATAAAGCTCCTTTCTGTCTCTCCCACCATCTCTGCACATTCTTCCTATTGCCATATAGTGTCAGCTTGTGACCCTGACTCCTACTCCAATGGGTGTGTGGTTCTCTTATGCACTTCTCCTCCCTGCTTTCTTGATTATTTTACTACCTGGTTTCCAGCCCACTCACGGACATGTATACAAACCCTTCATCCATTGCTGCCAGTGATGGCAGCTGCCCATGGACTGCTGCACAGACCACGCATTGCATGGAGGGGAGGGGGGGAGGGAGATGTTTAGCACATATAAACATACATGCAACGTTGTATGCAGGGGCATTTTAAGAGAAGAAGGGACCCGCATGCACCCTCTATTGCGGGCCCCCTCCTCTCCAGCAGCAGTAGACTCTGTCATAATGCCATAGTCCACTGCGCATGCACAGGTCTCCTGAAACATAGCGCCCGCGCCTTGTTCACGGAGAAATCTCCAGTGCGCATGCGCAAATTACTTGGAAATGGCAGTGGCGGACATTTTTTGAGGGATTTCGGTCCACAGTGCAGGGCTGCTGTCTTAGGACAATGGAGGGATCAGTATAATATATGGGTGCAGTGTGTGCAGTGTGGGTCCCCCCTGGACCCAGGGGCCCGTGTGCACCGCCCTCACTGCACCCATTATAGAAACACCTATGGTTGTGTGTAATATATGTGCTAGCTGCCTTTCCACAGGGATCAGCAGCGTTGTGCGTTTCAGAGCCACCTCTGCCCGGGACAAAGCATTCAGCTTCTCTTCTCCTTCTAAGCCCTCCCCCAGATTGCCTGGTTTCACAGGAGTCTGCGGCAGGGCCCTCTGTGTGTCTCTGCATCTGTCTCCTCTTCTATGTGTATGTTCCTATCTTTCCACATCTGTTGGTCTGCCTATATTTTGTTTGTTTACCTTTCTCTCTTTAACAACCCCATGGTTGTCTGTCCTTTATTTCTACCATTTATGAGTCCGTCCCATTTACCTCTCTTATCATGTCTTTCCCCAAACCTTCTTCTACCAATGGGCAACACTCCCTTTTCCATTGTGCGCCCTCACAAACCACTTTTCCTCTTGTGCTCTACCTTCCCCCTCCCCATTATTATATCTTTTCTCTCTTCAAACATTACATTTTTCTACCTCTTCTTCTGAAATTGATGGCATACTGGTATCTGCGATATGGACAAATGTTGGCGCAGCTGTGTCCAACACCACAAACTGTAGCTGAATCTGAATATGGCAGGGAAACATAACACTTTGATTTCTGTCATTTTTTCTGATCTACAGAATAGGAAACTACTCATACATTATAAGTCTTATTCATTAAGATAAAAATAAAAGAATGGATACCGTGAAGGAAGTCCCTAAGTAGTAGAATACATTGCCCAGGACATATGAGGGCTCTGGCTGTAACATCATGAGGAAAGTGGGGTTAGGGAGTAATTTGGGTCACAGCAATATAATAAATGTGAGGTGTTTTTCTCCAGTAGGCTTTTCTGAGGTTTCAGTGATACACCAGTATAATTCCTGGAAAACACTACTGCTGCATATGATCATTAACATTCACCATGCTGCTCCACTCTCATAAGGTGGATACACACTAGGCAATGTGCTCTATGAGCCACTTGAACATAATTTATATCACAGCTCCTTTATATATGACTTCATACTTCCCAACATTGCCTGAGTCTAAATAACTATATAAATAACTGTTAATAAAACAAATACTGTTGTACAGTTGTAATAATGTAGATAAGCTTCCTCCAAAGCTTAAAAGCAGATATTTAGTTTAACCATTTAGCAGTCTGTCTACTGAGCACATTGGGGGTCATTCCGAGTTGTTCGCTCGTTGCCGATTTTTGCAACGGAGCGATTAATGCGAAAATGCGCATGCGCATGGTACGCGGTGCGCATGCGCTAAGTATTTTAGCTCAAAACTTAGTAGATTTACTCACGGCAGAGCGAAGAATTTCTATAGTTGAAGTGATCGTAGTGTGATTGACAGGAAGTAGGTGTTTCTGGGCGGAAACTCAGCGTTTTCACGGCGTTTGCGGAAAAACGCAGGCGTGTCAGGGAAAAACGCGGGAGTGTCTGGAGAAACGGGGGAGTGGCTGTCTGAACGCAGGGCGTGTTTGTGACGTCAACCCAGGTTCGAAACTGACTGAACTGATTACTAATCGTGAGTAGTTCCGGAGCTACTCAGAAACTGCTAAAAATTATTTATTTTTAATTCTGCTAATCTTTCGTTTGCAATTCTGCTAAGCAAAGATACACTCCCAGAGGGTGGCGGCCTAGCGTGTGCATTGCTTCTAAAATCTGCTAGCGAGCGAACAACTCGGAATCACCCCCATTATGCCATAGAGATGGAAGCCTTGTGTCAGTACTGCACCCAATTGCACTATCAATAACATCTGGGAATGCACTTTGTATGTGAGCCCTAAATTACTGGCCCATGTGGGTTATATAAGCTGAGGCTGTTTCTGGCACACATGTGCAGATGCACACTAGTGATGAGCGGGTTCGGTTTCCGAGAAACCGAACCCACCCGAGCTTTACCTTTTTTTACACGGGTCCGAGCAGACTCGGATCCTCCCGCCTTGCTCGGCTAACCCGAGCGCGCCCGAACGTCATCATCCCGCTGTCGGATTCTCGCGAGATTCGGATTCTATATAAGCAGCCGCGCGTCGCCGCCATTTTCACACGTGCATTGAGATTGATAGGGAGAGGACGTGGCTGGCGTCCTCTCCGTTTATATACGAGACAGTTGATCTGATTGCTTTGCTTTGCTTGTTTATTTTACTATTGTGGGGAGGATTGGGGAGCAGCTGTTAGGAGTAGTACAGTGCAGAGTTTTGCTGATAGTGACCACCAGTTTTTTATCCGTTCTCTTCTCTGCCTGAAAAAAACGCTCCATACCATATCTGTGCTCACTGCTCAGTGTGCTGCATGATATATCTGTGCTGAGTGCTCACACTGCTTAATTGTGGGGACTGGGGAGCAGCTATAGCAGGAGTACAGTGCAGAGTTTTGCTGACAGTGACCACCAGTATACGTTTGTCTGCCTGAAAAACACTCATGTGGCTTTTTTTTTATACTAGTAGTTTAGCAGTTTGCTGACAGTGTCCACCAGGTCCATTATACTGTATATAGCAGTACGGTAGGCCACTGCTGTACCTACCTCTGTGTCGTCACTCGTCATCCATAAAGTATACTATCCATCCATCTACATTGTATACCTGTGGTGGCTTTTTTTTTATACTAGTAGTTTAGCAGTCTGCTGACAGTGTCCACCAGGTCCATTATACTGTATATAGCAGTACGGTAGGCCACTGCTGTACCTACCTCTGTGTCGTCACTCGTCATCCATAAAGTATACTATCCATCCATCTACATTGTATACCTGTGGTGGCTTTTTTTTTATACTAGTAGTTTAGCAGTCTGCTGACAGTGTCCACCAAGTCCATTATACTGTATATAGCAGTACGGTAGGCCACTGCTGTACCTACCTCTGTGTCATCACTCGTCATCCATAAAGTATACTATCCATCCATCTACATTGTATACTTGTGGGGGCTTTTTTTCATACTAGTAGTTTAGCAGTCTGCTGACAGTGTCCACCAGGTCCATTATACTGTATATAGCAGTACGGTAGGCCACTGCTGTACCTACCTCTGTGTCGTCACTCGTCATCCATAAAGTATACTATCCATCCATTTACATTGTATACCTGTGGTGGCTTTTTTTTTTATACTAGTAGTTTAGCAGTCTGCTGACAGTGTCCACCAGGTCCATTATACTGTATATAGCAGTACGGTAGGCCACTGCTGTACCTACCTCTGTGTCGTCACTCGTCATCCATAAAGTATACTATCCATCCATCTACATTGTATACCTGTGGTGGCTTTTTTTTGTACTAGTAGTTTAGCAGTCTGCTGACAGTGTCCACCAGGTCCATTATACTGTATATAGCAGTACGGTAGGCCACTGCTGTACCTACCTCTGTGTAGTCACTCATCATCCATAAAGTATACTATCCATCCATCTACATTGTATACCTGTGGTGGCTTTTTTTTTTATACTAGTAGTTTAGCAGTCTGCTGACAGTGTCCACCAGGTCCATTATACTGTATATAGCAGTACGGTAGGCCACTGCTGTACCTACCTCTGTGTCGTCACTCGTCATCCATAAAGTATACTATCCATCCATCTACATTGTATACCTGTGGTGGCTTTTTTTTTATACTAGTAGTTTAGCAGTCTGCTGACAGTGTCCACCAGGTCCATTATACTGTATATAGCAGTACGGTAAACCACTGCTGTACCTACCTCTGTGTCGTCACTCGTCATCCATAAAGTATACTATCCATCCATCTACATTGTATACCTGTGGTGGCTTTTTTTTTATACTAGTAGTTTAGCAGTATGCTGACAGTGTCCACCAGGTCCATTATACTGTATATAGCAGTACGGTAGGCCACTGCTGTACCTACCTCTGTGTCGTCACTCGTCATCCATAAAGTATACTATCCATCCATCTACATTGTATACCTGTGGTGGCTTTTTTTTTTCCTACTAGTAGTTTAGCAGTCTGCTGACAGTGTCCACCAGGTCCATTATACTGTATATAGCAGTACGGTAGGCCACTGCTGTACCTACCTCTGTGTCGTCACTCGTCATCCATAAAGTATACTATCCATCCATCTATATTGTATACTTGTGGTGGCTTTTTTTTATACTAGTAGTTTAGCAGTCTGCTGACAGTGTCCAGCAAGTCCATTATACTGTATATAGCAGTACGGTAGGCCACTGCTGTACCTACCTCTGTGTCGTCACTCGTCATCCATAAAGTATACTATCCATCCATCTACATTGTATACCTGTGGTGGCTTTTTTTTTATACTAGTAGTTTAGCAGTCTGCTGACAGTGTCCACCAGGTCCATTATACTGCATATAGCAGTACGGTAGGCCACTGCTGTACCTACCTCTGTGTCGTCACTCGTCATCCATAAAGTATACTATCCATCCATCTACATTGTATACCTGTGGTGGCTTTTTTTTTTATACTAGTAGTTTAGCAGTCTGCTGACAGTGTCCACCAGGTCCATTATACTGTATATAGCAGTACGGTAGGCCACTGCTGTACCTACCTCTGTGTCGTCACTCGTCATCCATAAAGTATACTATCCATCCATCTACATTGTATACCTGTGGTGCCTTTAAGTTGTGCGCATTAAAATATGGAGAACAAAAATGTGGAGGTTAAAAAAATAGGGAAAGATCAAGATCCACTTCCACCTCGTGCTGAAGCTGCTGCCACTACTCATGGCCGAGACGATGAAATGCCATCAACGTCGTCTGCCAAGGCCGATGCCCAATGTCATAGTACAGAGCATGTAAAATCCAAAACACAAAAGATCAGTAAAATGCCTCAAAAATCAAAATTAAAAGCGTCTGAGGAGAAGCGTAAACTTGCCAATATGCCATTTACGACACGGAGTGGCAAGGAACGGCTGAGGCCCTTACCTATGTTCATGGCTAGTGGTTCAGCTTCACATGAGGCTTGAAGCACTCATCCTCTCGCTAGAAAAAAGAAAAGACTTAAGCTGGCAAAAGCACAGCAAAGAACTGTGCGTTCTTCAAAATCACAAATCCCCAAGGAGAGTCCAATTGTGTCGGTTGCGATGCCTGATTCCCAACACTGGACGGGAAGAGCTTGCGCCTTCCACCATTTGCACGCCCCCTGCAAGTGCTGGAAGGAGCACCCGCAGTCCAGTTCCTGATAGTCAAATTGAAGATGTCACTGTTGAAGTACACCAGGATGAGGATATAGGTGTTGCTGGCGCTGTGGAGGAAATTGACAAGGAGGATTCTGATGGTGAGGTGGTTTGTTTAAGTCAGGCACCCGGGGAGACACCTGTTGTCCGTGGGAGGAATTTGGCCCTTGATATGCCTGGTCAAAATACAAAAAAAATCAGCTCTTCGGTGTGGAATTATTTCAACACAAATGCGGACAACAGGTGTCAAGCCGTGTGTTGCCTTTGTCAAGCTGTAATAAGTAGGGGTAAGGACGTTACCACCTCAGAACATCCTCCCTTATACGTCACCTGCAGCGCATTTATCATAAGTCAGTGACAAGTTCAAAAACTTTGGGTGACAGCGGAAGCAGTCCACTGACCACTAAATCCCTTCCTCTTGTAACCAAGCTCCTGCAAACAACACCGCCAACTCCCTCAGTGTCAATTTCCTCCTTACCCAGGAAAGCCAATAGTCCTGCAGGCCATGTCACTGACAAGTCTGACGAGTCCTCTCCTGCCTGGGATTCCTCCGATGCATCCTTGAGTGTAACGCCTACTGCTGCTGGCGCTGCTGTTGTTGCTGCTGGGAGTTGATCGTCATCCCAGAGGGGAAGTCGGAAGACCACTTGTACTACTTCCAGTAAGCAATTGACTGTCCAACAGTCCTTTGCGAGGAAGATGAAATATCACAGCAGTCATCCTGCTGCAAAGCGGATAACTGAGGCCTTGGCAGCCTGGGCGGTGAGAAACGTGGTTCCGGTATCCATCGTTAATTCAGAGCCAACTAGAGACTTGATTGAGGTACTGTGTCCCCGGTACCAAATACCATCTAGGTTCCATTTCTCTAGGCAGGCGATACCGAAAATGTACACAGACCTCAGAAAAAGACTCACCAGTGTCCTAAAAAATGCAGTTGTACCCAATGTCCACTTAACCACGGACATGTGGACAAGTGGAGCAGGGCAGACTCAGGACTATATGACTGTGACAGCCCACTGGGTAGATGTATTGCCTTCCGCAGCAATAACAGCAGCGGCGGCACCAGTAGCAGCATCTCGCAAACGCCAACTCGTTCCTAGGCAGGCTACGCTTTGTATCACCGCTTTCCATAAGAGGCACACAGCTGACAACCTCTTACGGAAATTGAGGAACATCATCGCAGAATGGCTTAACCCAATTGGACTCTCCTGGGGATTTGTGACATCGGACAACGCCAGCAATATTGTGCGTGCATTACATCTGGGCAAATTCCAGCACGTCCCATGTTTTGCACATACCTTGAATTTGGTGGTGCAGAATTATTTAAAAAACGACACAAGAGATGCTGTCGGTGGCCCGAAGAATTGCGGGCCACTTTCGGCGTTCAGGCACCGCGTACAGAAGACTGGAGCACCACCAAAAATACCTGAACCTGCCCTGCCATCATCTGAAGCAAGAGGTGGTAACGAGGTGGAATTCAACCCTCTATATGCTTCAGAGGATGGAGGAGCAGCAAAAGGCCATTCAAGCCTATACATCTGGCCACGATATAGGCAAAGGAGGTGGAATGCACCTGTCTCAAGCGCAGTGGAGAATGATTTCAACGTTGTGCAAGGTTCTGCAACCCTTTGAACTTGCCACACGTGAAGTCAGTTCAGACACTGCCAGCCTGAGTCAGGTCATTCCCCTCATCAGGCTTTTGCAGAAGAAGCTGGAGACATTGAAGGAGGAGCTAAAACAGAGCGATTCCGCTAGGCATGTGGGACTTGTGGATGGAGCCCTTCATTCGCTTAACCAGGATTCACGGGTGGTCAATCTGTTGAAATCAGAGCACTACATTTTGGCCACCGTGCTCGATCCTAGATTTAAAACCTATGTTGTATCTTTCTTTCCGGCAGACACAAGTCTGCAGGGGCTCAAAGACCTGCTGGTGAGAAAATTGTCAAGTCAAGCGGAACGTGACCCGTCAACAGCTCCTCCTTCACATTCTCCCGCAACTGGGGGTGCGAGGAAAAGGCTAAGAATTCCGAGCCCACCCGCTGGCGGTGATGCAGGGCAGTCTGGAGCGAGTGCGACATCTGGTCCGGACTGAAGGACCTGCCAACGATTACTGACATGTCGTCTACTGTCACTGCATATGATTCTCTCACCATTGAAAGAATGGTGGAGGATTATATGAGTGACCGCATCCAAGTAGGCACGTCAGACAGTCCGTACGTATACTGGCAGGAAAAAGAGGCAATTTGGAGGCCCTTGCAGAAACTGGCTTTATTCTACCTAAGTTTCCCTCCCTCCAGTGTGTACTCCGAAAGAGTGTTTAGTGCAGCCGCTCACCTTGTCAGCAATCGGCGTACGAGGTTACTTCCAGAAAATGTGGAGAAGATGATATTCATTAAAATGAATTATAATCAATTCCTCCGTGGAGACATTCACCAGCAGCAATTGCCTCCAGAAAGTACACGGGGACCTGAGATGGTGGATTCCAGTGGGGACGAATTAATAATCTGTGAGGAGGGGGATGTACACAGTGAAAGGGGTGATGAATCGGACGATGATGATGAGGTGGACTTCTTGCCTCTGTAGAGCCAGTTTGTGCAAGAAGAGATTGATTGCTTCTTTTTTGGTGGGGGCCCAAACCAACCAGTCATTTCAGTCACAGTCGTGTGGCAGACCCTGTCGCTGAAATGATGGGTTCGTTAAAGTGTGCATGTCCTGTTTATACAACATAAGGGTGGGTGGGAGGGCCCAAGGACAATTCCATCTTGCACCTCTTTTTTCTTTCATTTTTCTTTGCATCATGTGCTGTTTGGGGAGTATTTTTTTGAAGGGCCATCCTGCCTGACACTGCAGTGTCACTCCTAGATGGGCCAGGTGTTTGTGTCGGCCACTTGGGTCGCTGAGCTTAGTCACACAGCTACCTCATTGCGCCTCTTTTTATCTTTGCATCATGTGCTGTTTGGGGACTATTTTTTTCAAGTGCCATCCTGTCTGACACTGCAGTGCCACACCTAGATGGGCCAGGTGTTTGTGTCGGCCACTAGGGTCGCTTAGCTTAGTCACACAGCTACCTCATTGTGCCTCTTTTTTTCTTTGGATCATGTGCTGTTTGGTGACTATTTTTTTCAAGTGCCATCCTGTCTGACACTGCAGTGCCACTCCTAGATGGGCAAGGTGTTTGTGTCGGCCACTAGGGTCGCTTAGCTTTGTCACACAGCTACCTCATTGCGCCTCTTTTTTTCTTTGCATCATGTGCTGTTTGGGGACTATTTTTTTCAAGTGCCATCCTGTCTGACACTGCAGTGCCACTCCTAGATGGGCCAGGTGTTTGTGTCGGCCACTAGGGTCGCTTAGCTTAGTCACACAGCTACCTCATTGTGCCTCTTTTTTTCTTTGCATCATGTGCTGTTTGGGGACTATTTTTTTCAAGTGCCATCCTGTCTGACACTGCAGTGCCACTCCTAGATGGGCAAGGTGTTTGTGTCGGCCACTAGGGTCGCTTAGCTTTGTCACACAGCTACCTCATTGCGCCTCTTTTTTTCTTTGCATCATGTGCTGTTTGGGGACTATTTTTTTCAAGTGCCATCCTGTCTGACACTGCAGTGCCACTCCTAGATGGGCCAGGTGTTTGTGTCGGCCACTAGGGTCGCTTAGCTTAGTCACACAGCTACCTCATTGCGCCTCTTTTTTTCTTTGCATCGTGCTGTTTGGGGACTATTTTTTTCAAGTGCCATCCTGTCTGACACTGCAGTGCCACTCCTAGATGGGCCAGGTGTTTGTTTCGGCCACTAGGGTCGCTTAGCTTAGTCACACAGCTACCTCATTGCGCCTCTTTTTTTCTTTGCATCATGTGCTGTTTGGGGACTATTTTTTTCAAGTGCCATCCTGTCTGACACTGCAGTGCCACTCCTAGATGGTCCAGGTGTTTGTGTCGGCCACTAGGGTCGCTTAGCTTAGTCACACAGCTACCTCATAGCGCCTATTTTTTTCTTTGCATCATGTGCTGTTTGGGGACTATTTTTTTCAAGTGCCATCCTGTCTGACACTGCAGTGCCACTCCTAGATGTGCCAGGTGTTTGTGTCGGCCACTAGGGTCGCTTAGCTTAGTCACACAGCTACCTCATTGCGCCTCTTTTTTTCTTTGCATTATGTGCTGTTTGGGGACTATTTTTTTCAAGTGCCATCCTGTCTGACACTGCAGTGCCACTCCTAGATGGGCCAGGTGTTTGTGTCGGCCACTTGGGTCGCTGAGCTTAGTTACACAGCTACCTCATTGCGCCTCTTTTTTTCTTTGCATCATGTGCTGTTTGGGGACTATTTTTTTCAAGTGCCATCCTGTCTGACACTGCAGTGCCACTCCTAGATGGGCCAGGTGTTTGTGTCGGCCACTAGGGTCGCTTAGCTTAGTCACACAGCTACCTCATTGCGCCTCTTTTTTTCTTTGCATCATGTGCTGTTTGGGGACTATTTTTTTCAAGTGCCATCCTGTCTGACACTGCAGTGCCACTCCTAGATGGGCCAGGTGTTTGTGTCGGCCACTAGGGTCACTTAGCTTAGTCACACAGCTGCCTCATTGCGCCTCTTTTTTTCTTTGCATCATGTGCTGTTTGGGGACTATTTTTTTGAAGTGCCATCCTGCCTGACACTGCAGTGCCACTCCTAGATGGGGCAGGTGTTTGTGTCGGCCACTTATGTCGCTTAGTTTAGCCATCCAGCGACCTCAGTGCAAATTTTAGGACTAAAAATAATATTGTGAGGTGTGAGGTGTTCAGAATAGGCTGAAAATGAGTGGAAATTATGGTTATTGAGGTTAATAATACCATGGGAACAAAATGACCCCCAATTTCTATGATTTAAGCTGTTTTTTAGTGTTTTTTGAAAAAAACACCCGAATCCGAAACACACCCGAATCCGACAAAAAATTTCCGGTGAGGTTTTGCCAAAACGCGTCCGAACCCAAAACACGGCCGCGGAACCGAACCCAAAACCAAAACACAAAACGCGAAAAATTTCCGGTGCACATCATTACGCACGGTTTTCAAAGCATAAAGATTATGAATGAGGAATGTATGGCATTTTGTGGAGATTGCTAGGTGTATTTAGAGTAATGGATAGACTGGTTGGAAAGGAAATGGTTAAAAAATATTTTTTTCATGTCCCTGGGAAGTCTCTTCATGAGATTCCTTTTGATCATCCCAATACAACTTTATGTGGGACTTTCTTGGTTCAGTATATTTCAACCAATGCAGAAACATTCAAACATATTACAGGTTGAGTATCCCTTATCCAAAATGCTTGGGACCAGAGGTATTTTGGATATTGGATTTTTCCGTATTTTGGAATAATTGCATACCATAATGAGATATCATGGTGATGGGACCTAAATCTAAGCACAGAATGCATCTATGTTTTATATACACCTCATACACACAGCCTGAAGGTCATTTTAGCCAATATTTTTTATAACTTTGTACATTAAACAAAGTGTGTGTTTATTCACACAATTCATTTATGTTTCATATACACCTTATACACACAGCCTGAAGGTCATTTAATACATTATTTTTAATAACTTTGTGTATTAAACAAAGTTTGTGTACATTGAGTCATCAAAAAACAAAGGTTTCACTATCTCACTCTCACTCAAAAAAGTCCGTATTTCGGAATATTCCGTATTTCGGAATATTTGGATATGGGATACTCAACCTGTATTAAATTCTGTTTTAAAGTAGACCGATGGACAATAAGTCAGTTGTGCAGTTTCCTCAATGTTACGCTAATTGTTTACGCTTTATTCCTAGCTACAGGCGTACCTATGCGTATCGACACTTAGTGTACCTTTTGAGCATTTGTGATGCTCTCGTAATACAGTACCTTGGTGATTATATATGGCTACAGCAATATAATACACTTAAACCTTAGTATAGTGTTGGAAATAGAGATGTGCACCGGAAATTTTTCGGGTTTTCGTTGTGGATTCGGTTCCGCGGCCGTGTTTTGGATTCGGACGAGTTTTGGCAAAACCTCCCTGAAAATCTTTTGGCGGATTCGGGTGTGTTTTGGATTCGGGTGTTTTTTTGTTAAAAAACCCTCAAAAACAGCTTAAATCATAGAATTTGGGGGTAATTTTGATCCCATAGTATTATTAACCTCAATGACCATAATTTCCACTAATTTCCAGTCTATTCTGAACACCTCCAACCTCACAATATTATTTTTAGTCCTAAAATTTGCACCGAGGTCGCTGGATGACTAAGCTAAGCGACCCAAGTGGGCGGCACAAACACCTGGCACATCTAGGAGTGGCACTGCAGTTTCAGACAGGATGGCACTTAAAAAAATTAGCCCCAAACATCACATGATGCAGAGATAAATAAAAAAAAGAGGTGCAAGATGGTATTGTCCTTGGGCCCTCCCAGCCACTCTTATGTTGTATAAACAGGACATGCACACTTTAACAATCCCATCATTTCAGCCACAGGGTCTGCCACATGACTGTGACTGAAATGACTGGTTGGTTTGGGCCCCCACCAAAAAAGAAGCAATTAATCTCTCCTTGCACAAACTGGCTCTACATAGGCAAGATGTCCACCTCCTCCTCATCGTCCGATTCCTCACCTCTTTCACTGTGTACATCCCCTTCCTCACAGAGTATTAATTCGTCCCCACTGGAATACACCATCTCAGGTCCCTGTGTACTTTCTGGAGGCAATTGCTGGTGAATGTCTCCATGGAGGAATTGATTATAATTCATTTTGATGAACATCATCTACTCCACATTTTCTGGAAGTAACCTCATACGCCGATTGCTGACAAGGTGACCGGCTGCACTAAACACTCTTTCGGAGTACACACTGGAGGGGGGGCAACTTAGGTAACGAAAAGCCAGTTTGTGTAAGGGCCTCCAAATTGCCTCTTTTTCCTGCCAGTATACGTACGGACTGTCTGACGTGCCTACTTGGATACTGTCACTCATATAATCCTCCACCATTCTTTCAATGGTCACAGAATCATATGCAGTGACAGTAGATGACATGTTAGTAATCGTTGTCAGGTCCTTCAGTCCGGACCAGATGTCAGCACTCACTCCAGACTGCACTGCATCACCGCCAGCGGGTAGGCTCGGAATTCTTAGCCTTTTCCTCGCAACAGATTGACCACCCGTGAATCCTGGTTAAGCGAATGAAGGGCTCGATCCACATGCTTAGCAGAATCGCTTCGTTTTAGCTCCTCCTTCAATCTCTCCAGCTGCTTCTGCAAAAGTCTGATGAGGGGAATGACCTGACTCAGGCTGGCAGTGTCTGAACTGACTTCACGTGTGGCAAGTTCAAAGGGTTGCAGAACCTTGCACAACGTTGAAATCATTCTCCACTGCGCTTGAGTCAGGTGCATTCCCTCTCCTTTGCCTATATCGTAGGCAGATGTATAGGCTTGAATGGCCTTTTGCTGCTCCTCCATCCTCTGAAGCATATAGAGGGTTGAATTCCACCTCGTTACCACCTCTTGCTTCAGATGATGGCGGGGCAGGTTCAGGAGTGTTTGCTGGTTCTCCAGTCTTCGGCACGCGGTGGCTGAATGCCGAAAATGGCCCACAATTCTTCGGGACACCGACTGCATCGCTTGCACGCCCCTGTTGTTTTTTAAATAATTCTGCACCACCAAATTCAATGTACAGTATGTGCAAAACATGGGACGTGCTGGAATTTGCCCACATGTAATGCGCGCACAATATTGGTGGTGTTGACCGATGTCACAAATCCCCAGGAGAGTCCAATTGGGTTAAGCCATTCTGCGATGATGTTCCTCAATTTCCGTAAGAGGTTGTCAGCTGTGTGCCTCTTATGGAAAGCGGTGATACAAAGCGTAGCCTGCCTAGGAACGAGTTGGCATTTGCGAGATGCTGCTACTGGTGCCGCCGCTGCTGTTCTTGCTGCGGGAGGCAATACATCTACCCAGTGGGCTGTCACTGTCATATAGTCCTGAGTTTCCCCTTCTCCACTTGTCCACATGTCCGTGGTTAAGTGGACATTGGGTACAACTGCATTTTTTAGGACACTGGTGACTCTTTTTCTGACTTCTGTGTACATTCTCGGTATCGCCTGCCTAAAGAAGTGGAACCTAGATGGTATTTGGTACCAGGGACACAGTACCTCAAGCAATTCTCTAATTCCCTGTGAATTAACGGTGGATACCGGACACACGTTTAACACCAACACAGCTGCCAAGGCCTGAGTTATCCGCTTTGCAGCAGGATGACTGCTGTGATATTTCATCTTTCTTGCAAAGGACTGTTGGACAGTCAATTGCTTACTGGAAGTAGTACAAGTGGTCTTCTGACTTCCCCTCTGGGATGACAATTGACTCCCAGCAGCAACAACAGCAGCGCCAGCAGCAGTAGGCATTACACTCAAGGATCCATCGGAGAAATCCCAGTTAGGAGGGGACTCGTCAGACTTGCCAGTGACATGGCCTGCAGGACTATTGGCTTTCCTGTCTAAGGAGGAAATTGACACTGAGGGAGTTGGTGGTGTGGTTTGCAGGAGCTTGGTTACAAGAGGAAGGGATTTAGTTGTCAGTGGACTGCTTCCGCTGTCACCCAAAGTTTTTGAACTTGTCAATGACTTCTGATGAATGCGCTGCAGGTGACGTATAAGGGAGGATGTTCCTAGGTGGTTAACTTCCTTACCCCTACTTATTACAGCTTGACAAAGGCAACACACGGCTTGACACCTGTTGTCCGCATTTGTGTTAAAATTATTCCACACCGAAGAGGTGATTTTTTTTGTAATTTGACCAGGCATGTCAATGTTCATATTCGTCCCACGGACAACAGGTGTCTCCCCGGGTGCCTGACTTAAACAAACCACCTCACCATCAGAATCCTCCTTGTCAATTTCCTCCTCAGCGCCAGCAACACCCATATCCTCATCCTGGTGTACTTCAACAGTGACATCTTCAATTTGACTATCAGGAACTGGACTGCAGGTGCTCCTTCCAGCACTTGCAGGGGGCGTGCAAATGGTGGAAGGCGCCACCTCTTCCCGTCCAGTGTTGGGAAGGTCAGGCATCGCAACCGCTGACACAATTAGACTCTCCTTGGGGATTTGTGATTTAGAAGAATGCACAGTTCTTTGCTGTGCTTTTGCCAGCTTAAGTCTTTTCATTTTTCTAGCGGGAGGATGAGTGCTTCCATCCTCATGTGAAGCTGAACCACTAGCCAAGAACATAGGCCAGGGCCTCAGCCGTTCCTTGCCACTCCGTGTCATAAATGGCATATTGGCAAGGTTACGCTTCTCCTCAGACGCTTTTAATTTAGATTTTTGGGTCATTTTACTGAACTTTTGTTTTTTGGACTTTCATGCTCTCTACTATGACATTGGGCATCGGCCTTGGCAGACGACGTTGATGGCATTTCATCATCTCGGCTATGACTAGTGGCAGCAGCTTCTGCACAAGGTGGAAGTGGATCTTGATCTTTCCCTATTTTACCCTCCACATTTTTGTTCTCCATCTTTTAATGTGTGGAATTATATGCCAGTAATATATCAATAGCAATGGCCTACTGTACTGTACTATATGTATACTACTGGTCACCAAAATGCTGCCCTGTCCTACTATATACTGCTCATAATAATGCAGCACATAGATAGTACACTTGTCACAGAGCTGCAAGATACAGCAATGGCCTGCTGTACTGTACTATATGTATACTTCTGGTCACCAAAATGCTGCACTGTCCTACTATATACTGCTCACAATAATGCAGCACAGAGAAAGTATACTTGACACAGAGCTGCAAGATACAGCAATGGCCTACTGTACTGTACTATATGTATACTGCTGGTCACCAAAATGCTGCACTGTCCTACTATATACTGCTCACAATAATGCAGCACAGAGATAGTATACTTGAAACAGAGCTGCAAGATACAGCAATGGCCTACTGTACTGTACCATATGTATACTGCTGGTCACCAAAATGCAGCACACTGAGCACAGATATTTGCAGCACACTGAGTACAGATATGGAGCGTTTTCAGGCAGAGAATGCAGATACTTGCAGCACACTGAGCACAGATATTTGCAGCACACTGAGCACAGATATTTGCAGCATACTGAGCACAGATACAGAGCATTTCAGGGAGAGAACCCAGCCACATCCTCTCCATTCAATCTCCAATGCATGAGTGAAAATGGCGGCGACGCGCGGCTCTTAATATAGAATACGAATATCGCGAGAATCCGACCGCAGGATGATGACGTTCAGGCGCGTTCGGGTTAACCGAGCAAGGCTACCTCGGACCCGTGTAAAATAGGTGAAGTTCGGGGGGGTTCGGATCTCGGAGAACTGAACCCGCTTATCTCTAATTGGAAGCATCCCTGATGCTTCGCCAGATTAACAAAATAACTAAGTCGAGACAGACGGGTAAGTTTGAATCAAAGGTCCAACCCAATAACCTTATATATTAGTCCCTAGCGGACACAAGAGGATAACAATACTACACTGTGGCAACACAATACAATTCAAAGATACAATAATACATACAATAATATACAACAGACACAGGGGAAATAAATGCGAGTACAATTAGCAATACAACTATACCAATACAATAGTAACAGTTACCGTCATACATACGCTGCGCCACTGGATTCCAGGCCTCAGTCGTCTTACAAGATGACCTCTGAGAAAGGTGACTGAAACCTGGGCCAGGTGCGTCCTTTTATACAATGTTCCAATAACAGTTCAATGGGGAATGTAAGATCTTCTTCCATTGGTCCAGGGGTGGGACATATTCAGTACACCGTGGGTGATTGGTCAGCTCGAACACTGGGCAATACCTAATCTTGTAATGTGATTACAGTTGTTTACCTCTGGGCTCCCACCTAAAGACCAGTTTAAACTAGAGATGAGCGGGTTCGGTTCCTCTGGATCGGAACCCCCCTGAACTTCACCTATTTTACACAGGTCCGAGGCAGCCTCGGATCCTCCCGCCTTGCTCGGTTAACCAGAACGCGCCCAAACGTCATCATCCCGCTGTCGGATTCTCGCGAGATTCGTATTCTATATAAGAAGCCGTGCGTGGCCGCCGTTTTCACTCGTGCATTGGAGATTGAACGGAGAGGACGTGGCAGCGTTCTCTCCCTGAAAAGCTCCGTAATCTGTGCTCAGTGTGCTGCAAATATCTGTGCTCAGTGTGCTGCAAATAATCTGTGCTCAGTGTGCTGAAAATATCTATGTTCTCTGTCTGAAAACGCTCCATATCTGTGCTCAGTGTGCTGCAAATATCTGTGCTCAGTGTGCTTAATTGTGGGGATTGGGGACCACCAGTATAATAGTAGTACAGTACAGTAGGTCACTGCTGTATGTTGCAGCTCTGTGTCACTGAGTGCACGTATCCATTCCATATCTGTACGGCATTTTTGTGAGCAGTATATATAGTATTACAGACAGTGCAGCATTTTGATGACCCAACTGTATATAGTTGTGTACAGTAGGCCATTGCTGTATCTTGCAGCTCTGTGTCACTGAGTGCACGTATCCATTCCATATCTGTGCGGCATTTTTGTGAGTAGTATATATAGTATTACAGTGCAGCATTTTGGTGACCCAACAGTATATAGTTGTGTACAGTAGGCCATTGCTGTATCTTGCAGCTCTGTGTCACTGAGTGCACCTATCCATTCCATATCTGTGCGGCATTTTTGTGAGCAGTATATATAGTATTACAGTGCAGCATTTTGGTGACCCAACAGTATATAGTTGTGTACAGTAGGCCATTGCTGTATCTTGCAGCTCTGTGTCACTGAGTGCACGTATCCATTCCATATCTGTGCGGCATTTTTGTGAGCAGTATATATAGTATTACAGTGCAGCATTTTGGTGACCCAACAGTATATAGTTGTGTACAGTAGGCCATTGCTGTATCTTGCAGCTCTGTGTCACTGAGTGCACGTATCCATTCCATATCTGTGCGGCATTTTTGTGAGCAGTATATATAGTATTACAGTGCAGCATTTTGGTGACCCAACAGTATATAGTTGTGTACAGTAGGCCATTGCTGTATCTTGCAGCTCTGTGTCACTGAGTGTACGTATCCATTCCACACACATTAAAAAATGGAGAACAAAAATGTGGAGGGTAAAATAGGGAAAGATCAAGATCCACTTCCACCTCGTGCTGAAGCTGCTGCCACTAGTCATGGCCGAGACGATGAAATGCCATCAACGTCGTCTGCCAAGGCCGACGCCCAATGTCATAGTAGAGAACATGTAAAATCCAAAAAACAAAAGTTCAGTAAAATGACCCAAAAATCAAAATTAAAAGCATCTGAGGAGGAGCGTAACCTTGCCAATATATTTACGACACGGAGTGGCAAGGAACAGCTGAGGCCCTCTCCTATGTTCCTCATGACTAGTGGGTCAGCTTCACATGAGGATGGAAGCACTCATCCTCCCGCTAGAAAAATGAAAAGACTTAAGCTGGCAAAAGCACAGCAAAGAACTGTGCATTCTTCTAAATCACAAATCCCCAAGGAGAGTCCAATTGTGTCGGTTGCGATGCCTGACCTTCCCAACACTGGACGGGATGAGGTGGCGCCTTCCACCATTTGCACGCCCCCTGCAAGTGCTGGAAGGAGCACCCGCAGTCCAGTTCCTGATAGTCAAGTTGAAGATGTCATTGTTGAAGTACACCAGGATGAGGATATGGGTGTTGCTGGCACTGAGGAGGAAATTGACAAGGAGGATTCTGATGGTGAGGTGGTTTGTTTAAGTCAGGCACCCGGGGAGACACCTGTTGTCCGTGGGACGAATATGGCCATTGACATGCCTGGTCAAATTAAAAAAAAATCACCTCTTCGGTGAGAAATTACTTTAACAGAAATGCGGTAAACAGGTGTCAAGCCGTGTGTTGCCTTTGTCAAGCTGTAGTAAGTAGGGGTAAGGACGTTAACCACTTAGGAACATCCTCCCTTATATGTCACCTGGAGCGCATTCATCAGAAGTCATTGACAAGTTCAAAAACTTTGGGTGACAGCGGAAGCAGTCCACTGACAACTAAATCCCTTCCTCTTGTACCCAAGCTCCTGCAAACCACACCACCAACTCCCTCAGTGTCAATTTCCTCCTTAGACAGGAAAGCCAATAGTCCTGCAGGCCATGTCACTGGCAAGTCTGACGAGTACTCTCCTGCCTGGGATTCCTCCGATGCATCCTTGAGTGTAACGCCTACTGCTGCTGGCGCTGTTGTTGTTGCTGCTGGGAGTCGATCGTCATCCCAGAGGGGAAGTCGGAAGACCACTTGTACTACGTCCAGTAAGCAATTGACTGTCCAACAGTCCTTTGTGAGAAATACGAAATATCACAGCAGTCATCCTGCTGCAAAGCGGATAACTTAGGTCTTGGCAGCTGCGGTGGTTTTAAACGTGTGTCCGGTATCCACCGTTAATTCACAGGGAATTAGAGAATTGCTTGAGGTACTGTGTCCCCGGTACCAAATACCATCTAGGTTCCATTTCTCTAGGCAGGCGATACCAAGAATGTACACAGACGTCAGAAAAAGAGTCACCAGTGTCCTAAAAAATGCAGTTGTACCCAATGTCCACTTAACCACGGACATGTGGACAAGTGGAGCAGGGCAGACTCAGGACTATATGACTGTGACAGCCCACTGGGTAGATGTATTGCCTCCCGCAGCAAGAACAGCAGCGGCGGCACCAGTAGCAGCATCTTGCAAACACCAACTCGTTCCTAGGCAGGCTACGCTTTGTATCACCGCTTTTCATAAGAGGCACACAGCTGACAACCTCTTAAGGAAATTGAGGAACATCATCGCAGAATGGCTTACCCCAATTGGACTCTCCAGGGGATTTGTGACATCAGACAACGCCACCAATATTGTGCGTGCATTACATGTGGGCAAATTCCAGCACGTCCCATGTTTTGCACATACATTGAATTTGGTGGTGCAGAATATTTAAAAAAACGACAGGGGCGTGCAAGAGATGCTGTCGGTGGCCCGAAGTATTGCGGGCCACTTTCGGCATTCAGCCACCGCGTGCCGAAGACTGGAGCACCAGCAAACATACCTGAACCTGCCCCGCCATCATCTGAAGCAAGAGGTGGTAACGAGGTGGAATTCAACCCTCTATATGCTTCAGAGGATGGAGGAGAAGCAAAAGGCCATTCAAGCCTATACAGCTACCTACGATATAGGCAAAGGAGGGGGAATGCACCTGACTCAAGCGCAGTGGAGAATTATTTCAACGTTGTGCAAGGTTCTGCAACCCTTTGAACTTGCCACACGTGAAGCCAGTTCAGACACTGCCAGCCTGAGTAAGGTCATTCCCCTCATCAGGCTTTTGCAGAAGCAGCTGGAGAGATTGAAGGAGGAGCTAAAACGGAGCGATTCCGCTAGGCATGTGGGACTTGTGGATGGAGCCCTTAATTCGCTTAACCGGTATTCACGGGTGGTCAATCTGTTGGAATCAGAGCACTACATTTTGGCCACCGTGCTCGATCCTAGATTTAAAACCTTCGTTGTATCTCTCTTTCTGGCAGACACAGGTCTGCAGATGTTCAAAGACCTGCTGGTGAGACAACTGGGGCTGCGAGGAAAAGGCTAAGAATACCGAGCCCACCCGCTGGTGGTGATGCAGGGCAGTCTGGAGCGAGTGCTGACATCTGGTCCGGACTGAAGGACCTGCCAACGATTACTGGCATGTCGTCTACTGTCACTGCATATGATTCTGTCACCATTGAAAGAATGGTGTAGGATTATATGAGTGACCGCATCCAAGTAGGCCGTCAGACATTCTGTACGTATACTGGCAGGAAAAAGAGGCAATTTGGAGGCCCTTGCACAAACTGGCTTTATTATACCTAAGTTGCCCCCCCCCCCTCCAGTGTGTACTCCGAAAGAGTGTTTGGTGCAGCTAGTCACCTTGTCTGCAATCGGCGTACGAGGTTACTTCCAGAAAATGTGGAGAAGATGATGTTCATCAAAATGAATTATAATAATCAATTCCTCCGTGGAGACATTCACCAGCAATTGCCTCCAGAAAGTACACAGGGACCTGAGATGGTGGATTCCAGTGGGGACGAATTAATAATCTGTGAGGAGGGGGATGTACACAGTAAAAGGGGTGAGGAATCGGACGATGAGGAGGAGGTGGACATCTTGCCTCTGTAGAGCCAGTTTGTGCAAGGAGAGATTGATTGCTTCTTTTTTGGTGGGGGCCCAAACCAACCAGTCATTTCAGACACAGTCGTGTGGCAGACCCTGTCGCTGAAATGATGGGTTTGTTAAAGTGTGCATGTCCTGTTTATACAACATAAGAGTGGGTGGGAGGGCCCAAGGACAATTCCATCTTGCACCTCTTTTTTCTTTAATTTATCTTTGCATCAAGTGATGTTTGGGGCCAATTTGTTAAGTGCCATCCTGTCTGACACTGCAGTGCCACTCCTAGATGGGCCAGGTGTTTGTGCCGGCCACTTGGGTCGCTTTGCTTAGTCATCCAGTGACCTTGGTGCAAATTTTAGGACTAAAAATAATATTGTGAGGTGTGAGGTGTTCAGAATAGACTGTAAATGAGTGGAAATTATGGTTATTGAGGTTAATAATACTATGGGATCAAAATGACCCCCAAATTCTATGATTTAAGCTATTTTTGAGGGTTTTTTGAAAAAAAACACCCGAATCCAAAACACACCCAAATCCGACAAAAAAATTTCAGGGAGGTTTTGCCAAAACGCGTCCGAATCCAAAACCAAAACACAAAACCCGAAAAATGTCCGGTGCACATCTCTAGTTTAAACTGACCACACTATCATACAGGAATATACATGAATCCGGTATCGCTAATAACTTGTTGCCACAATATCTGACAATATCCTCGCAATCACCGAACTACACGTATGGCTTGATATTTAATGGAAAAATACCTTTATATATATATAGTGTGTAGTGTAGTAGTCAGCAGCACTCCATTCATTCATAAGTAGTAAAATACAGCCGGTGCCTTCCCGGTAATATCCCAGTGATGGATATCCATAAACAAATGTAGAACTCAGCGGCACTCACGGCTCCCAGTCAGGGAATGAAAGAAGACACAGGCGTTGTGTACCAGTCAACGTTTCAATGTTATTTAGGTAAACCTGAGGAAAATGTTTACCTAAATAACATTGAAACGTTGACTGGTACACAACGCCTGTGTCTTCTTTCATTCCCTGACTGGGAGCCGTGAGTGCCGCTGAGTTCTACATTTGTTTATATATATATATATATATATATATATATATAGAATTGAAGACTACGGCGCTCGGGTGCAGTTTTGTGATAATTATACCATAAGTATAAAATTATAAAAATATAATAAAAAAACCCTTTTTTTAAAAACACTTCTCAATAAATTATTTGAGTGGCAGCTTGTAATACATAAACATATGCTTGGCATGCATATAAAATCTGTTGCAAGAATTAGTGAAAACAAGCGCCCAAGAGTGTAGTGATTAAATTCAGGGGGAGAGAAGGTATAAAGAAAGGGATGATAAGGATCAGCTTAAAACACTTATCTGGTAAAGAGAAGCTCAGCTCAAGCAGCACTCTTTTGTGGCTTAAAACATGCGGATAAAACAGAAGAAAACTAACATAGTGTATACCGTTTGAATTTCGTATTGTGTTACTGCTTAGTTTCACAGGCCTAATTAGGGAACTAGCTTATTCCCAAATGAGATCAATATATAGCCTGAGCAGTGTATATATTAAAAATACAAAGAATTTAATACACATAATCACATAAAAATTAGAGATGAGCGGGTTCGGTTTCTTTGAATCCGAACCCGCACGAACTTCACTTTTTTTTTCACGGGTCCGAGCGACTCGGATCTTCCCGCCTTGCTCGGTTAACCCGAGCGCGCCCGAACGTCATCATGACGCTGTCGGATTCTCGCGAGACTCGGATTCTATATAAGGAGCCGCGCGTCGCCGCCATTTTCACACGTGCATTGAGATTGATAGGGAGAGGACGTGGCTGGTGTCCTCTCCATTTAGATTAGATTTAGAAGAGAGAGAGAGAGAGAGAGATTGCTGTGATACTGTAGATTAGAAGAGAGTGCAGAGTGCAGACAGAGTTTAGTGACTGACGACCACAGTGACCAGTGACCACCAGAGACAGTGCAGTTGTTTGTTTTATTTAATATATCCGTTCTCTGCCTGAAAAAAACGATACACAGTCACACAGTGACTCAGTCTGTGTGCACTGCTCAGCCCAGTGTGCTGCACATCAATGTATTGTATATAAAGCTTATAATTGTGGGGGAGACTGGGGAGCACTGCAGGTTGTTATAGCAGGAGCCAGGAGTACATGATAAATAATATTATATTAAAATTAAACAGTGCACACTTTTGCTGCAGGAGTGCCACTGCCAGTGTGACTAGTGGTGACCAGTGCCTGACCACCAGTATATTAGTAGTATTGTATACTATCTCTTTATCAACCAGTCTATATTAGCAGCAGACACAGTACAGTGCGGTAGTTCACGGCTGTGGCTACCTCTGTGTCGGCACTCGGCAGGCAGTCCGTCCATCCATAATTGTATTATAATATATACCACCTAACCGTGGTTTTTTTTTCGTTCTTTATACCGTCGTCATACTAGTTGTTACGAGTATACTACTATCTCTTTATCAACCAGTGTACAGTGCGGTAGTTCACGGCTGTGGCTACCTCTGTGTCGGAACTCGGCAGGCAGTCCGTCCATCCATAATTGTATTATAATATATACCACCTAACCGTGGTTTTTTTTTCGTTCTTTATACCGTCGTCATACTAGTTGTTACGAGTATACTACTATCTCTTTATCAACCAGTGTACAGTGCGGTAGTTCACGGCTGTGGCTACCTCTGTGTCGGCACTCGGCAGGCAGTCCGTCCAACCATAATTGTATTATATACCACCTAACCGTGGTTTTTTTTTCATTCTTTATACCGTCGTCATACTAGTTGTTACGAGTATACTACTATCTCTTTATCAACCAGTGTACAGTGCGGTAGTTCACGGCTGTGGCTACCTCTGTGTCGGCACTCGGCAGGCAGTCCGTCCAACCATAATTGTATTATATACCACCTAAACGTGGTTTTTTTTTCATTCTTTATACCGTCGTCATACTAGTTGTTACGAGTATACTACTATCTCTTTATCAACCAGTGTACAGTGCGGTAGTTCACGGCTGTGGCTACCTCTGTGTCGGCACTCGGCAGCCCGTCCATAATTGTATATACCAGTGACCTAACCGTGGTTTTTTTTTCTTTCTTTATACATACATACTAGTTACGAGTATACTATCTCTTTATCAACCAGTCTATATATTAGCAGCAGACACAGTACAGTGCGGTAGTTCACGGCTGTGGCTACCTCTGTGTCGGCACTCGGCAGCCCGTCCATAATTGTATATACCACCTAACCGTGGTTTTTTTTTCTTTCTTTATACATACATACTAGTTACGAGTATACTATCTCTTTATCAACCAGTCTATATATTAGCAGCAGACACAGTACAGTGCGGTAGTTCACGGCTGTGGCTACCTCTGTGTCGGCACTCGGCAGCCCGTCCATAATTGTATATACCAGTGACCTAACCGTGGTTTTTTTTTCTTTCTTTATACATACATACTAGTTACGAGTATACTATCTCTTTATCAACCAGTCTATATATTAGCAGCAGACACAGTACAGTGCGGTAGTTCACGGCTGTGGCTACCTCTGTGTCGGCACTCGGCAGCCCGTCCATAATTGTATACTAGTATCCAATCCATCCATCTGCATTGTTTACCTGAGGTGCCTTTTAGTTGTGCCTATTAAAATATGGAGAACAAAAATGTTGAGGTTCCAAAATTAGGGAAAGATCAAGATCCACTTCCACCTCGTGCTGAAGCTGCTGCCACTAGTCATGGCCGAGACGATGAAATGCCAGCAACGTCGTCTGCCAAGGCCGATGCCCAATGGCATAGTACAGAGCATGTCAAAACCAAAACACCAAATATCAGTAAAAAAAGGACTCCAAAACCTAAAATAAAATTGTCGGAGGAGAAGCGTAAACTTGCCAATATGCCATTTACCACACGGAGTGGCAAGGAACGGCTGAGGCCCTGGCCTATGTTCATGGCTAGTGGTTCAGCTTCACATGAGGATGGAAGCACTCAGCCTCTCGCTAGAAAACTGAAAAGACTCAAGCTGGCAAAAGCACCGCAAAGAACTGTGCGTTCTTTGAAATCCCAAATCCACAAGGAGAGTCCAATTGTGTCGGTTGCGATGCCTGACCTTCCCAACACTGGACGTGAAGAGCATGCGCCTTCCACCATTTGCACGCCCCCTGCAAGTGCTGGAAGGAGCACCCGCAGTCCAGTTCCTGATAGTCAGATTGAAGATGTCAGTGTTGAAGTACACCAGGATGAGGAGGATATGGGTGTTGCTGGCGCTGGGGAGGAAATTGACCAGGAGGATTCTGATGGTGAGGTGGTTTGTTTAAGTCAGGCACCCGGGGAGACACCTGTTGTCCGTGGGAGGAATATGGCCGTTGACATGCCAGGTGAAAATACCAAAAAAATCAGCTCTTCGGTGTGGAGGTATTTCACCAGAAATGCGGACAACAGGTGTCAAGCCGTGTGTTCCCTTTGTCAAGCTGTAATAAGTAGGGGTAAGGACGTTAACCACCTCGGAACATCCTCCCTTATACGTCACCTGCAGCGCATTCATAATAAGTCAGTGACAAGTTCAAAAACTTTGGGTGACAGCGGAAGCAGTCCACTGACCAGTAAATCCCTTCCTCTTGTAACCAAGCTCACGCAAACCACCCCACCAACTCCCTCAGTGTCAATTTCCTCCTTCCCCAGGAATGCCAATAGTCCTGCAGGCCATGACACTGGCAAGTCTGACGAGTCCTCTCCTGCCTGGGATTCCTCCGATGCATCCTTGCGTGTAACGCCTACTGCTGCTGGCGCTGCTGTTGTTGCCGCTGGGAGTCGATGGTCATCCCAGAGGGGAAGTCGTAAGCCCACTTGTACTACTTCCAGTAAGCAATTGACTGTTCAACAGTCCTTTGCGAGGAAGATGAAATATCACAGCAGTCATCCTACTGCAAAGCGGATAACTGAGTCCTTGACAACTATGTTGGTGTTAGACGTGCGTCCGGTATCCGCCGTTAGTTCACAGGGAACTAGACAATTTATTGAGGCAGTGTGCCCCCGTTACCAAATACCATCTAGGTTCCATTTCTCTAGGCAGGCGATACCGAGAATGTACACGGACGTCAGAAAAAGACTCACCAGTCTCCTAAAAAATGCAGTTGTACCCAATGTCCACTTAACCACGGACATGTGGACAAGTGGAGCAGGGCAGGGTCAGGACTATATGACTGTGACAGCCCACTGGGTAGATGTATGGACTCCCGCCGCAAGAACAGCAGCGGCGGCACCAGTAGCAGCATCTCGCAAACGCCAACTCTTTCCTAGGCAGGCTACGCTTTGTATCACCGCTTTCCAGAATACGCACACAGCTGAAAACCTCTTACGGCAACTGAGGAAGATCATCGCGGAATGGCTTACCCCAATTGGACTCTCCTGTGGATTTGTGGCATCGGACAACGCCAGCAATATTGTGTGTGCATTAAATATGGGCAAATTCCAGCACGTCCCATGTTTTGCACATACCTTGAATTTGGTGGTGCAGAATTTTTTTAAAAACGACAGGGGCGTGCAAGAGATGCTGTCGGTGGCCAGAAAAATTGCGGGACACTTTCGGCGTACAGGCACCACGTACAGAAGACTGGAGCACCACCAAAAACTACTGAACCTGCCCTGCCATCATCTGAAGCAAGAAGTGGTAACGAGGTGGAATTCAACCCTCTATATGCTTCAGAGGTTGGAGGAGCAGCAAAAGGCCATTCAAGCCTATACAATTGAGCACGATATAGGAGATGGAATGCACCTGTCTCAAGTGCAGTGGAGAATGATTTCAACGTTGTGCAAGGTTCTGATGCCCTTTGAACTTGCCACACGTGAAGTCAGTTCAGACACTGCCAGCCTGAGTCAGGTCATTCCCCTCATCAGGCTTTTGCAGAAGAAGCTGGAGGCATTGAAGAAGGAGCTAAAAGGGAGCGATTCCGCTAGGCATGCGGGACTTGTGGATGCAGCCCTTAATTCGCTTAACAAGGATTCACGGGTGGTCAATCTGTTGAAATCAGAGCACTACATTTTGGCCACCGTGCTCGATCCTAGATTTAAAGCCTACCTTGGATCTCTCTTTCCGGCAGACACAGGTCTGCTGGGGTTGAAAGACCTGCTGGTGACAAAATTGTCAAGTCAAGCGGAACGCGACCTGTCAACATCTCCTCCTTCACATTCTCCCGCAACTGGGGGTGCGAGGAAAAGGCTCAGAATTCCGAGCCCACCCGCTGGCGGTGATGCAGGGCAGTCTGGAGCGACTGCTGATGCTGACATCTGGTCCGGACTGAAGGACCTGACAACGATTACGGACATGTCGTCTACTGTCACTGCATATGATTCTCTCAACATTGATAGAATGGTGGAGGATTATATGAGTGACCGCATCCAAGTAGGC
This sequence comes from Pseudophryne corroboree, assembly GCF_028390025.1. Taxonomy (NCBI): domain Eukaryota; kingdom Metazoa; phylum Chordata; class Amphibia; order Anura; family Myobatrachidae; genus Pseudophryne; species Pseudophryne corroboree. Next base: position 338,298,360 of record NC_086447.1, on the reverse strand, counting down.
ACGTCACACAGTCCGTACTTATACTGGCAGGAAAAAGAGGCAATTTGGAGGCCCTTGCACAAACTGGCTTTATTCTACCTAAGTTGCCCTCCCACAAGTGTGTACTCCGAAAGAGTGTTTAGTGCCGCCGCTCACCTTGTCAGCAATCGGCGTACGAGGTTACATCCAGAAAATGTGGAGAAGATGATGTTCATTAAAATGAATTATAATCAATTCCTCCGCGGAGACATTGACCAGCAGCAATTGCCTCCACAAAGTACACAGGGAGCTGAGATGGTGGATTCCAGTGGGGACGAATTGATAATCTGTGAGGAGGGGGATGTACACGGTGATATATCGGAGGGTGAAGATGAGGTGGACATCTTGCCTCTGTAGAGCCAGTTTGTGCAAGGAGAGATTAATTGCTTCTTTTTTGGGGGGGGTCCAAACCAACCCGTCATATCAGTCACAGTCGTGTGGCAGACCCTGTCACTGAAATGATGGGTTGGTTAAAGTGTGCATGTCCTGTTTTGTTTATACAACATAAGGGTGGGTGGGAGGGCCCAAGGATAATTCCATCTTGCACCTCTTTTTTCTTTTCTTTTTCTTTGCATCATGTGCTGATTGGGGAGGGTTTTTTGGAAGGGACATCCTGCGTGACACTGCAGTGCCACTCCTAAATGGGCCCGGTGTTTGTGTCGGCCACTAGGGTCGCTAATCTTACTCACACAGTCAGCTACCTCATTGCGCCTCTTTTTTTCTTTGCGTCATGTGCTGTTTGGGGAGGGTTTTTTGGAAGGGACATCCTGCGTGACACTGCAGTGCCACTCCTAGATGGGCCCGGTGTTTGTGTCGGCCACTAGGGTCGCTAATCTTACTCACACAGCTACCTCATTGCGCCTCTTTTTTTCTTTGCGTCATGTGCTGTTTGGGGAGGGTTTTTTGGAAGGGACATCCTGCGTGACACTGCAGTGCCACTCCTAGATGGGCCCGGTGTTTGTGTCGGCCACTAGGGTCGCTAATCTTACTCACACAGCTACCTCATTGCGCCTCTTTTTTTCATTGCGTCATGTGCTGTTTGGGGAGGGTTTTTTGGAAGGGACATCCTGCGTGACACTGCAGTGCCACTCCTAGATGGGCCCGGTGTTTGTGTCGGCCACTAGGGTCGCTAATTTTACTCACACAGTCAGCTACCTCATTGCGCCTCTTTTTTTCTTTGCGTCATGTGCTGTTTGGGGAGGGTTTTTTGGAAGGGCCATCCTGAGTGACACTGCAGTGCCACTCCTAGATGGGCCCGGTGTTTGTGTCGGCCACTAGGGTCGCTAATCTTACTCACACAGTCAGCTACCTCATTGCGCCTCTTTTTTTCTTTGCGTCATGTGCTGTTTGGGGAGGGTTTTTTGGAAGGGCCATCCTGCGTGACACTGCAGTGCCACTCCTAGATGGGCCCGGTGTTTGTGTCGGCCACTAGGGTCGCTAATCTTACTCACACAGCTACCTCATTGCGCCTCTTTTTTTCTTTGCGTCATGTGCTGTTTGGGGAGGGTTTTTTGTAAGGGACATCCTGCGTGACACTGCAGTGCCACTCCTAGATGGGCCCGGTGTTTGTGTCGGCCACTAGGGTCGCTTATCTTACTCACACAGCGACCTCGGTGCAAATTTTAGGACTAAAAATAATATTGTGAGGTGTGAGGTATTCAGAATAGACTGAAAATGAGTGTAAATTATGGTTTTTGTGGTTAATAATACTTTGGGATCAAAATGACCCCCAAATTCTATGATTTAAGCTGTTTTTTAGTGTTTTTGGAAAAAAACACCCGAATCCAAAACACACCCGAATCCGACAAAAATAATTCGGTGAGGTTTTGCCAAAACGCGTTCGAACCCAAAACACGGCCTCGGAACCGAACCCAAAACCAAAACACAAAACCCGAAAAATTTCAGGCGCTCATCTCTAATAAAAATACACATAAAATGGCTGGATAACGGCCCTCATTCCGAGTTGTTCGCTCGGTATTTTTCATCGCATCGCAGTGAAAATCCGCTTAGTACGCATGCGCAATGTTCGCACTGCGACTGCGCCAAGTAACTTTACTATGATGAAAGTATTTTTACTCACGGCTTTTTCTTCGCTCCGGCGATCGTAATGTGATTGACAGGAAATGGGTGTTACTGGGCGGAAACACGGCGTTTCAGGGGCGTGTGGCTGAAAACGCTACCGTTTCCGGAAAAAGCGCAGGAGTGGCCGGGGAAACGGTGGGAGTGCCTGGGCGAACGCTGGGTGTGTTTGTGACGTCAACCAGGAACGACAAGCACTGAAATGATCGCACAGGCAGAGTAAGTCTGGAGCTACTCTGAAACTGCTAAGTAGTTAGTAATCGCAATATTGCGAATACATCGTTCGCAATTTTAAGAAGCTAAGATTCACTCCCAGTAGGCGGCGGCTTAGCGTGTGTAACTCTGCTAAAATCGCCTTGCGACCGATCAACTCGGAATGAGGGCCAACATGCGTACAGAATAAAAAATTATATCAAGCTTATCTGTCCATAACAATGGCTGGAATGCATGCATACAGAATTTAAAATAGTTTGAAGCTTATCTGTCCATAAAAGGAGATGTCTGCAGGTACTCCCAACACGTTTCGTCCGTCAGCAACAGGACTTCATCAAGGGGATGACCACACTGAGCAGGCTTTGCTCTATTTATGCCCAAAGGAGGTGATTAATGATGACATCACTTCCTGTGATTATCATTAGTTTTATTAAAGTACTTAGAGGAAAAACGATTTTTGATATTCTAAATGGCACCTCTTTTTTTGCATCATGTGATGTTTGTGGCCAATTTTTTGAAGTGCCATCCTGTTTGACACTGCAGTGCCACTCCTAGATGGGCCACGTGTTTGTGCCGGCCACTTGGGTCGCTTTGCTTAGTCATCCAGTGACCTCGGTGCACATTTTAGGACTAAAAATAATATTGTGAGGTGTTCAGAATAGACTGTAAATGAGTGGAAATTATGGTTATTGAGCTTAATAATACTATGGGATCAAAATGACCCCCAAATTCTATGATTTAAGCTATTTTTGAGGGTTTTTTGAAAAAAAAACACCCGAATCCAAAATACACCCGAATCCGACCAAAAAATTTCAGGGAGGTTTTGCCAAAACGCGTCCGAATCCAAAACCAAAACACAAAACCCGAAAAATGTCCGGTGCACATCTCTAGTTTAAACTGACCACACTATCATACAGGAATATACATGAATCCGGTATCGCTAATAACTTGTTGCCACAATATCTGACAATATCCTCGCAATCACCGAACTACACGTATGGCTTGATATTTAATGGAAAAATACCTTTATATATATATAGTGTGTAATGTAGTAGTCAGCAGCACTCCATTCATTCATAAGTAGTAAAATACAGCCGGTGCTTTCCCGGTAATATCCCAGTGATGGATATCCATAAACAAATGTAGAACTCAGCGGCACTCACGGCTCCCAGTCAGGGAATGAAAGAAGACACAGGCGTTGTGTACCAGTCAACGTTTCAATGTTATTTAGGTAAACCTGAGGAAAATGTTTACCTAAATAACATTGAAACGTTGACTGGTACACAACGCCTGTGTCTTCTTTCATTCCCTGACTGGGAGCCGTGAGTGCCGCTGAGTTCTACATTTGTTTATATATATATATATATATATATATATAGAATTGAAGACTACGGCGCTCGGGTGCAGTTTTGTGATAATTATACCATAAGTATAAAATTATAAAAATATAATAAAAAAAACCTTTTTTTAAAAACACTTCTCAATAAATTATTTGAGTGGCAGCTTGTAATACATAAACATATGCTTGGCATGCATATAAAATCTGTTGCAAGAATTAGTGAAAACAAGCGCCCAAGAGTGTAGTGATTAAATTCAGGGGGAGAGAAGGTATAAAGAAAGGGATGATAAGGATCCGCTTAAAACACTTATCTGGTAAAGAGAAGCTCAGCTCAAGCAGCACTCTTTTGTGGCTTAAAACATGCGGATAAAACAGAAGAAAACTAACATAGTGTATACCGTTTGAATTTCGTATTGTGTTACTGCTTAGTTTCACAGGCCTAATTAGGGAACTAGCTTATTCCCAAATGAGATCAATATATAGCCTGAGCAGTGTATATATTAAAAATACAAAGAATTTAATACACATAATCACATAAAAATACACATAAAATGGCTGGATAACATGCGTACAGAATAAAAAATTATATCAAGCTTATCTGTCCATAACAATGGCTGGAATGCATGCATACAGAATTTAAAATAGTTTGAAGCTTATCTGTCCATAAAAGGAGATGTCTGCAGGTACTCCCAACGCGTTTCGTCCGTCAGCAACAGGACTTCATCAAGGGGATGACCACACTGAGCAGGCTTTGCTCTATTTATGCCCAAAGGAGGTGATTAATGATGACATCACTTCCTGTGATTATCATTAGTTTTATTAAAGTACTTAGAGGAAAAACGATTTTTGATATTCTAAATGGCACCTCTTTTTTTGCATCATGTGATGTTTGTGGCCAATTTTTTGAAGTGCCATCCTGTTTGACACTGCAATGCCACTCCTAGATGGGCCAGGTGTTTGTGCCGGCCACTTGGGTCGCTTTGCTTAGTCATCCAGTGACCTCGGTGCACATTTTAGGACTAAAAATAATATTGTGAGGTGTTCAGAATAGACTGTAAATGAGTGGAAATTATGGTTATTGAGGTTAATAATACTATGGGATCAAAATGACCCCCAAATTCTATGATTTAAGCTATTTTTGAGGGTTTTTTGAAAAAAAAACACCCGAATCCAAAACACACCCGAATCCGACAAAAAAATTTCAGGGAGGTTTTGCCAAAACGCGTCCGAATCCAAAACCAAAACACAAAACCCGAAAAATGTCCGGTGCACATCTCTAGTTTAAACTGACCACACTATCATACAGGAATATACATGAATCCGGTATCGCTAATAACTTGTTGCCACAATATCTGACAATATCCTCGCAATCACTGAACTACACGTATGGCTTGATATTTAATGGAAAAATACCTTTTTATATATATATATATATATATATATTTATTTGCAGTTGACCAGTTGTCTTATGTATAACACATTGTGTAGGGGACAGGTCAGTGCTGTGTAAACCATAAGCCAGAATACATATGACATATCACTAGTAATTCAAGTATCAATATCTGGTCTGTATTTTATTGAATATAAACACACAGGATTCTCATGTGCATGGAAGCACACAATCAAGAATCTGCATATCTTTAGCTGTTGTATCGTATCTGGCTTCTTGTTTGTTAGAGACAATGGTAACACGGAATAAATGGGAACATTACCAAGCCTCAATTGTTCATGTTAACAATTGGGGCAAACAACGGTATTTACACATTAACTCAGTCAAAGTTCTATCTTCCATGGACACAATGCTTGTTTGGACAGAGCAATCTGATACTGTATGTTTTAGGATACTATAGGAATTTGTATTTCTGGCTGTAATACATTTGAGTGTACAGTATATTTTCTGTAAGTAAGAAATATTTGCTATTGTGTTACAGTATGATATATATTAACAAATGCGTCTTCTACCGTAATGCACACAGTAACTTGCCGTTACTGTCATTTATGCCCTACCTTATAGTACGCATATTTGACGCATGTATCGTAGATGCATCCATTAGTAAATGCCATAGTGTATTCTAAATATCAAAATATGCAATTTGACTTTGACAGTATATAAGTGACACATTGCATAAACTCATTCTCATGAATAATTAAAAAAAAAATCTAGACTAATCTGAGTTGTATTTTGGAGAAAATAGAGCATCTGAAATTAATAAAGAGGTAGTCGTAAATTGGCAGCAGAATGGACTATGAAGCTACATTTTACTTTTTCCACCATGTGCATTTCCAATGGGACCAGCAATCCCCCAAAATTAGGCCATACTCATTTTCTGGTGGCAATTTTCAAAACCAGAATCTGGACGTGTACCTCAGTGACATGCGGTGAGGTAAGGCAGAGCCTTTCCTGTCATACTAACATATACACCAGAGTTTTAACTATATAAACTATATGACAAATACAAAGAATAAATTAGAAATATCTTCTTTGTATTATTCTAATCATCTTTATAGTGAAAACTGTGGAGTAAAAAGTCTGTGACAGGTTTCACATCTCTGGTCAGAACGCATCAAATTTCCAGCAGTATACCTGTGTATAATGCCCACATGAACCCTTTGGCTCATATGTTGTGTGTAATTCTGGCTCTGGTACTAGCCAGTGCCTCTTGAGCCATTTATCTCACAGTACATCACTGGTGTACCTATATACTGTATGTATATGAAAGGCAAATATGTGCATTGATGTAAAATGAAACCTCCCTGAGCTTGCATGTTTTTTACAAAACTATGACAATCTGACATCTTTTCACATTTGACCGTATTTATTGGCCATATGCAATCCAGCTATTTCTCAATGATTAATGGCAAAGTGGGCACAGATTTAGCCATTAACGCCTTTGTTTTCAATACGTCTTATATTATTTTGTAAGCAAACGCTCTCACACATACAGCATGTATGTATGAAATTATATGGATACAGAATCATTTTGTTTATTCAATCTCATAATACTTAATACATTTTCTTTTAAAGGCACTTAAAATGGCACATGCTGGAATTTCTTTGTCAGAGTTAGAAGCATCTGTTGCATCTCCTTTCACTTCAAATATTCCTAATATTACATGTGTTCCAAAGCTCATCAAGTAAGTTGTCCTTCTGTCCTTCATCTGCAACAGTTATACAACCTAGAATGTTGGGAACTGTTTTTGACTTGAAATAAATAAAAATAAAGTATTACTGTGTCTAAAAGATACTATAACTAAGCAAGAACGTCTCAATGTATTATACTGTATTGTGTAATTCACAGTCTATAACCACTGTTTCATTGAAGTCTTGACAAAGGGAACCTCATTTATATTTAAACTGTGTTGACATATTTGGATTTTTGAGAGGGTGCATCTTATTTTTAACTCTAAGGAGTTATCATAATGTGATTTTGCAGGTAGATAAAAAGCATGGAATGCGTAAAAAAATCATAATTCCCATTGCAAAACTGCCAAAAAATAAACAAAACATTAAATCTAACTGTGAAAATAAAGCTGTATTGTGTGTGAATGCAAAAACACCAACTTGCTTCTCATCATGATTTGTCTGGGTATATACATTAGCGCACTTTAGGGGTTATTCAGGTTTGTTAGCAGGGTCGGACTGGTCCACAGGGGTACCAGGGAAACCACTGGTAAGCCCCACTGCCTGAATGCCCACTCCTTCCTTTCAGTGGCGTAAGTTCGTCACAGTTGCCCGGATGCAAGAAAAATATTGGAACCCCCCCTATTTCCTATATTAAGATAAATATATGTATGTATGTGTGCGTATATATATATATATATATATATATGTATGTATATATATATATATATATACGTGTGTGTGTGTGTGTGTGTGTGTGTGTGTGTGTGTGTGTGTGTGTGTGTGTGTGGAGTGTTCTGGAAAAAAAGTATATACTATATTTATACATTTAATTGTCTTTTGTTTTAAATTACACATTTCTTAGCAGTCATATCCAGGATTAGAATCAATGACCTGTTACACTGCAGCAGACACTTTACTGATGGAGCTATTTGCTCCTGTAGAGGAAGCATGAGAATTCTAACTATATGAAGTTACGTGTAATTGTCAGAGAAGTATCTTCATATAGTTAGAATTCTCATATTTCCGATACAGGAGCAAATAGCTTCATCAGTAAGGTGTCTGCTTCCAGTGTAATAGGTCGTGGTTTCTAATCCTGGGTATGACACTTGTAAAATGTGTATATTCAGTATAATAAAGAGGGTGTGATTTGTAAGGTGCAGGGACCAGTGAGGAAGTCGGCCACTGAAGAGATAGCGGCAGCTATCAATTAACTTAATTCAATGGTGTCACAGAATGGGAGGAGAGGTGCCCCCCTTCAGAGCAGAAGCCCGGCGGCAGATGACTCCGTTGCCTCCCAGAGTTCTGCCTCTGCTTCCTTTAGGTATCAGGTTCCAGACTGTGCACTTGTATTATACATGGTGGATATGTTGCATTACTCTGCACTAGACTATTGTGTATTTCAAGCCTCTGTGGATGCTGGCCACACTCCCTTTGTAGGCTGGCCACAACCTTAAGTATGGGCCCCTAACACTGCATTCCCCCGGTGGGAGGTTTATGCCCCAGTCCGACACTGTTTGTTAGTAAACCATAAAGGTTAGCAATTCGGCAAAATCATGTTGTCCTGCAAGAGGAGCAGATGTAAAATGTGCAGCCAGAGTTAGATTTGGGTGAGTTATATTGTTTCTGTGCAGGGTAAATACTGGCTGCTTAATCTACACTGCAATTTAGATTTCAGTTTGAACACACCCCACCCAAATCTAACTCTCTCTGCACATGTTACATCTGTCCCACTTGCACTGCACATGGTTTTGCCCAATTGCTAACTTTCTTGGTTTGCTAACAAACCTGAATAAGGCCCTTTGGGTATGAATACTAATTGCATCTGCATTGCATTCTAAAAACTAAATGTCGATATTTATCTATATGCATAGTAGAACCTAGAGTAAGCCCTGGACATAGGCCAAATAGACTATCTCTAGGGTGCCATTGCTCCAGGTGGCATCAGCAGTAGAAATACAATTCTTGGTGGTAGAATTAGCTGCAATTTAAGGGGCACCAGCTAAAATCATACCTAGGGCTACAAATTGGTCAGGGCCATCTCTGGTTTTATCCATCTTTGTAGTGAATTATGAAGCTAAATATACTGTATATGACTATTAACCAACATGTTGTTTTCTCTGGCAGGGAAGGCCGGAATACGCTTGTTACATCATTCTCCCTCTTTAAATTCTTGACGATGCACACCCTGATTGTTTTACCTTGCACTATGCTTCTCTTTTGGGTATGGCTATCATTCTACCCTCCATAGAAGTACCATCCAATGATGTTGATGTTTGTTAAGCACAACAAAAAGAAAGTATTATTTATTTAAATGTTACTAAGATGAAAGGTTTATCATAGCTATAATACTTTCACCTGCTCATTATATTCTGCTTGGAATTGTGTTCTCTGGGCTTCACTAATTTTACTGCTTCATTTATTGCCTGCATTAAATAATTAACTGCAGCACATAATTACATTAGATAGATAGGAATATAAACCATTGGCAATAGAGCTGCTGTACATGCTTATGTTTAGAAAATGGCCAGTTACTACCCCCAAACGTCTGCTTCCGGTCAATCAACCTGCATTCGCCTAGCAATAAAGAGAAAAACGCAGTTTGACCTCGCACCTGCCCATTACAATCCGTACGCATGTGCAGTCATCCAATAACTGTCCGCCTTGCAATTTCACTCTATAGTGATCAGGTATGAATTAGGCCTTTAGCCCATTGTGTATTAAATATGAAATTGACATATACATTTTCATTGTCATTAAGGGGGACATGTACTGAGGAGTGATAAAAGTGGAGAAGTGAGCCAGTGGAGAAGTTGGCCATGGCAACCAATCAGCATTCACGTAACATTTAGAATTTGCATACTATAAAACTATACAGAGCAGCTGATTGGTTGCCATGGGCAACTTCTCCACTGGCTCACTTCTCCACTTTTATCACTGTTTTTACTTTTTATCACCCTAAGTGTTTAAAATATAAATGTGTGCTGATGCTCATTCTACCACGGCAATATTATTATTTCTATATCAACGCAGTAACTATATTTTGTTTTTATAGCTACACAGTGACAGGCCAAACCTTGTTAGCCCTCCATTGCCTGATATATTTGGGTATTACATGTACTCTGATAGAATCATAGACAGAATTTTGTGCACGTACCGTCATTTATTATAATGCATATAACTAAAGGGGCCTACACACTGGGCGATATTTTTGACAATCGATATTATCATCCAATGATATTATTGATGGTCGATTTTACCTACACACTGGACGATATCGATGGTCAATTTTGATGACATGAGAGTACATACATCTATATCGTCCAAATCGAGATCAATGATGAACGATTGCGGGCATCGTTGATGCATCCACACTGCAAGATATGAACAATTTATCATTCAATTATGTATGATATCGTTCATATCTTTCAAGATATTGCCCAGTGTGTAGGCCCCTTAAGTCTAAAGTGCTTGATCTTTAAGCTGTATTCATACATACAGTACATAATCTCACTTGTAATTTCCTTCTATCAGAAACAAACCCTTCTTGGAAACAATCAGTTCCTTGTGCAAGATTTGTCTATAAGCTTTTCAGTCACCTTAACTAGTAAGTATTCTTTTTCTTTTCTATTAGCGTCTTGTTATTTTTGTCCAGATCCAGAGAACTAGAGCAGAGAACAGCCTAATAGCACAAGTGATCTGCAGCAATGTTTCTGCTCTGTTCTTCCTCTAGTGAGTCTGAATGCTCCTGCACCGAAGCTTGCTCGACACCGACCATCAGGACATCTTCTTTCTCCTCCTTTGTTACTCTCAATTCTGATGCATTTTATTTTCAACATGGTAGTACAGATTACTGCTTTCCTCCTGCTTCAGCAGCAGCCATGGTTCAGTGAAACTGACGTGTTCAGGTAAGAGCTATATCCACTGTAGAATTCCCTTATTTTTTTCATCTGATGAGCATTTATGGCATTTACGGAAGCATGTCTGGTTTCAGGCCAGCAGACTAAATTTCTTTGCATAGCATACAGATCCCTGCATTGCTGACATAATGTAAGGCTTTTCTCAAAGCTGATAACTTGGAGGCTTGAAGTGCCAATGCAGTTATTGGAGACCATTCACTTATTTTAGCACAAATGGTTTAGCTCACATGTTGCTGTTACTGTGTTCTACAACAAGATCAATTTCTAGATGAATTTTAAAAGCTTTAGAGGCTAGATAATGTACAAGTTAGACTGTGATCTATTGCTGTGGGTTGCAAGCAAGCCTACCTGCATGAAAAGTGAGTTCATGTTCTTGGAGGTGTCTGTAACTGGGCATCCCCACTGTCAATGGGTTTTAAAAGCTACTAATGAAACACATAGAACACATACAGTCTCAATATCATGTATATGCAATGATGTAAGGCATGCATGAGGTTTGGACTAATAGTACTGTACATTAGGAGAAAAATGGACATGTTAATGAGGAATGTGGCCTTACAAGTGCAATCCCTTACACGGTCACATAGATTCTTTGCATGGGATCTGTCTTCACACTAGTGGATGGTGGTTGGGGATGACTTACACCTTTGTATGATTCACTAGGCAGTGGTTCTCAAACTTTTCTGCAGTGACCCACTGAAGAGTGACATCCTTCCACACATGTGACACAAAATCTGAAAGCTATAAAAATGAATGTAAATAAACCTGTCTGTACCCAAAGCACACACTACCAGTAGTTCTTTACATACCAACTACCCCCTGTTCTCTTATCCATTGTAGTTTACTTACTATAGGGCATCTTTACTATTCCGTTCCTCTTAGTCTCCATTTCTACTGAGCCAACGGCTGCTTGCTCCCAGCTTTTGTCCATGACAGATGTCATGGTGCTGAGATGTCTGCCAGGTGGTAGATGGGTCCTATTTTGGAAAGCCTACTCTGCCCTAGTTATGACCCTGCTGTGGGGTCTGCCCCCCACATGGCAGCTGTGGGTTTTGTTGTGCCAATGCTCCACTCCTTACATTTGTAGCTAGTCACTTCAGGAGCCAACGCAGTATCCAGTGGAGCATAAGGAATATTGGCTGACATTTTTTTGACCTTTTATCGTGCGCAATACACCAAGGGCCACAGGTTGAGAAGTGCTGCACAGTGCATTAGGCAGATAAGTCGGTGCAAACAGTCTGCGTATTGCGTTATTAGCAGATGATCTTTGCTGTTCTTTTACTAACACAAAGCAGCAGCAAACACAGGATTTCTGAAAGAAGGGGGGGTTTCCAAATGTTTAATCATAGAGCGATTATCATAAGTCCATGAAGGATTCATAATTATCATGTAACAAGCTAGAGTCTGCCCTAAACATAGTGCAGTTTATGTAATACAGTAGGTCAGACACATGCAGGCCTAATGCATACGGTAAGCCACTAACCAGATTCTCTCTCTGGGGAAATGATTGCGCTCCCCACAGACACACACAACAGACTTGGTAGGAAAATCTGCTACTGGGCATGTGTACTGCATGTAGTGGCCGCTGGCCAGGCTGTGGGGCATGGGGATTTCCGGGCAACTGTAACCCCCCCCCCCCCCTCCCCACCGTGTTTGCCTTTATAAAGTTATCATCCCAAAAGAAGTATTGCATGGCAATGCTGTCACAATAACAAATGAATACAAATAAGACATGTTCCTGAAACATCATGAACTCCTCGAGCAGTTGTATAACTCTTTGTTTCCTTGATCCACAGTGCATGTCTTCCCTTAAACCTCAGCACAGAAAATGTTACAATGAGGGAACAAGGATTTTCAGAGAATTATTATACCACTACAATGTTTCCTGTCACATGCTTCAACCTAATTATTGTAGAATTTGTGTTCTCCAAAGGCAGACCATTCAGACAGCGCCTGTATACCAACTGTAAGTAGCATGTAAAATGAGAAAGTGAAACATTCATGTGTGAACCACTGACAAGATACTTTTGCTTTTTAGTACCATTTTGAAAATGAAGGTTATGTTGTATATATGTCAATACAAAAACCACATGCCTGTGGGAAATACATACACTTTACCGATGGCCGGGATGCTGGCTGTCTAGATACCGACAGTGGCATCCCGGCCGCCAATATGCCGGCAGTGGTGTGAGCACTAGAAAGCCCCTTGTGGGCACGGTTGCTCACTGCACTCGCCACAGGTTATATTCTCCCTCTATGGGTGTCATGTTGGGATTCCGGCATCGGTATCTCAAACACCGGATTCCTGACAGCTGGCACTTTAACCACATCCCCTCCAGTGTCCCTTCCACTTCTCCAGTAAAGTGGATCAGGGCATGATGATGATATTTGCTGTAAATCACATCATCATGGCCACCCTCGAATGTGTAATGCTGGAAATCAACATACCCCCACTACTCACACCTAGACCTCTCCCTCCTGGAGGGTATCACTATAAAGTTGGCAAGCATAGGAGTCACACATAAGCACTTGTCCCTCCATCTTCTGAGAGACACACATGACGTTACACATGTGAGCAGAGTGACTTGAGTCACAATGCAGAGTACACATGTGCTGCATATTTTTCACTTATCTGTATATTTGTATCTGTATATTTCTCTGACGTCCTAGTGGATGCTGGGGACTCCGTAAGGACCATGGGGAATAGACGGGCTCCGCTGGAGACTGGACACTCTAAAAGAAAGATTAGGTACTATCTGGTGTGCACTGGCTCCTCCCTCTATGCCCCTCCTCCAGACCTCAGTTAGAATCTGTGCCCGGCCAGAGCTGGATGCACCTAGTGGGCTCTCCTGAGCCTGCTAGTAAAGAAAGTAATGTTAGGTTTTTTATTTTCAGTGAGATCTGCTGGCAACAGACTCACTGCTACGTGGGACCGAGGGGAGAGAAGCAAACGTACCTGTTCACAGCTAGGTTGCGCTTCTTAGGCTACTGGACACCATTAGCTCCAGAGGGTTAGAACACAGGCAAAGGTCCTCGGTCGTCCGTTCCCGGAGCCGCGCCGCCGTCCCCCTCGCAGAGCCAGAAGATCAGAAGTTGGTGATGAAATCGGCGGCTGAAGACTCCTGTCTTCATTAAGGTAGCGCACAGCACTGCAGCTGTGCGCCATTGCTCCCACTGCACACCACACACTCCGGTCACTGTAGGGTGCAGGGCGCTGGGGGGGGGGGCGCCCTGGGCAGCAATAAGAATACCTTTGGCATAAAAAAGACACATAATACAGTCTGATAATACAGAGATGATGGTACTTCTCCGGAAGCAAGGAGTTACAGTTATCCCGTACTTGGACGATCTCCTCATAAAGGCAAGGTCCAGAGAGCAGTTGTTGGTCAGCGTAGCGCACTCTCAGGAGGTGTTGCTACGGCACGGCTGGATTCTGAATATTCCAAAGTCACAGCTGATTCCTACGACGCGTCTGCCCTTCCTGGGCATGATTCTGGACACAGAACAGAAGAAGGTATTTCTCCCGGGGGAGAAGGCTCAGGAGTTAGTGACCATGGTCAGGGATCTCCTGAAACCAAAGCAGGTGTCGGTGCATCACTGCACGCGAGTCCTGGGAAAGATGGTAGCGTCATACGAAGCCATTCCTTTCGGCAGGTTCCATGCCAGGATCTTTCAGTGGGATCTGTTGGACAAGTGGTCCGGATCGCATCTTCAGATGCATCGGCTGATCGCCCTGTCCCCAAGGGCCAGGGTGTCTCTTCTGTGGTGGCTGCAGAGTGCTCATCTTCTCGAGGGCCGCAGGTTCGGCATACAGGACTGGGTCCTGGTGACCACGGATGCAAGCCTCCGCGGATGGGGGGCAGTCGCTCAGGGAAGAAACTTCCAGGGGCTGTGGTCAAGTCAGGAGACTCGTCTGCACATAAACATACTGGAATTAAGGACCATATACAACACGCTGAGTCAAGCGGAGCCCCTGCTTCGAGACCAACCAGTGCTGATTCAGTCAGACAACATCACGGCAGTCGCCCATGTAAACCGACAGGGCGGCACAAGAAGCAGGGTGGTGATGGCGGAAGCCACAAGGATTCTTCGTTGGGCGGAGAATCACGTACAAGCACTGTCAGCAGTGTTCATTCCGGGAGTGGACAACTGGGAAGCAGACTTCCTCAGCAGGCACGACCTCCACCCGGGAGAGTGGGGACTTCATCAAGAAGTCTTCGAGCAGATTGCAAATCGGTGGGAACGGCCACAGGTGGACATGATGGCGTCCCGCCTAAACAAAAAGCTAAAAAAATATTGCGCCAGGTCAAGGGACCCTCAGGCGATAGCTGTGGACGCACTGGTAACTCCGTGGGTGTTCCAGTCGGTTTATGTGTTTCCTCCTCTTCCTCTCATACACAAGGTACTGAGAATAGTAAGAAAAAGAGGAGTGAGAACGATACTCATTGTTCCGGATTGGCCAAGAAGGACTTGGTACCCAGAACTTCAAGAGATGGTCACAGAGGACCCATGGCCTCTGCCTCTCAGACAGGACCTGTTGCAGCAGGGGCCCTGTCTGTTCCAAGACTTACCGCGGCTGCGTTTGACGGCATGGCGGTTGAACGCCGGATCCTAGCGGAAAAGGGTATACCGGATGAAGTAATTCCTATGCTGATAAGAGCTAGGAAGGATGTGACAGCAAAGCATTATCACCGCATATGGCGGAAATATGTTGCTTGGTGTGAGGCCAGGAAGGCCCCTACAGAGGACTTCCAGTTGGGTCGTTTTCTGCATTTCCTACAGTCAGGTGTGACTATGGGCCTCAAATTAGGGTCCATAAAGGTTCAGATCTCGGCCCTATCCATTTTCTTTCAAAAAGAACTGGCTTCACTGCCTGAGGTTCAGACGTTTGTAAAGGGAGTGCTGCATATTCAGCCTCCTTTTGTGCCACCAGTGGCACCTTGGGATCTTAACGTTGTGTTGGATTTCCTGAAATCCCACTGGTTTGAGCCACTTAAGACCGTGGAGCTAAAATATCTCACGTGGAAAGTGGTCATGCTATTGGCCTTAGCTTCGGCTAGGCGTGTGTCAGAATTGGCGGCTTTGTCATGTAAAAGCCCCTATCTGATCTTCCATATGGACAGGGCAGAATTGAGGACTCGTCCCCAATTTCTCCCTAAGGTGGTATCATCGTTTCATTTGAACCAACCTATTGTGGTGCCTGCGGCTACTAGGGACTTGGAGGATTCCAAGTTGCTGGACGTAGTCCGGGTTTTGAAAATTTATGTTTCCAGAACGGCGGGAGTCAGAAAGTCTGACTCGCTGTTTATTCTGTATGCAGCCAACAAGGTTGGCGCTTCTGCTTCGAACCAGACTATTGCTCGCTGGATCTGTAGCACGATTCAGCTGGCTCACTCTGCGGCTGGATTGCCGCATCCAAAATCAGTAAAAGCCCATTCCACAAGGAAGGTGGGCTCTTCTTGGGCGGCTGCCCGAGGGGTCTCGGCTTTACAGCTTTGCCAAGCTGCTACTTGGTCGGGTTCAAACACATTTGCTAAGTTCTACAAGTTTGATACCCTGGCTGAGGAGGACCTTGAGTTTGCTCATTTGGTGCTGCAGAGTCGTCCGCACTCTCCTGCCCGTTTGGGAGCTTTGGTATAATCCCCATGGTCCTTACGGAGTCCCCAGCATCCACTAGGACGTCAGAGAAAATAAGAATTTACTCACCGGTAATTCTATTTCTCGTAGTCCGTAGTGGATGCTGGGCGCCCGTCCCAAGTGCGGACTTCTTCTGCAATACGTGTATATAGTTATTGCTTACTAAAGGGTTATTGTTATGAGCCATCTGTTGATTGAGGCTCAGTTGTTGTTCATACTGTTAACTGGGTATGGTTATCACAAGTTATACGGTGTGATTGGTGTGGCTGGTATGAGTCTTACCCTGGATTCCAAATCCTTTCCTTGTAGTGTCAGCTCTTCCGGGCACAGTTTCCCTAACTGAGGTCTGGAGGAGGGGCATAGAGGGAGGAGCCAGTGCACACCAGATAGTACCTAATCTTTCTTTTAGAGTGGCCAGTCTCCTGCGGAGCCCGTCTATTCCCCATGGTCCTTACGGAGTCCCCAGCATCCACTATGGACTACGAGAAATAGAATTACCGGTGAGTAAATTCTTATTTTTTCACTCATCTGTTATGTGCACTACAGTGTTGTCAAAGTCTACCATCTGGTGCAGAAAAATGTATTGAAGGAAAATGACCATAGCAAGGTGATAATGCACCTTGGGCCAGTCCAGACATCATGTTACCACAATGATGGGTTGTGGTCACCAGGATCAGAAACACCTGAGCATCAGGATTGTCCAAATGCATGCTAGACAACTGTGCAACAGCTGTCCAGGCTGCAAGGTGCCATTCCCGGCTCCATGCCAGCCAAATACAGGTGCCTCTGGGGCAGCAACAGTACCATCCCCAAGCCCCTTTACCTTGGTGGTGGCAGTGCTCACACACCCCTAGTTACAGCCCTGTGCAGGGAATATCTATATGGAGCTTTGCAAAACACAATGCATTTGTTTAAGGACATTGCGTGAAATAATGTGTGCTACTATGTTGAATACCAGTAGGAGAGAAATGTAAAGGTGAATACACATGGTGAGATCCTTCCTATGCCCGATTTTGACTATGCAATTTCCCTTGAACTCGCCCAGAGCCCAAAACCACCAATTTTGACTATCTGCACTTTCGATTTTGTCTATGTAAGATTTTGACTGAGTGCCAATTTTGTCTATACTTTGTACTAGATAGTACACTAGTTAGTCAAGATTGACTTGCCTGCACAGTCTATCTAGCCTTGGGATACCGACCCCATGGGACTGCGCATTGGGAAAGAATTGGTATTGCAAGCTGCCTAACACCTTATGATTTCCACTAACTTTCCTTGCGATTTTGACTATATAGTCAAAATTGAAAGGAGAAATCACACAGTGTGTACACACCTTAAGACTGAAGAAATGAAATTTTCTGCAGCAGGGTACACTGTGTTCCAAAGGGAATACATCAGGGTGTAGAGTTGGATCTTGATCCAGAGGCACCAACAGGCTAAAGCTTTGACTGTTCCCAGGATGCATTGTATGAACTCCTCTATAACCCGCCTACGGACACTGGAGATCAGTTTGTAAGTTGGTGCCTGCAGAGTAGGTCACTTAACAGAGGGGGGGGGGGGGGGGGGGCTGTGCTAGGCAGCCCTGAAAAGAGCTCCGAGGCGGGTGTAATGGCGGCAAAGGCATCTACTATGTCTATACTGGCATATATGGACCTGGACTCCAAAAAGACCTTTGAGGTGCTCCCTTTTAAGGGAGACATCCTATTTGGGGAGGATCTGAACAAGATTGTGACTGACTTGGCAACTGCTAAGACTGTGTTTCTCCCAAATACTAATCCTTCTGCGCCAAAGGCTAAGAGTACCACTTTTCGTTCCTTTCGACCTCCAGGGAAAGCAAAGGGTCAGGTGTACCAGAGACAGGCTCATGCTTCCAAAACCACTAAGCCCAAACCTAAACAATCCTGGGCTGCCCATCAGTCTGCTTTCAAACAAGACAAGCCTGCTGCATGATGGGCCGGGCCTCCCCCTGGGGGATCCCAGGGTGGGAGGCCGACTTCTACAATTTAGCCAGGTCTGGTTAAGGCCCACTTCATACGCCTGGGTGTGGGAATTTGTCTCTCATGGGTACACTGTCTCTTTCAAGAGACGTCCCCCTCGCAAGTTCTGCATGAGGGTTATTCCTACGGATCCATTGAAAGCGCAAGCTCTACACCTGGTTGTGTGATTCCTCCTGGACACAGGAGTAGTAGTGCCAGTACCTCTGTCCCAAAGAGGCAGGAGAAACTATTTGACCCTGTTTCTAGTCCCGGTCTATACTCAACCTCAAATCATTGAACAAATTTGTGAGAGTATCCAAATTCCATATGGAAATGCTGCCCGCTATTGTACTGGCCATGGAACACGAAGACTATATGGTATCCCTGGACATACGGGATACATACCTGCATATACCTATTGCCATATCGCATCAGCAATATCTGTGGTTTGCTATTAGCAACATACATTATCAATTCCAGGCTCTGCCATTTGGACTGGCCAAGGCCCCTCGGATCTTCACCAAGGTCATGGCCAAGATGACGGGCCTTCTCCGTCATCAGGGAATCAGGATCCTACCGGTATCTGGACGACTTGCTGATCCTGACGAACTCCCAAGATGTTCTCCTCAGTCATCTGGACCTGATGGCCCAATTACTACAAGCCCACGGGTGGCTCATCAACTGGAAGAAGTCCTCGCTGGTCCCTGCTCAGGGCATGGTGCACCTGGGGGCACTGCTGGACACACACAGACAAAGACTGTTTCTGTCCTCAGAGAAAGTCCCAAACCTTCAGGACAGGATCATATACTGCCTTTCTCACTCAACGGTGTCGATACATTCGGCGATGCAAGTACTAGGCCTCATGGTGTTGGCTTTTGACATGGTAGAGTACGCTCAATTTCATTTATACCCTCTGCAGAGGTTAATGCTTGCCAAGTGGGATGGCCTGCCCCATCGGATCAGGTCTCAAATGATCTCCTTGACTCCGGAGGTTCATTTGTCACTGAGCTGGGTGGCTACAGGATCAACAGTTGAGCAGGGGCCGCCCTTCTGGGTCTCTGATTGGGTCTTATTGACAACGAACGCCAGTCTGCGGGGTTGGGGCGCGGTGTTAGAGCAACACTCTCTCCAGGGTCAGTGGACCAAGGAGGAATCTCTCCTCCCGATAAACATTCTAGAATTGCGGGCAGTGTTCACGGTGGCATACATAAATCATGAAGGCGGCACTCGAACCCACATGGCAATGACGGAAGTATCAAAAATCCTTCGTTGGGTGGAATGCCATCAATATCGGTGGTGTTCATTCCCGGAGACCTCACCTGGGAAGCGGATTTCCTCAGTCATGAGGACGTACATGCCGGAGAGTGGAGTCTTCATCCGGGAGTCTTTCAACTCCTAGTGGACAAGTGGGGCCTACCAGATGTAGACCTGATGGCGTCTCGACACAATCACAAGGTTCCGGTCTTCGGATCAAGGACAAGGGATCCTCAAGCAGCGTTTGTGGACACACTAGCAAATCCATGGAACTTTCGGCTGCCATCCGTGTTCCCTCCAGTGTCACTCCTTCCCAGGGTACTAAGGAAGTTCAAGCAAGAAGGAGGAATACTACTTCTAGTCGCTCCAGTGTGGCCCAGGTGGCATTGGTTCTCAGACCTGCAGGGTCTATCGATCAAGTGTCCTCTTCTACTTCCTCAATTCCCAGACCTCCTCATTCAGGGCCCTTGTGTCTACCCAGACCTGGCCAGACTGGCTTAACGGCGTGGCTATTGAAGCTTCACTCCTGAGGGCGAAAGGATTCTCCGAGGCGATTAACTAAACTATGTTGAAGGCCTGCACACCAGCTTATGCACGGATTTATTACATGGTTTGAAATTCTTACTTCACCTGATGTGCTGCTAAGAATTACGATGCATACAATTTCAGAACTTCCAGACTTTTAGCTTTTCTGCAAAAGGGCCTAGACTTAGGCCTTCGTCTGACTTCCCTCAAGGTTCATATTTCTACCTTGTTGGTGTGGTTTCAGAGGAAGATTGCGTCTATTCCTGATGTTCATACTTTCACTCAAGGCGTTTTACAGATTCAGCCTCCGTATGTCCCTCCTGTGGCTCCATGGGATCTGTCTGTTGTCTTGAATGCTCTACAAGAGTCTCCATTTGAACCTCTTGAGTCTGTGTACCTTACATATCTTACAGTTAAGGTTGTGTTTCTGCTGGCTATTGCCTCTGCTAGGAGCGTGTCGGACTTAGGAGCTTTGTCCTGTCGTCTGCCCTTTCTGACATTTCACTGTGACCAGGCAGTTCTTCAAACTCGCCCTGGTTAATTGCCTAAGGTGCTGTCATCTTTTCACCTTAACCAAGAGATCATTGTTCCGGCTTTTATCTCTTCTGGATTGTCCTCCAAAGAGTGATCTTTGGATGAGGTACGGGCTCTCCGTATTTACGTGGAGAGAACTGCCTCTCTCAGGTACCCTTTTTGTACTTTTTGGTTTTCACAAACGTGGCTGGCCTGCGAATAAGCAAACCTTGGCCAGATGGATTAGAATGGTGATTGCAGTAGCTTATGCACAGGCTGGTCTTCCAGCTCCTGCTGCTATCAAAGCCCATTCTACTCAGTTTTTGGATCTTTTTGGGCGGTCCGCCGAGGCGCGTCCGATGAACAATTGTGCAATGCGGATACGTGGCAGGGACGTGCAGTCATGGGAGGCAGTGCCTACCCTGTCTATTGATCAAAATAATTCAAATAAGATACTTATGACACAGCTACTGTGTTATAAGTATGTAGTCTAGTCTTTATATTATGTTAATCAATTTTATGGTGTTAAAAAAAAACGTTTTAAATGTGTCAGAGGCACCGCTCTCGGTGCCTCCTGCTGTCATTTGTGAGAGGGCAGGAAGCGGGGGGGGCGGGCCAAGCATTGGGCAGTAAAAGCCCATTAAAAAAAGGTATGTAAGCGGCACCTCTAGAAGTGCCTCTTTGCCCAATCACATCTAATTCTGTGACAGGGGTGTGCTTTCATATGAGCTGAAAGCACGCCCCTGTCACTGAATTAGATGTGATTGGGCAGTGGGCAGGACCAGTCCAGCCGAGCTGCAAAGCTGTGCTCAGCACCGGCGGCAGGGGCAGATCGACTGGCGCTGTTTGGGGCTCCTTATGAGTGAGTTAGCGGCAGCGGCGCCGGCGGCGGCAGGGGCAGATCGACTGGCGATGTTTGGGGCTCCTTATGATTGAGTTAGCGGCGGCGGCGGCAGGGGCAGATCGGCTGGCGCTGTTTGGGGCTCCTTTTGTGTTAGGCAGCAGCGGCGGTGGGTGACGCTGGGAAGAGGGCATGACCTCTGCTGCAGCCCCTGCTCTCACTGCATATGCCGAGAAGTAAACTCCAGTGGCAGAGTGGGGGGTACTCTGATGAGACAACAAGTCCAGCCAAGTGCAGACCGGAACACTTACCGTATATACTCGATTATAAGCCGACTTTTTCAGCACGTTTTTTTGTGCTGAAAAAGCCACCTCGGCTTATAATCGAGTCAGCGTTAGGAGGGACACGGAGAGCGCAGCGCGCGGATCTCCTGTGTCCCTCCTGCATCTCCGGCGGTGTGTGTGTTAAAGGAAGTGCACGAACCGGCACTTCCTTTAACACACGCCGCTGCCGCCGGAGACGCAGGAGGGACACAGGAGAGCCGCACACTGCGCTCTCCGTGTCCCTCCTTCAGAAGACAGCGCGGGAGCGACGGAGGGTAAGTATCTGGCACTGTGGGGCATATATGGCACTGTGGGGCACATCTGGCACTGTGGGGCATATCTTTCACATCTGGCACTGTGGGGCATATCTGGCACTGTGGGGCATATCAGGCACATCTGGCACTGAGGGGCATATCTGGCACTGTGGGGCATATCAGGCACATCTGGCACTGTGGGGCACATCTGGCACTGTGGGGCACATCTGGCACTGTGGGGCATATCTGGCACATCTGGCACTGTGGGGCATATCTGGCACTGTGGGGCATATCAGGCACATCTGGCACAGTGGGGCATATCTGGCACTGTGGGGCATATCTGGCACTGTGGGGCATATCAGGCACATCTGGCACTATGGGGCATATCTGGCACATCTGGCACTGTGGGGCATATCTGGCACATCTGGCACTGTGGGGCATATCTGGCACATCTAGCACTGTGGGGCATATCTGGCACTGTGGGGCATATCTGGCACTGTGGGGCATATCTGGCACATCTGGCACTGTGGGGCATATCTGGCACTGTGGGGCATATCAGGCACATCTGGCACTGTGGGGCATATCTGGCACATCTGGCACTGTGGGGCATATCTGGCACATCTGGCACTGTGGGGCATATCTTTCACTGTGGGGGCATATCTGGCAGTATGAGGGCATATCTGGCACTGAGGGCTGTGTACGGCTAGAGCTGCATTTCCCACCCTAGGCTTATACTCGAGTCAATAAGTTTTCCCAGGTTTTTGGGGTAAAATTAGGTGCCTCGGCTTATATTCGGGTCGACTTATACTCGAGTATATACGGTACATATTTTCCTTGACACTAAGTGAAACCTGTGTTTGTTGGACACAATAATGTACAATTTTGCTATTTGGAAAAGTGGGATTGGCTGGTCCCGTTGTCTCATCTGGGGCTGCCCTCTTCCCAGCGTCACCCGGCGCCGCCCCGTCATGTTGACTCATCTGGGGCTGCTCTTCAAAAAACCACCCCCTTTGCCGGGCAGACTTCCGCGGTTATTAACCACCCCCCACCTCGCTGTGTTTACAATAGTGGTGGCTGATAGTGCCCCCCACTTTGCCACTGGAGTTTACTGCTGCGACATATGCAGTGAGAGCAGGGGCTGCAGAAGAGGTTATGCCCTCTTCCCAACGTCACCCACCACCGCCGCTGACACAAAGGGAGCTTGGACAGACAGCACCAGCGTGCTCAGGGGAATGTCTGTAGGCTGCAGCACACAAACTTTGTCTGTCACAAGTAATGAGGAGGGCACTGTTACAGCCAGCCAGGCATTAAACATAAAGAGCCTTATCATGTACTGCCACCACATCCTACCCGATCACATCCACCACTCTGTCCAAGCAGGAGGCAGTTATGTGATCGGCGGTCAGAATACCGATGCCGGAAACCCGCCCCCTTACAGTCATGAATACCGAGCCCGCAATGTGGCTAGCACAGCGAGACGCAAGGGGCTTCGTTCCGCTCCCCCCACCCCTCCCCTGTCGGCCATCTGCAAGCCGGGATTCCGGCGTCATGCATACCCAACCCGTCCAAGCTCCCCTGGACCATGCAGGGAAGAGACTGGTGTGAGCTTCCAGAGGAGCGGGACCCATCGCTTCCACTCAGGCTGTCCGTCCTGTGTGAGCCTGCTATCAGCATGGAGGGAGCAATGGTGGCTGGGACCCAGGAGCTGTCTAAGAGGAGGTGAGATCCATTTTCAGCTTATTTTAATGTCGCCGAATCCCTGCCACTCCCATACTGCCCACTTCTTCCCACCACTACTCCCATCCTGCCCCCCGTCTATTACCCCCTGCCTGACCCCCTACTCTGCACTACTGTTACTCCAATCCTGTCCCCCACTTTCCACTACTACTCCCGGTCTGCCCCCCTGCTCCTCCTCCCTATTTCTCCAGTCTCCCCCTATTCCTCCCGTTTCCATATTTCTCCTCTCTCTCCTATCTTCCCATATTCCACCTCTCCCATACATTTATAAAAATTGACAATATATTAGACGCCTGCTCATCATAAGTTTGATGAGAAGGCAGGCTGTGGGCAATGGCGGCAGCATCAGACTGAGATGTAGATTAGCAGCTGAGGGCCGGGCAGATGATGGTGGTGATTTTGTAGGCCGTTGGCAGGGGCAGCACCCATTAACAGCAGCAGTATTGGGCATTGGCCCTGCGGTGGTTCGAAACATTGGCGGGACTCGACGGACATTATGCCTCACCAGCCACTGTCCTCACCGCACGCCACTGATACGTGGTCCTCAGTGAACACGTTCCTTAGATTTTATGCCTTTGATACATCTGCCTCCCAGGATGCTTCCTTTGGATGCCGGGTTCTTGTACCCACTACGGTGCATCCCCTCTCATGAGGAACTGCTTTAGGACATCTCCGATATATACCCTGTGGAACACAGTGTACCCCGCTGCAGAAAAGGAGATTTATGGTAGAATTACCATAGTTAAATCTATTTTTGCGAGGTACACTGGGTTCCACAGGGCACCCACCCTGACGCACTTAGCTTCTTTGGATTTGTATGGCATTAACCGCTGGTCCCTTCTCCTGTCGTGAGAATGTGTTTCTATGTGACTAACATCTGCCTTCTCTTTTACCTGCTACTGCATTGGACTGGTTAACGAAACTGAGCTCCAGTGTCCGGAGGCGGGGTTATAGAGGAGGTCATGCAATGCGTCCTGGGAACAGTCAAAGCTTTAGCCTGTTGGTGCCTCTGGATCAAGATCCAACTTTACACCTTGATGTATTCCCTGTGGAACCCAGTGTACCTCGCAGAAAGAGATTTAACTATGGTAAGTCTACCATAGATCTCCTTATTCTTAGTATGGGGCTGATTCTGAGTTGGACCTAAGTTCAAATACAGACAGATCCTGTAGATATCTGTAAACTGTGCATATGCCGTACAAATTGATTACAGACTGCACATGCACTGCACCATGCATACACATATGGATGAAGACTGAAAGAGCTGATGATGTGATTCATCCCTTGATGGATAACTACAGTATATCTTTTTAATGGGTGTTACTGTGCAGCAAATGGGCAGTGGCCATGTAATTGCACAGAACAGATCTGTCTAGTGGTAGTTAGTGATGTGCACCGGACATTTTTCGGATATTGTGTTTTGGTTTTGGATTCGGTTCCGCGGCCGTGTTTTGGATTCGGACGCGTTTTGGCAAAACCTCCCTGAAAATTTTTTGTCGGATTCGGGTGTTTTTTTTAAAAAAAACCCTCAAAAACAGCTTAAATCATAGAATTTGGGGATCATTTTGATCCCATAGTATTATTAACCTCAATAACCATAATTTCCACTCATTTTCAGTCTATTCTGAACACCTCGCACCTCACAATATTATTTTTAGTCCTAAAATTTGCACCGAGGTTGCTGGATGACTAAGCTAAGCGATTCAAGTGGCCGACACAAACACCTGGCCCATCTAGGAGTGGCACTGCAGTGTCAGACAGGATGGCACTTCAAAAAAATAGTCCCCAAACAGCACATGATGCAAAGAAAAAAAGAGGCGCAATGAGGTAGCTGTGTAACTATGCTAAGCGACCCAAGTGGCCGAAACAAACACCTGGCCCATCTAGGAGTGGCACTGCAGTGTCAGACAGGATGGCACTTAAAAAAAATAGTCCCCAAACAGCACATGATGCAAAAAAAAAAAAAAAAAGGTGCACCAAGGTCGCTGGATGGCTAAGCTAAGCGACACAAGTGGCCGACACAAACACCTGGCCCATCTAGGAGTGGCACTGCAGTGTCAGGCAGGATGGCACTTCAAAAAAATAGTCCCCAAACAGCACATGATGCAAAGAAAAATGAAAGAAAAAAGAGGTGCAAGATGGAATTGTCCTTGGGCCCTCCCTCCCACCCGTATGTTGTATAAACAGGACATGCACACTTTAACAAACCCATCATTTCAGCGACAGGGTCTGCCACACAACTGTGACTGAAATGACTGGTTGGTTTGGGCCCCCACCAAAAAAGAAGCAATCAATCTCTCCTTGCGCAAACTGGCTCTACAGAGGCAAGATGTCCACCTCCTCCTCATCATCCGATTCCTCACCCCTTTCACTGTGTACATCCCCCTCCTCACAGATTATTAATTCGTCCCCACTGGAATCCACCATCTCAGGTCCCTGTGTACTTTCTGGAGGCAATTGCTGGTGAATGTCTCCACAGAGGAATTGATTATAATTCATTTTGATGAACATCATCTTCTCCACATTTTCTGGATGTAACCTCGTACGCCGATTGCAGACAAGGTGAGCAGCTGCACTAAACACTCTTTCGGAGTACACACTGGAGGGTGGGCAACTTAGGTAAAATAAAGCCAGTTTCTGCAAGGGCCTCCAAATTGCCTCTTTTTCCTGCCAGTATACGTACGGACTGTCTGATGTGCCTACTTGGATGCGGTCACTCATATAATCCTCCACCATTCTTTCAATGGTGAGAGAATCATATGCAGTGACAGTAGACGACATGTCTGTAATCGTTGGCAGGTCCTTCAGTCCGGACCAGATGTCAGCACTCGCTCCAGCCTGCCCTGCATCACCGCCAGCGGGTGGGCTCGGAATTCTTAGCCTTTTCCTCGCAGCCCCAGTTGCGGGAGAATGTGAAGGAGGAGCTGTTGATGGGTCACGTTCCGCTTGACTTGACAAGTGTCTCACCAGCAGGTCTTTGAACATCTGCAGACTTGTGTCTGCCGGAAAGAGAAATACAACGTAGGCTTTAAACCTAGGATCGAGCACGGTGGCCAAAATGTAGTGCTCTGATTTCAACAGATTGACCACCCGTGAATCCTGGTTAAGCGAATTAAGGGCTCCATCCACAAGTCCCACATGCCTAGCGGAATCGCTCTGTTTGAGCTCCTCCTTCAATGTCTCCAGCTTCTTCTGAAAAAGCCTGATGAGGGGAATGACCTGACTCAGGCTGGCAGTGTCTGAACTGACTTCACGTGTGGCAAGTTCAAAGGGTTGCAGAACCTTGCACAACGTTGAAATCATTCTCCACTGCGCTTGAGTCAAGTGCATTCCCCCTCCTTTTCCTATATCGTAGGCAGATGTATAGGCTTGAATGGCCTTTTGCTGCTCCTCCATCCTCTGAAGCATATAGAGGGTTGAATTCCACCTCGTTACCACCTCTTGCTTCAGATGATGGCAGGGCAGGTTCAGGACTGTTTGCTGGTGCTCCAGTCTTCGGCACGCGGTGGCTGAATGCCGAAAGTGGCCCGCAATTCTTCGGGCCACCGACAGCATCTCTTGCACGCCCCTGTCATTTTTTAAATAATTCTGCACCACCAAATTCAATGTATGTGCAAAACATGGGACGTGCTGGAATTTGCCCAGATGTAATGCACGCACAATATTTGTGGCGTTGTCCGATGTCACAAATCCCCAGGAGAGTTAATTTGGGGTAAGCCATTCTGCGATGATGTTCCTCAGTTTCCGTAAGAGGTTGTCAGCTGTGTGCCTCTTCTGGAAAGCGGTGATACAAAGCGTAGCCTGCCTAGGAACGAGTTGGCGTTTGCGAGATGCTGCTACTGGTGCCGCTGCTGCTGTTCTTGCTGCGGGAGGCAATACATCTACCCAGTGGGCTGTTACAGTCATATAGTCCTGAGTCTGCCCTGCTCCACTTGTCCACATGTCCGTGGTTAAGTGGACATTGGGTACAACTGCATTTTTTAGGACACTGGTGACTCTTTTTCTGAGGTCTGTGTACATTTTCGGTATCGCCTGCCTAGAGAAATGGAACCTAGATGGTATTTGGTACCGGGGACACAGTACCTCAATCAAGTCTGTAGTTGCCTGTGAATTAACGGTGGATAACGGAAACACGTTTCTCACCGCCCAGGCTGCCAAGGCCTGAGTTATCCGCTTTGCAGCAGGATGACTGCTGTGATATTTAATCTTCCTCGCAAAGGACTGTTGGACAGTCAGTTGCTTACTGGAAGTAGTACAAGTGGTCTTTCGACTTCCCCTCTGGGATGACGATCGACTCCCAGCAGCAACAACAGCAGCGCCAGCAGCAGTAGGCGTTACACTCAAGGATGCATCGGAGGAATCCCAGGCAGGAGAGGACTCGTCAGACTTGACAGTGACATGGCCTGCAGGACTATTGGCTTTCCTGTGTAAGGAGGAAATTGACACTGAGGGAGTTGGTGGTGTGGTTTGCAGGAGCTTGGTTACAAGAGGAAGGGATTTAGTGGTCAGTGGACTGCTTCCGCTGTCATCCAAAGTTTTTGAACTTGTCACTGACTTCTGATGAATGGGGTCCAGGTGACGTATAAGGGAGGATGTTCCTAGGTGGTTAACGTCCTTACCCCTACTTATTACAGCTTGACAAAGGCAACACACGGCTTGACACCTGTTGTCCGCATTTGTGTTAAAATAATTCCACACCGAAGAGGTGATTTTTTTTTGTAATTTGACCAGGCATGTCAATGTTCATATTCGTCCCACGGACAACAGGTGTCTCCCCGGGTGCCTGACTAAAACAAACCACCTCACCATCAGAATCCTCCTTGTCAATTTCCTCCTCAGCACCAGCAACACCCATATCCTCATCCTGGTGTACTTCAACAGTGACATCTTCAATTTGACTATCAGGAACTGGACTGCGGGTGCTCCTTCCAGCACTTCCAGGGGGCGTGCAAATGGTGGAAGGCGCCACCTCTTCCCGTCCAGTGTTGGGAAGGTCAGGCATCGCAGCCGACACAATTGGACTGCGTGATTTAGAAGAACGCACAGTTCTTTGCTGTGCTTTTGCCAGCTTAAGTCTTTTCATTTTTCTAGCGAGAGGATAAGTGCTTCCATCCTCATGTGAAGCTGAACCACTAGCCATGAACATAGGCCAGGGCCTCAGCCGTTCCTTGCCACTCCGTGTCGTAAATGGCATATTGGCAAGTTTACGCTTCTCCTCCGACGCTTTTAATTTTGATTTTTGGGTCATTTTACTGAAGTTTTGTGTTTTGGATTTTACATGCTCTCTACTATAACATTGGGCATCGGCCTTGGCAGACGACGTTGATGGCATTTCATCGTCTTGGCGATGACTAGTGGCAGCAGCTTCAGCACGAGGTGGAAGTGGATCTTGATCTTTCCCTATTTTACCCTCCACATTTTTGTTCTCCATTTTTTAATGTGTGGAATTATATGCCAGTATCAATAGCAATGGCCTACTACTATATATACTGCGCACAACTGAAATGCACCACAGGTATGGATGGATAGTATACTTGACGACACAGAGGTAGGTAGAGCAGTGGCCTACTATACCGTACTGCTATATATTATATACTGGTGGTCAGCAAACTGTGCAAAACTGAAATGCACCACAGGTATGGATGGATAGTATACTTGACGACACAGAGGTAGGTAGAGCAGTGGCCTACTGTACCGTACTGCTATATATTATATACTGGTGGTCAGCAAACTGTGCAAAACTGAAATGCACCACAGGTATGGATGGATAGTATACTTGACGACACAGAGGTACAGTAGGTAGAGCAGTGGCCTACTGTACCATACTGCTATATATTATATACTGGTGGTCAGCAAACTGTGCAAAACTGAAATGCACCACAGGTATGGATGGATAGTATACTTGACGACACAGAGGTAGGTAGAGCAGTGGCCTACTGTACCGTACTGCTATATATTGTATACTGGTGGTCAGCAAACTGTGCAAAACTGAAATGCACCACAGGTATGGATGAATAGTATACTTGACGACACAGAGGTAGGTAGAGCAGTGGCCTACTGTACCGTACTGCTATATATTATATACTGGTGGTCAGCAAACTGTGCAAAACTGAAATGCACCACAGGTATGGATGGATAGTATACTTGACGACACAGAGGTAGGTAGAGCAGTGGCCTACTGTACCGTACTGCTATATATTATATACTGGTGGTCAGCAAACTGTGCAAAACTGAAATGCACCACAGGTATGGATGGATAGTATACTTGACGACACAGAGGTAGGTAGAGCAGTGGCCTACTGTACCGTACTGCTATATATTATATACTGGTGGTCAGCAAACTGTGCAAAACTGAAATGCACCACAGGTATGGATGGATAGTATACTTGACGACACAGAGGTAGGTAGAGCAGTGGCCTTCTGTACCGTACTCCTATATATTATATACTGGTGGTCAGCAAAATTATGCACTGTACTCCTACTATATACTACAATGCAGCACAGATATGGAGCGTTTTTCAGGCAGAGAACGTATAATACTGGTGGTCACTGGTCAGCAAAACTCTGCTCTGTACTCCTCCTATAATACTGCTGGTCCCCAGTCCCCACAATAAAGCAGTGTGAGCACAGATATATGCAGCACACTGAGCACAGATATGGAGCGTTTTTCAGGCAGACAACGTATACTGGTGGTCACTGGTCAGCAAAACTCTGCACTGTACTCCTCCTATATGATACTGCTGGTCCCCAGTCCCCACAATAAAGCAGTGTGAGCACAGATATATGCAGCACACAGAGCACAGATATGGAGCATTTTTCAGGCAGAAAACGTATACTGGTGGTCACTGGTCAGCAAAACTCTGCACTGTACTCCTCCTATATAATACTGCTGGTCCCCAGTCCCCACAATAAAGCAGTGTGAGCACAGATATATGCAGCACACTGAGCACAGATATGGAGCGTTTTTCAGGCAGACAACATATAATACTGGTGGTCACTGGTCAGCAAAACTCTGCACTGTATTCCTCCTATATAATACTGCTGGTCCCCAGTCCCCACAATAAAGCAGTGTGAGCACAGATATATGCAGCACATTGAGCACAGATATGGAGCGTTTTTCAGGCAGACAACGTATACTGGTGGTCACTGGTCAGCAAAACTCTGCACTGTACTCCTCCTATATAATACTGCTGGTCCCCAGTCCCCACAATAAAGCAGTGTGAGCACAGATATATGCAGCACACTGAGCACAGATATGGAGCGTTTTTCAGGCAGACAACATATAATACTGGTGGTCACTGGTCAGCAAAACTCTGCACTGTACTCCTCCTATAATACTGCTGGTCCCCAGAATAAAGATATTTGCACTGCAGCCCCCTGAAACAAAGTGAGAGGACACCAGCCACGTCCTCTCACTATGATTTCCAATGCACGAGTGAAAAATGGCGGCGACGCGCGGATCCTTATATAGAATCCGAATCTCGCGAGAATCCGACAGCGGGATGATGACGTTTGGGCGCGCTCGGGTTAACCGAGCAAGGCGGGAGGATCCGAGTCTGCCTCGGACCCGTGTAAAAAGGGTGAAGTTCGGGGGGGTTCGGATTCCGAGGAACCGAACCCGCTCATCACTAGTTGTAGTGTCGTGAGCATGTAGGCCGACTACTACTGTATGCTCATTTGTGGTGCGTGAATTGAAATGGGATGACCTGTTAGTGACGGATCTCTTTCACCCAAAATGTAGTGGATGTAGGTCCCAATACTAATGATCAGAGCTGCTGATGGAAAACCAGTGTGCAACACAACATTCAGCATGAACATGGACAGATATAATGCATTTATCTGCTCATCTATGCAGAGTAAGGCAGAAAGCAGGTGCTGCGGGCAAACATAAAAGCAACCACAGAAGCTTCCGATTTAGAATGAGGCCCTTTACGAATAACTGCTAAATCCATTATATATAGGTTTGTGCATGGATTAGGCATTTCCTAGTTTACAGATTATAAATGGATTAAAATATTCACTCTACTCATGTGTTTCCATAAATAATGATACATCTTTGTTTTGCAGATCTGTATTCCTTTTTGATCACTGCACAAGTGGCAGTCTTTGTATTTCTCCTCTTTGCTGATATTGAGTCTGTGTATGCTACTATGGAGGTATAGTATTTTATTGTACACACTCACCTAATTACAACATTGTCAATAAAATGTTAATTTCAATGAACACCTTCATTATCACTTCACAGGCAAGTTTATTTTGCAATAGTGGAATAAATACATAAAAAAAGAAAAGAAAATCGATCCTAGGAGAGATGTATTGTACTGTACATAGGATATTTTTTGCTGTTTCTAAGTACGATTTGTTACTAAAGCTAAAACTGCACTTAAATCAGCCCTATTTCACCGCCAAATGTTCATATATGAGAAGTATGCAAACTGTCCCAAATATTATAGGGTGGTTTGCAAAATCACATGGAAAATGTCACTTCTGATTAAAGAAAATAAACATGATTCATATGAGAAAAAAAAACCAATCAAACTTATAAAAGAACAGACAATTCATTACATTCTAGACAATCCCAATACTATTCAACATTGTGCATAGGGCCTAATTCAGGATGAAAGAAATCTGCAATGGCAGTAGCGCATGCAGGGGGGTTTCTGAGTACCCAGAACCCCCCCCTCCCCCCGATCAGTGCTGGCCATCAGACACTCTGTCTGCATCGCTGACCTGAGGACGACTGTTATGAGCCGGCCGGACACTGACAGAGAGCAGCTATCATTCAGTGCCACTGCCGAGTGCAGTACTGATGGGTGCCTCTAGAGGCCCTCATCTCCATTTGTGCTGTCCACGCTGCAAGAAATCGTCCCTGAGCACAAACTGAACGCTGAGCTGAAATGAGGCATGCCGCTCAGAGGCAGAAGTACGAAGTGTCGGGGAGAGACCTGACACAGGGGATTCCAGAGATCACACTCAGGAGCTGGGATCCTACAGAGGAAGAGTAGGTTTGGCTTTGTGTGTGATCTATCTACAGTTTCTCACTCTGTTTCCCTCTGTCTCTATCTGTCTACAGTCTCTATCTCTCTCTAGGGGGTTTCTATCTATCTACAGTGTCTCTTTCTCATACGTCCTAGAGGATGCTGGGGTCCACTTCAGTACCATGGGGTATAGACAGTTCCGCAGGAGCCATGGGCACTTTAAGACTTTTCAAGGGTGTGTACTGGCTCCTCCCTCTATGCCCCTCCTCCAGACCTCAGTTTAGAAAATGTGCCCAGGCAGACTGGATGCACTCCAGGGGAGCTCTACTGAGCTTCTCTGAAAAGACTTATGTTAGGTTTTTTATTTTCACAAAGAACTGCTGGCAACAGTCTCCCTGCTTCGTGAAACTTAGGGGGCAGAAGTAGGAACCAACTTCCTGAATAGTCTCATGGCTCTGCTTCTGGCTGACAGGACACCATTAGCTCCTGAAGGGAACTGAACGTTAGCTGTGGTTATGTGCTCACTCCCACAGTCCGCCATCACCCCTCTTACAGAGCCAGGAGTCAGAAGACATGTGAGTGTAAGAAGAAATCTTCAGACATCATGATGGCTAAAAGGTACCGCGCAGCGGTCGGGAATGCTGTGCGCTATGCTACCCATTCATACACAGGCACTGCAGGGTGCAGGTCACGGAGGCGCCATGGGCAGCATGAAACCTAGTAAAACTGTCAAATAAAGGGACATAAGATGCTGAGGCACAGTCCTACCCCCGCCAGTATAAAAAATGACCTCATAAATGCTGAGGAGAAACGCGCCATTACGGGGGCGGGGCTTCCTCAGTCAGCCAGCACACTGCTCAGTGCCATTTTCTCTCCTTCCAGGCTGCAGAGAAGAACGCTGGTCCTCCTCCACTGCTGAACCAAGTATCAGGGTGCAAAACAGGGGGGGCACAGTGAAATTTGGTGCTATATATTGTGTGATTACCAGTGGGCATTTTGTGTTTCACAGACAATTTATTACTGGCGCTGGGTTGTGAACTGGCAAATCCTATCTGTGTCCTTCAGACAGAATTTCCTGTGGGTCTGTCCCCTATAAGCCCCGGAATGTCTGTGGTGTGTTTGTGCACGTGTGTGACTTGTCTGAGGCAGGGAGCTCTTCCCCTGAGGGAGCCATTTTAGGGACACAGAGTTGTAATGTGGTGGCGCTGCCGGCACACTACGAGCCTGAATGGGTGAAAGAATTACGTGATAGTGTGAATCATATCAGTAAGAGATTAGATAAGTCTGAGTCTCATGGAGAGAGCTGGAGAAAATCAGTGGAAGATGTGATTTTTCATAGTTCTACCTTTTCATCCGCAGGCGACCCCTCTGGGTCACATAAGAGACCATTTGCACAAATAGTACATACTGATACCAACACAGACTCTGATTCCTGTGTCGACGATAGTGATTCCAGGGGGATAGATCCTAAATTGGCAAAAAGCATTCAATATATGATTGTTGCTATAAAGGAAGTTTTGGAAGTTACGGAAGCACCTCCTGTACCTCAGGAGAAGGCTTATTTTTATAAAAAAAGAAAAATGAACGTAACTTTCCCTCCTTCTCATGAGCTTAATAATCTATTTGAGGGAGTTTGGGTAAACCCTGAAAAGAAATGTGAATGCTGATTAACATACAGGACAGAAAAAGCAATACCTTTTACACTGAAATCCGAGCAGCTGTGGCTGCTGGATACAGGACAGAAAAAGCAATACCTTTTACACTGAAATTTGAGCAGCTGTGGCTGCTGGATACAGGACAGAAAAAGCAATACATTTTACACTGAAATTCGAGCAGCTGTGGCTGCTGGAAGTAATCTTTAACATACATACTTTTTACTAACTTAGCGTACA
The DNA here is from genome assembly GCF_028390025.1 of Pseudophryne corroboree. Taxonomy (NCBI): domain Eukaryota; kingdom Metazoa; phylum Chordata; class Amphibia; order Anura; family Myobatrachidae; genus Pseudophryne; species Pseudophryne corroboree. Next base: position 338,263,740 of record NC_086447.1, on the reverse strand, counting down.
CACACACTGACACGCCGTGAGCACAATGCAGCTACACGTATGTCTGAAGTACACTTATAACCTTAGCAGGGAGGAGACATGACACCAATTGTATTTAAGATGTTGGGATCCGACCCACCAACATATAATTGCTGAAAGGGGGTTACAACAGATATACAATTACAATAAGAGAAAAGAGGCTACAATACAATGGTACATACGTTTGGTTTCGCCAGCGCCACACGGTCCAGTGCTCAGATCAATCAAACAAGATGACCTTCAGAGAGAGAGTGACTGGCTAGGCAGCTTTGGCTTTTATACAGTTGGTAAAAACACAATACAATGGAAACTGTAACCTCTTCATCCATAGGTCAAAGGGCTGGTCATTTACAGTACAGGAGGGGTCATAGGTTGGTTTGAATAGGTGGGCGATGTCTGTTCCAGGTGTGCTTGCAGTTGGTCTCCACTGGGTTCCCGCTGAATATCAGAGTACAGTAAATACAGTATAATAGTAATATTCTGTTCCTGCGCATAATTATGCGCAGGAGCGTGCTATCTTCTGCAAACTGCTACCGGAATGTTGCCCTTAAAATACCCTACAGCTGGATACCAAACACCACCTCATAACCTAATGCTGTCCCCTCATATCCTGTAAAGGTGAATCCCTTTGTTGTTGTACCATTTAAACAAGTATGAATTGCTGGTGTGGTGCATGTGGGCTATGTATTCATTGTGCACTATGGGGGTGATTCCGAGTTGTTCGCTCGCTAGCTGATTTTAGCAGCATTGCACACGCTAGGCCGCCGCCCTCTGGGAGTGTATCTTCGCTTAGCAGAATTGCGAACAAAAGATTAGCAGAAAACTCTTAGCAGTTTAGTAGCTCAAGACTTACTCCTACACTGCGATCAGCTCAGCCCATTTCGTTCCTGGTTTGACGTCACAAACACGCCCTGCGTTCGGACAGCCACTCCCCCGTTTCTCCAGACACTCCCGCGTTTTATCCTGGCACGCCTGCGTTTTTCTGCACACTCCCAGAAAACGGCCAGTTTCCGCCCAGAAACACCCACTTCCTGTCAATCACACTCCGATCACTTCAACGGTGAAAATTCTTCGTTCTGCCGTGAGTAAATCTACTAAGTTTTGAGCTAAAATACTTAGCGCATGCGCACTGCGTACCATGTGCATGCGCATTTTCGCATTAATCGCTCCGTTGCAAAAATCGGCAACGAGCGAACAACTCGGAATGACCCCCAATGTGGATTAAATATGTGATATGTCTTTGTGGCTTTTCCATGCGAGTACAAATGCTACCGTAATTACTCATACTACGCGCTAATACGTAGGACCGCATGAGCGGTCATACGCAACTTGCGGATATGTGCATGCACGGCAGAACAAGTACGCGCACGGAGGCCATCTGTGTGGAGTTTGTTCGTGATGTGTGTACTGTAATATTTTCCGACTTCGACAGAAATTTCAGATTTCCAAAAGGATTCAGGTTGCTTATCCTTTCCCGGCAGAGGACAGGAAAAGATGGGAGTCACCCCCCGTTTTAGACAGTGCCCTGTCAAGGTTAACTAAAAAGGTGATTCTCCCTGCACCTGGGATGGCTTCACTGAAGGAGTTGGCAGACCGCAAGTTAAAATCTATTTATGTGGCCAATGGTACATTGCTCAGGCCCACCATTGCTTGCACGTGGGTGAGTAGGGCTATCGAAAAATGGTCATATAACTTGTCATCGGAAATTGACTCGATAGATAGAAACGAGATACTCCTAACGTTAGGTCATATCAAAGATACATGCTAGAAGCCATGAAAGATATTGTACTCTTGGGTTCAAAACCCGCTACCATGGCAGTATCAGCTCGGAGGGCGTTGTGAATTCGCCAGTGGAATGCTGATGCAGATTCCAAAAGAAATATGGAGGCTCTCCCGTATAAAGATGAGGCCTTGTTTGGAGATGGGCTGGATGCGTTAGTCTCTGTGGCTACCGCAGGTAAGTCGACATTCTTGCCTTATTCTCCTGCACCGGCGAAAAAGACACAGCACTCTCACATGCAGTCCTTTCGGCCCAACAAATACAAAAAGGCCAAAGGTTCCCCCGTTCTTTGTAGGTAGAGGAAGGGGAAGAGGAAAGAAATCCGCAGCGTCTCCAGGATTGTAGGAGCAGAAATTAACCCCTGCTTCTGCCAAATCTGCAGCATGACGCTGGGGCTCCCTTGCGGGAGTCCGCTCGGGTGGGAGCACGTCTGAAACTTTTCAGTCAGATCTGGCTTCAATCTGGCCTGGACCCATGAGTCTGACAATTAGTGTCCCATGGATACAAACTGGAGTTTCAAGACGTCCCCCCATGCCGATTTTTCAAATTGACCTTGCCAGCTTCTTTTCCAGACAAGAAGTCGTAACAGCTGCAATTCAAAAATTATGTCAGGATCAAGTCATTGTCCTGGTACCCTTGTCAAGGCAAGGAGAAGGTTTTTATCCAAGCCTTTTCGTAGTTCCGAAGCCGGACGGCTCGGTCAGACCAATTTTAAACCTAAAAAATCTGAATCTCTACCTCAAAAGGTTCAAGTTCAAGATGGAATCTCTGAGGGCAGTGATTTCCAGTCTGGAGGAAGGGGAATTCATGGTGTCAGTAGACATAAAAGATGCTTACTTGCATGTTCCCATTTATCCTCCTCACCAAGCTTATCTGAGATTCGCAGTACAGGATTGCCATTACCAGTTCCAGCCGTTGCCGTTCGGACTCTTCACGGCACCAAGGGTTTTCACCAAGGTGATGGCAGAGATAATGGTCCTCCTTCGACAACAAGGAGTCAATATAATGCCTTACATGGGACGATCTCCTGCCAAGTTTATGGCAGAGATAATGGTCCTCCTTCGACAACAAGGAGTCAATATAATGCCTTACCTGGGACGATCTCCTGATAAAAGCGAGATCCAGGGTTGATGCAGAACATTGCACTCTCCCTGTCTGTACTCCAACAACACAGTTGGATCATGAATTTTCCGAAGAAAAGGCTCTGGAAATCCAAAGAATGGTCAAACAGATTTTGAAACCAACAAGAGTGTCAATACATCAATGCATTCGGTTGTTGGGGAAAATGGTGGCGGCCTACGAGGCCATACAGTTTGGCCGATTCCATACCAGAGTATTCCAGTGGGTACCGTTGGACAAGTGGACCGGATCCCATCTACACATGCACCGGAAGATAATCCTGTCCTCCAAAGCCAGGATTTCGCTCTTGTGGTGGCTACACAGTTCTCACCTACTAGGTTCGGGATTCAGGACTGGGTCCTAATAACCACGGATGCAAGTCTCCGAGGCTGGGGAGCAGTCACACAGGGGGAAAGCTTCCAAGGAAAATGGTCAAGTCAGGAAACCTGCCTTCACATAAACGTTCTGGAATTGAGAGCCATTTACAACGGCCTTCTACAAGCGGTACATCTTCTTCAAGATCAACCCATGCAGATCCAGTCGGACAATGTAACAGCAGTCGCGTACATAAACCGTCAAGGCGGAACGAAAAGCAGAGCGGCAATGGCAGAGGTGACAAAGATCCTCCTCTGGGCAGAAAGGCATGCAAGAGGTCTGTCAGCAATTTTCATTCTGGGAGTGGACAACTGGGAAGCAGACTTCCTAAGCAGACACGATCTCCATCCAGGAGAATGGGGCCTTCACCAAGAAGTCTTCACAGAGGTGACAAGTCTTTGGGGAGTTCCTCAAGTAGACATGATGGCATCTCGTCTCAACAAGAAGCTTCAGAGATATTGTTCCAGGTTGAGAGACCCTCAAGCAATAGCAGTGGATGCACTGGTGACCCAGTGGGTGTTTCGGTCGGTATATGTCTTCACTGATACCAAAAGTTCTAAAAATCATAAGAAGAACAAGGGTTCAAGCAATCTTCATTGCCCCAGACTGGCCAAGGAGGGCTTGGTATTCAGATCTTCAGGAGTTGCTTATAGAAGATCCTCGGCCTTTTCCTCCTCGTGAGGGCCTGCTGCAGCAGGGGCCGTGTGTGTATCAAGACTTACCGCGGCTACATTTGACGGCATGGCTGTTGAGCGCCGGATCCTAGCCCGAAAGGTTATTACCAAAGAAATCATCCCCACTCTTATTCAGGCCAGGAAAGGAGTAACGTCTAAACATTACCCCTGTATTTGGAGAAAATATGTGTCTTGGTGTGAATCGAAGAAGGCTCCTACGGAGGAGTTTCAGTTGGGACGTTTTCTCCATTTTCTGCAGGCTGGTGTGGATGCGGGCCTAAGATTGGTTTCAATCAAGGTCCAGATTTCGGCCTTGTCAGTTTTCTTTCAAAAACAATTGGCCGCCCTTCCAGAAGTTCAGACGTTTGTGAAAGGGGTGCTGCACATCCAGCCTCCATTTGTGCCTCCAGTGGCACCATGGAACCTTAATGTGGTGTTGCAGTTCCTTCAATCGGATTGGTTTGAACCTCTACAGGAGATAGAATTGAAGTTTCTCCCTTGGAAAGTGGTGATGCTTTTGGCCTTGGCATCCGCAAGGCGGGTGTCTGAGTTGGGGGCCTTGTCTCACAAGAGCCCTTACCTGATCTTTCATGAAGATAGGGCAGAGTTGAGAACTCACCAACAATTTCTTCCAAAGGTGGTTTCGTCTTTCCATATGAACCAACCTATTGTGGTGCCAGTGGCTACTGACACTTTCACTGAGTCAAAGTCTCTTGATGTGGTCAGAGCTTTGAAAATTTATGTCGCAAGAACAGCTCGGATAAGGAAAACAGAGGCTCTGTTTGTCCTGTATGCTCCCTACAAGATTGGGTGTCCTGCTTCTAAGCAGACTATTGCGCGCTGGATCAGAGGGACGATTCAGCACGCTCATTCCACGGCAGGATTGCCGATACCGAAGTCGGTAAATGCCCATTCTACTAGAACGGTGGGCTCATCCTGGGCGGCTGCCCAGGGGGTCTCGGCATTACAACTTTGCCAAGCAGCTACTTGGTCAGGGTCAAACACGTTTGCAAAGTTCTACAAGTTTGACACCTTGGCCGATGAGGACCTCAAGTTTGGTCAATCGGTGCTGCAGGGTCATCCGCACTCTCCCGCCCGCACTGGAGCTTTGGTATAACCCCATGGTACTGAAGTGGACTCCAGCATCCTCTAGGACGTATGAGAAAATAGGATTTTAATACCTACCGGTAAAACCTTTTCTCCTAGTCCGTAGAGAATGCTGGGCACCCGATCCAGTGCGTACTTTACCTGCAGTAGTTACTTTGTTGTAGTTACACAAGTGTTGTGTTACAATTATTTTCAGCATGTTGCTGCAAATGGTTCATGCCTGTTGGCGTGCGTTATGTTGAATGCCATGTTGTGCGGCATGGTTGAGGTGTGAGCTGGTATGAATCTCACCGTTAAATTAAAAGTAAATCCTTTCCTCGAAATGTCCTTCTCCCTGGGCACAGTTCCTATACTGAGGTCTGGAAGAGGGGCATAGAGGGAGGAGCCAGTTCACACCATTGAAAAGTCTTAAAGTGCCCATGGCTCATGCGGAACCGTCTATACCCCATGGTACTGAAGTGGACCCCAGCATCCTCTACGGACTAGGACAAAAGGATCTACCGGTAGGTATTAAAATCCTATTTTTGCTCTCTAGGGCTTCTACATTTCTATCTACATTATCTTTCTATCTGGATTCTACATCTATCTATCTATCTATCTATCTATCTATCTATCTATCTATCTATCTATCTATCTATCTATCTATCTATCTATCGACTGGTTTCCATTATATATATCTATCTATATGGGATCAGTATAAGTTCCCGCTAGATGGGATGCCAGCTGCCAGTATACCGACAGCGGCATCCCATCTATTATAATCCTGACAGCCCCACATTTAGCCCCCTAACCAGAGGCGGAACTACCGGCAGTGCAAGCAGTGCGTTGCACTGGGGCCCGCCTCTGTCCAGGGGCCCAAGCATGTAATGAGTCAAACTGACTCATTACATGCCGCTGTGCGCTGCAGGCAACCGCTGCCCGCAGCGCACAGCCGCCCGGAGAGGAGAGGAGCAGCGGCACGGACGGGGGAAGGAGGAGGAGGGAGGTGAAGGAGGGAGCCGCAGCAGCGCTTTGTTACTGGTGGAGGCGCTGCTGCTGCTGCCCCTCTGCTTCACTATAGGCTGTCTTCCGAGAACAGCCTATAGGGAAGCAGAGGGGCAGCAGCAGCAGCGCCTCCACCAGTAACAAAGCTCTGCTGCAGCTCCCTTCTTCACCTCCGTCCTCCACCTCCTCTACTGCCCGGGAATCGTCTGACGCGGCTGCACTGAGGAGCCTGAGCCGGCGGAGAGGGTAAGTATAATTCTTCTTTCTTTCTTTCTTTCTTTCTTTCTTTCTTTCTTTCTTTCTTTCTTTCTTTCTTTCTTTCTTTCTTTCTTTCTTTCTTTCTCTTTCTTTTTTCTTGGGCCTGCCTGCCGTTATGTGTAAAAATGGGGGACTGCCTGCCGCTATGAGTAAAAAGGGGAATCAGCCTGCCGCAATGTGTAAAAAGGGGGGACTGCCTGACGTAATGTGTAAGAAGGGGGAATCAGCCTGCCGCAATGTGTAAAAAGGGGGGACTGCCTGACGTAATGTGTAAAAAGGGTGAATCAGCCTGCCGCAATGTGTAAAAATGGGGGACTGCTGCCTGCCGCTATGTGTAAAAAGGGGTAATCTACCTGCCGCTATGTGTAAAAAGGGGTAATCTGCCTGCCGCAATGTGTAAAAATGGGGAATCTGCCTGCCGTAATGTGTAAAAATGGGGACGCTGTCTGCCGTAATGTGTAACAAGGGCACGCTGTCTGCCGTAATGTGTAAAAAGGGGACGCTGTCTGCCGCCAGAGCCGGCCCTAACCAATATGATGCCCTAGGCAAGATTTTGGCTGGTGCCCCCTAGCACCGCCGCTAGTTCTGCAGGAGATAATGGCATGAGTCATCTGGTAGCTCTGCTAATGTCGGGCGCCTTTTGTTTATAAAAATGCATCTTATTTGCATTACTATGTGGCTAGGATGCACATGCAGCTTCTGCTGATTAAAATGATATGCAGCATGCCTATATTATGTGGGTGACTGCGGCTGTATCTGCATATGAAATGCTATATTACAGTGGTTTCCAGGACTACACTGCAACGTAGCATTTTGTATGTAGATACAGCCGCAGTCACACACAGAATATAGGCATGCCACATATCATTTTAATCAGCAGAAGCTGCTGGTGCCCCTAAGCATACCAAATGCCCTAGGCAACTGCCTAGTTTGCCTATGCCTAAGGCCGGCTCTGTCTGCCGCTATGTGTAACAAGGGCACGCGGTCTGCCGTTATGTGTAAAAAGGGCACGCTGTCTGCCGTTATGTGTAAAAAGGGCACGCTGTCTGCCATTATGTGTAAAAAGTGCACGCTGTCTGCCGTTATGTGTAAAAAGGGCACGCTGTCTGCCGTTATGTGTAAAAAGTGCACGCTGTCTGCTGTAATGTGTAGAAAGAGGAATCTGTCCGCTGTAAGGTGTAAAAGGGTCTCTACCTGGTGTAGTGGTGCTACTGTGCGGCGTAATTTGAATAATGGAGACTACTGTGTACCGTTTTATGAATTGGTATTATTTTGTGGCCACACCCCTTCCCCACGAAGCCACGCCACTATGTATTTTTGCGCGCGCCTACAGCGCGCACTGCCCCTGTTTTGCATGCAGGGGTGGGGCTCCGATGCCGTTTCTTGCACACAGTGCTAAAATGTCTAGTTACGGCACTGTTGCTAGGTATCCATTTCTCTGGCCCTGAGCAGGTCCCCCTCACCAGATCCTCTCCAGGGGTGAGGGGGTGGACTTGGATGGGATGTGTGTGGGGGGGATGTGGGGGGGGGGGCCCCAAAGCATTTTGTCGCACCTGGGCCCACCGCTCGCTAGTTCCGCCACTGCCCCTAACCCTCATGATTTCCCTACCCTAACCCTCTCCATTGGTGCCTAACCCTCACCCTCCCTTCCCCGCTGCCTAAACCTAACCCGCCCCGCTAGGTGCCTAACCCAACCTCCCCCTATATGTGCCTAATCCTCCCTCTCCGGACCCTAACCGTAACCTTCCCGGGAGTGTACCCTAAGCCTAACCCCCCTTCTGCTGCCTGAACCTATCCTCCCCCCTTCCAGTGCGTCCCGCTGTGCGGATGTTTGGGATGCAGGCTGTTTGTATTTTGACGCCGGCATCCCGTTTCATGTCAGTACATTGATGCCAGGATGGTGTCCTCCATCGGGATCCCGGCATCGGTATATTGACCGCCGGGATCCCGTTTGTATAAATACTGTATACAGATGTGTCCTGCTATGTTGTTGCCACATTGCGTCATTCATAATGTAGGATGCATGTTCCCACTATCCATTAACTTCGACTGAGCGTGGCATACCATGATGCATACGCATCGCAGTGTTGCTATTAAACGCTGTTATATGCAGCAACAACATAGCAAAGCACACATGGAAAACTCCCCTTATAAATCCTGCAGTTGCCCCTGAATGCGGTCGCATGCTGTAGCCCTTGTGCAGTGTGCTCATACGCAGGAGCCACACTGCGCATGCGCACACAGTGAGATGTGATGGTATCTCACTTATGCGAACGTCTCTGCTTGAATGACAGGCAGAAGCATTTTTGCAGAGCGGGCAGGGGCGTTGACAATGTGTTTTTGGGGTGACATTGCAGCATTGGGGTGGGGCCGAGGTCTGGAAAATGCAGATATGCCCGGACCATGTTTGGGGTTGGCAGGGCCATAACTACGTGTGTGCCAAGTGGGCCTGGCACACAGTGCAGTTGCCCTGAGGGCGCACGGCCAGCGCCATGTAATGAGTCAAATTGACTCATTACATGCCGCCTCTGCTGGGTGCCGTGCGCCGCCGCGCTGTGGAGGGAGAAGAGAGCAGCGCTGGGAAGCGGAGAAGGAGGAGGAGGGAGGGGGACTGGAGCCGCAGCAGCGCTATTTCATTGGTAGTAAGCGCCGCTGCAGCTGTCCCCTCTCCTTCCGTATTGGCTGCCCGGCGCTGCTGTGGATGCTGGGATGGAGGAACCACATCCCAGCATCCACAGCAGCGCCGGGCAGCCAATACGGAAGGAGAGGGGACAGCTGCAGCGGCGCTTACTACCAATGAAATAGCGCTGCTGCGGCTCCAGTCCTCCTCCCTCTTCCTCCTTGTCCGATACCTGCACCGAGGGAGCTACCAGCACGAGGAGCCTGTCAGCGGGGAGATGGTAAGTATCTCTCTCTCTCTCTCTCTCTCTCTCTCTCTCTCTCTCTCTCTCTCTCTCTCTCTCTCTCAGGGGGACACCATCTGCCATAATGTGTAAAAAGGGGGACTGGCTGCCGCAATGTGTAAAAAGGGGTACACCATCTGCCGTAATATGTAAAAAGGGGGCCTGGCTGCCGCAATGTGTAATAAGGGGGCCTGGCTGCCGCAATGTGTAAAAAGGGAGACTGGCTGCCGCAATGTGTAAAAAGGGCGACTGGCTGCCGTAATGTATAAAAAGGGGGCCTGGCTGCCGCAATGTGTAAAAAGGGGGACTGGCTGCTGCAATGTGTAAAAAGGGGGACACCGTCTGCCGTAATATGTAAAAAAGGGGCCTGGCTGCCGCAATGTGTAAAAAGGGGGACGCTGGCTGCTGCAATGTGTATAAAGAGGGATACCGTCTGCAGTAATGTGTAAAAATGGGGACGCTATCTGCTGTAATGTGTAAAAAAGGGGGATGCTGTCTGCCGTAATGTGTAAAAAAGGGGACGCTGTCTGCCGTAATGTGTAAAAAGTAGAGATGTGCACCGGAAATTTTTCGGGTTTTGTGTTTTGGTTTTGGATTCGGTTCTGCGGCCGTGTTTTGGATTCGGACGCGTTTTGGCAAAACCTCCCTGAAAATTTTTTGTCGGATTCAGGTATTTTTTTACAAAAAACCCTCGAAAACAGCTTAAATCATAGAATTTGGGGGTCATTTTGATCCCATAGTATTATTAACCTCAATAACCATAATTTCCACTCATTTCCAGTCTATTCTGAACACCTCACAATATTATTTTTAGTCCTAAAATTTGCACCGAGGTCGCTGTATGACTAAGCTAAGCGACTTAAGTGGCCGACACAAACACCTGGCCCATCTAGGAGTGGCACTGCAGTGTCAGACAGGATGGCACTTCAAAAAATAGTCCCCAAACAGCACATGATGCAAAGAAAAAAAGAGGTGCACCAAGGTCGCTAGATGGCTAAGCTAAGCGACCCAAGTGGCTGACACAAACACCTGGCCCATTTAGGAGTGGCACTGCAATATCAGACAGGATGGCACTTCAAAAAATAGTCCCCAAACAGCACATGATGCAAAGAAAAATAGAGGTGCACCAAGGTCGCTGGATGGCTAAGCTAAGCGACCCAAGTGGCCGACACAAACACCAGGCCCATCTAGGAGTGGCACTGCAGTGTCAGGCAGGATGGCACCTCAAAAAATAGTCCCCAAACAGCACATGATGCAAAGATAAATTAAAGAAAAAAGAGGTGCAAGATGGAATTGTCCTTGGGCCCTCCCTCCCACCCTTATGTTGTATAAACAGGACATGCACACTTTAACAAACCCATCATTTCAGCGACAGGGTCTGCCACATGACTGTGACTGAAATGACTGGTTGGTTTGGGCCCCCACCAAAAAAGAAGCAATCACAAACTGGCTCTACGGAAACTGGCTCTACAGAGGCAAGATGTCCACCTCCTCCTCATCGTCCGATTCCTCAACCCTTTCACTGTGTACATCCCCCTCCTCACAGATTATTAATTCGTCCCCATTGGAATCCACCATCTCAGGTCCCTGTGTACTTTCTGGAGGCAATTGCTGGTGAATGTCTCCACGGAAGGAATTGATTATAATTCATTTTGATGAACATCATCTTCTCCACATTTTCTGGAAGTAATCTTGTACGCCGATTGCTGACAAGGTGACCGGCTGCACTAAACACTCTTTCGGAGTACACACTGGAGGGGGGGCAACTTAGGTAAAATAAAGCCAGTTTCTGCAAGGGCCTCCAAATTGCCTCTTTTTCCTGCCAGTATACGTACGGACTGTCTGACGTGCCTACTTGGATGCGGTCACTCATATAATCCTCCACCATTCTTTCAATGGTGACAGAATCATATGCAGTGACAGTAGACGACATGTCAGTAATCGTTGGCAGGTCCTTCAGTCCGGACCAGATGTCAGCACTCGCTCCAGACTGCCCTGCATCACCGCCAGCGGGTGGGCTCGGAATTCTTAGCCTTTTCCTCGCAGCCCCAGTTGCGGGAGAATGTGAAGGAGGAGCTGTTGACGGGTCACGTTCCGCTTGACTTGACAATTTTCTCACCAGCAGGTCTTTGAACCTCTGCAGACTTGTGTCTGCCTGAAAGAGACATACAACGTAGGTTTTAAATCTAGGATCGAGCACGGTGGCCAAAATGTAGTGCACTGATTTCAACAGATTGACCACCCGTGAATCCTGGTTAAGCGAATTAAGGGCTCCATCCACAAGTCCCACATGCCTAGCAGAATCGCTCTGTTTTAGCTCCTCCTTCAATCTCTCCAGCTTCTTCTGCAAAAGCCTGATGAGGGGAATGACCTGACTCAGGCTGGCAGTGTCTGAACTGACTTCACGTGTGGCAAGTTCAAAGGGTTGCAGAGCCTTGCACAACGTTGAAATCATTCTCCACTGCGCTTGAGTCAGGTGCATTCCCCCTCCTTTGCCTATATCGTAGGTAGCTGTATAGACTTGAATGGCCTTTTGCTGCTCCTCCATCCTCTGAAGCATATAGAGGGTTGAATTCCACCTTGTTGCCACCTCTTGCGTCAGATGATGGCGGGGCAGGTTCAGGAGTGTTTGCTGGTGCTCCAGTCTTCGGCACACGGTGGCTGAATGCTGAAAGTGGCCCGCAATTCTTCGGGCCACCGACAGCATCTCTTGCACACCCCTGTCGTTTTTAAAAAAATTCTGCACCACCAAATTCAATGTATGTGCAAAACATGGGACGTGCTGGAATTTGCCCACTTGTAATGCACGAACAATATTGGTGGCGCTGTCCGATGTCACAAATCCCCAGGAGAGTCCAATTGGGGTAAACCATTCAGCGATGATGTTCCTCAGTTTCCGTAAGAAGTTGTCAGCTGTGTGCCTCTTATGGAAAGCGGTGATACAAAGCGTAGCCTACCTAGGAACGAGTTGGCGTTTGCGAGATGCTGCTACTGGTGCCACCGCTGCTGTTCTTGCTGCGGGAGGCAATACATCTACCCAGTGGGCTGTCACAGTCATATAGTCCTGAGTCTGCCCTGCTCCACTTGTCCACATGTCCGTGGTTAAGTGGACATTGGGTACAACTGCATTTTTTAGGACACTGGTGACTCTTTTTCTGACGTCTGTGTACATTCTCGGTATCGCCTGCCTAGAGAAGTGGAACCTAGATGGTATTTGGTACCGGGGACACACTAACTCAATAAATTCTCTAATTCACTGTGAATTAACGGTGGATACCGGACACACGTTTAACACCACCACAGCTGCCAAGGCCTGAGTTTTCTGCTTTGCAGCAGGATGACTGCTGTGATATTTCATCTTCCTCGCAAAGGACTGTTGGACAGTCAATTGCTTACTGGAAATAGTACAAGTGGTCTTCCGACTTCCCCTCTGGTATGACGATCGACTCCCAGCAGCAACAACAGCAGCGCCAGCAGCAGTAGGCGTTACACTCAAGGATGCATCGGAAGAATCCCAGGCCAGAGAGGACTCGTCATACTTGCCAGTGACATGGCCTGCAGGACTATTGGCTTTACTGTCTAAGGAGGAAATTGACACTGAGGGAGTTGGTGGTGTGGTTTGCAGGAGCTTGGTTACAAGAGGAAGGGATTTAGTGGTCAGTGGACTGCTTCCGCTGTCACCCAAAGTTTTTGAACTTGTCAATGACTTCTGATGAATGCGCTCCAGGTGACGTATAAGGGAGGATGTTCCTAGGTGGTTAACGTCCTTACCCCTACTTATTACAGCTTGACAAAGGCAACACACGGCTTGACACAAGTTGTCCGCATTTCTGTTAAAATAATTCCACACCGAAGAGGTGATTTTTTTTTGTAATTTGACCAGGTATGTCAATGGCCATATTCGTCCCACGGACAACAGGTGTCTCCCCGGATGCCTGACTTAAATAAACCACCTCACCATCAGAATCCTCATTGTCAATTTCCTCCTCAGCGCCAGCAACACCCATATCCTCATCCTGGTGTACTTCAACAGTGACATCTTCAATTTGACTATCAGGAACTGGACTGCGGGTGCTCTTTCCAGCACTTGCAGGGGGCGTGCAAATGGTGGAAGGCGCCACCTCTTCCCGTCCAGTGTTGGGAAGGTCAGGCATCGCAACCGACACAATTGGACTCTCCTTGGAGATTTGTGATTTAGAAGAACGCACAGTTCTTTGCTGTGCTTTTGCCAGCTTAAATCTTTTCATTTTTCTAGCGAGAGGATGAGTGCTTCCATCTTCATGTGAATCTAAACCACTAGCCATGAACATAGGCCAGGGCCTCAGCCGTTCCTTGCCACTCCGTGTCGTAAAAGGCATATTGGCAAGTTTACGCTTCTCATCAGACGCTTTTAATTTTGATTTCTGGGTCATTTTACTGAACTTTTTTTTTGGGGATTTTACATGCTCTCTACTATGACATTGGGCATCGGCCTTTGCAGACGACGTTGATGGCATTTCATCGTCTCGGCCATGACTAGTGGCAACAGCTTCAGCACGAGGTGGAAGTAGATCTTGATCTTTCCCTATTTTACCCTCCACATTTTTGTTCTCCATTTTTTAATGTGTGGAATTATATGCCAGTAATATATCAATAGCAATGGCCTACTGTACCGTACTGCTATATATATACTGGTGGTCAGCAAAATTTTGCACTGTCCTCCTACTATATACTGCACACAACTAAAATGCAGCACAGGTATGGATGGATACTTGACGACACAGAGGTAGAGCAATGGACTACTGTACCGTACTGCTATATATATACTGGTGGACAGCAAAATTCTGCACTGTCCTCCTACTATATACTGCGCACAACTACAATGAATGCAGCACAGATATGGATAGTATACTTGACGACACAGAGGTAGACCAATGGACTACTGTACCGTACTGCTATATATGTACTGGTGGTCAGCAAAAATTCTGCACTGTCCTCCTACTATATACTGCGCACAACTAAAATGCACCACAGGTATGGATGGATAGTATACTTGATGACACAGAGGTAGAGCAATGGACTACTGTACCGTACTGCTATATATGTACTGTTGGTCAGCAAAATTCTGCACTGTCCTCCTACTATATACTGTGCACAACTACAATAAATGCAGCACAGATATGGACAGTATACTTGACGACACAGAGATAGAGCAATGGACTACTGTACCGTACTGCTATATATATACTGGTGGTCAGCAAAATTCTGCACTGTCCTCCTACTATATACTGCGCACAACTAAAATGCAGCACAGGTATGGATGGATAGTATACTTGACCTTGACGACACAGAGGTAGAGCAATGGACTACTGTACCGTACTGCTATATATATACTGGTGGTCAGCAAAATTCTGCACTGTCCTCCTACTATATACTGCGCACAACTAAAATGCAGCACAGGTATGGATGGATAGTATACTTGACGACACAGAGGTAGAGCAATGGACTACTGTACCGTACTGCTATATATATACTGGTGGTCAGCAAAATTCACTGTCCTCCTACTATATACTGCGCACAACTACAATGAATGTAGCACAGGTATGGATGGATAGTATACTTGACGACACAGAGGTAGAGCAATGGACTACTGTACCGTACTGCTATATATATACTGGTGGTCAGCAAAATTCTGCACTGTCCTCCTACTATATACTGCGCACAACTAAAATGCAGCACAGGTATGGATGGATAGTATACTTGACGACACAGAGGTAGAGCAATGGACTACTGTACCGTACTCCTATATATATACTGGTGGTCAGCAGAATTCTGCACTGTCCTCCTACTATATACTGTGCACAACTACAATGAATGCAGCACAGATATGGATAGTATACTTGACGACACAGAGGTAGAGCAATGGACTACTGTACCGTACTGCTATATATATACTGGTGGTCAGCAAAATTCTGCACTGTCCTCCTACTATATACTGCGCACAACTACAATGAATGCAGCACAGGTATGGATGGATAGTATACTTGACGACACAGAGGTAGAGCAATGGACTACTGTACCGTACTGCTATATATATACTGGTGGTCAGCAACATTCTGCACTGTCCTCCTACTATATACTGCGCACAACTAAAATGCAGCACAGGTATGGATGGATAGTATACTTGATGACACAGAGGTAGAGCAATGGACTACTGTACCGTACTGCTATATATATACTAGTGGTCAGCAAAATTCTGCACTGTCCTCCTACTATATACTGCGCACAACTAAAATGCAGCACAGGTATGGATGGATAGTATACTTGATGACACAGAGGTAGAGCAATGGACTACTGTACCGTACTGCTATATATATACTAGTGGTCAGCAAAATTCTGCACTGTCCTCCTACTATATACTGTGCACAACTAAAATGCAGCACAGGTATGGATGGATAGTATACTTGACGACACACAGGTAGAGCAATGTACTACTATACCGTACTGCTATATATATACTGGTGGTTAGCAAAATTCTGCACTGTCCTCCTACTATATACTACAATCGAGCACAGATATGGAGCATTTTTCAGGCAGAGAACGTAGATATTTTCAGCAAACTGAGCACAGATATTTGCAGCATACTGAGCACAGATATTTGCAGCACACTGAGCACAGATATTTGCAGCACACTGAACACAGAAACTGAGAGAACGCTGCACGTCCTCTCGCTATCTTCTCCAATGCACGAGTGAAAATGGCGGCGACACGCGGCTCCTTATATAGAATACGAATCTCGCGAGAATCTGACAGCGGGATGATGACGTTCGGGCTCGCTCGGGTTAACCGAGCAAGGCGGGAAGATCCGAGTCTGCCTCGGAACCGTGTAAAATGGGTGAAGTTCAGTGGGGTTCGGATCCCGAGGAACCGAACCCGCTCATCTCTAGTAAAAAGAGGACGCTGTCTGCCGTAATGTGTAAAAAGGGGACGCTGTCTGCCGTAATGTGTAAAAAGGGGGACTGTCTGCTGTAATGTGTAAAAAGGGGGACGCTGTCTGCTGTAATGTATAAAAGGGGCTCTACCTGGTGTAGTGGCGCTACGGTGCAGCGTAATTTGAATAATGGAGACCACTGTGCACCGTAGTATGAATTGCTATTATTTTGTGGCCATGCCCCTATATATTTTTCGCCCCCCTGCAGCGCGCACTGCCCCTATCTTACATGGGGGGGCGCCAATGTCGTTTCTTGCACACAGCGCTAAAATGCCTAGTTACGGCACTGGGGGTGGGCCATGGTGGCTGTGTGATGTCACACGCAGTCACTGCAACCCAAACATGGCATCCCGGAGACTGCCTTCGCAGCTAGGCTGCGGAGACTTCCCTAAAAATGCGAGCACTATGCAGTGTAGTGAAGAGCTCGCATTTTAGCGGGAGGAGCAGTACTCAAATGTGGGGTGACCTTGACCTGTGCTGGCTGCCCCCCGCATGTTAGTGGAATGAGCTGTAGTAACTACAACTCATGCTGAATCAGGTCCATAGTCTTTTAGGTGGGGCCCAAAGAAATGATCAGGCCCCTGCAACTAGAGATGAAATGCTGAGTAGCTCCTTCTTGTACCTCTTGCCAGTATGTATCAAATAAAAAAAAATAAAAAAATCTACTGCAAGAATATGTGGCACTACAGATGCCAGCATGCACTGATAGCTTGTAGTGTCTCCTAATTAACAACATAAATAGGTGTCCACTTTATCATAATGATGAATGGCACTTGCCCTACATGATGAATAGTGACTCTTTATGAAGAAAAACAAATATAAGGTCAGTTTGCTTTAGTTTTATAAAGAGGTATCAATGCAAATTTTTTATTCATATAAAGGAGACATAATATTTTTAATTATATAACGGGTCACTACTTACAATATTTAGAATTTATATAAAAGTGTTACTAAACATTAATGTGTAATAAAATGCTGGCACATGTATTCTTCATTTATAGAAGTGGAGCACTGTTTACTAATGTTTTGGATGGGATGCAGTCAATAATCCAGCATTCGGGATCCTGGCATTCAGGAGGCTGACACCGGAATCCCAACAGCCGGTGAAATACCAACACCTGGAATCCCAATAAATGCTCTTTATTGCCACTCGCAGGGGCGTAACTAGAACTTAACTAGCCCCATAGTAAAATCTTGAAAGGGCCCCCTTCCCCCCCACTATTTTCACTACAATACCCCTTATGGAAGCAGGAGAAAGAGAGAGAGAGTGAGGGGAGTAAGAGACACACACACACACACACACACACACACACACACACACACACACACACACGGGGTGCTGGTGGGGAGAAAGAGAGAGAGGAGCTAGATAGAGAGGAGGTATCAGGGAGAGAAAGACAGTGTCAGAGAGGGAGGGAGAGTGATAGTGTCGGGGAGAGAGACAGTGTCAGGAGGGAAAGAGAGACAGTGTCAGTGAGAGACACAGAAAGTGTCAGGGGGGGGGGCGACAGCATTGGTGCAAGTAAAAAAAATCCTTAGTGGTACTGTGTGTGCGCACCGAAGGCAAGCATGACAAAAAATGGGTGTGGCCGCATGCCACGTGGGGCGTGGCCATTGAAAATGGGGGTGTAATACACATATGCCCGCCATTGTGCCAGATACACACATGCCCCTAGTAGTACAGTTCCAAATACACATATGCCCACACAGTGCCAGATACACACATGCCCCCACAGTGCCAGATATGCCACCACAGTGCCAGATACACATATGCCACCACAGTGCCAGATACACACATGCCACCACAGTGCGAGATACACATATGCCCCACAGTGCCAAATACAAATATTCTCCACAGTGCCAGATAAACATATGCTCCCACATTGCCAGGTACACATATGCTTCCACAGTGCCAGATATGCCCCCATAGTGCCAGATATACATATGCCCCACAGTGCCAGATACACATATGCCCCACAGTGCCAAATACACATATGCCCCACAGTGCCAAATACACATATTCCCCACAGTGCCAGATACACATATGCCCCCACAGTGCCAAGTACACCCCCTCTCCTTAGTGCTTCTTACCACGCTGCTGGTACTGGCTGCTGTCTGTGAGGGTAGGAGAGCGTATCACTCGTCTCTCCTGCCCCTCAGTGCTCAGTACAGTCAACGCCGGCATGTATCTCCAATCAGTCACCGGTTTGTAAGCCAATCAAAGCTTGAGATCTGGCAGCCAATCAGGAGCTGCAGCTGCTGGTCCCCAAGCTCTGATTGACTAACGAACCGGCGCCTTATTAGAGATACATGCCACCGACATCGCCGGAGACAGGACTGAACACTGGGGGGGCAGGAGAGGTGCGCGCTGTGCTCTCCTCCCCTCACACACAGCAGAGCAGCAGCTGCAAGCATGGCAGTCGGTCCGGCAGTACTGCGTGCCGGCTGGCAATTTCTTACCGGTACGCAGTACCACCCTGTACTGCCATACTTGCAGCACTGGGGGACACTATAAGGGAGAGAGAGAGAGAGAGAGAGAGAGAGAGAGACAGACAGACAGACAGACAGTATCAGGGAGAGGAAGTCTCAAAAAGAGAGTGAGAGTGTGTCAGGGAGAGTGAGAGAGAGAGAGAGAGAGAGAGAGAGAGATGGGGGGCTAGCAGGAGATATATTACCTGTACCTCCAGAAACCCAGCAGAGGTCTCTGATGGAGGCGGGCATGTCACTGAATTAGGCCCCGACCCCTAAATGTCCGTGAATCGTGGCACCGGCCGTCGGGACTTGGAGCTGACCACTCTACAGCCTCAGCATAAGCTGCATCCTGCGGGCAGGGCCGCAGCAAGGATTGTCACCACCGTAGGCAAATCGACAGCACCCTCCCCCCCAACCCCCCACCACCACTACCAAAATTCAGGGATCCTCAGGTGAAAATATGTGACATGGCATGTCTTATAAGTTCCACAGTCACCACCTGATCATTTATACCCCTTTCACAACGTACAAATAATCCAGTATATTGCCTGACCAGGTAATTTAACCCAGGAATAAGGAAGTGTTATTCCCGGATTATTACTGGGTCAGGTGCAGTGTGAACGGGTTCCCCGAGTCAATGCGACCCAGGACTTGTTCATTGCATAGGGAGAGGCGGCGCAGAGATGATCTCTGAATTTTGGCTCATTCTGTGTGCTATACTGTGAATTTCGGTTCATTCTGTGTGGTATAATGTGAATTTCGGCTCATACTGTGTGGTATAATGTGAAAGGGGCACCAGTACTAGATAGTATAAGGGGTCCTACTATTGTGGTGCATAATGTGTATAAGGTGTGTATAAGGGGTATATGGTGTGGTACACTACACTTATGGACATGACCCCTTTTGAGTGACCATGCCCCCTTTTCCGGAGCGCGTAGAATTGCAACCTTCATTCCATACTCCCACTTCAAAATTTCCACTTCGACCACTGGGCATTATATGTAACCGGCGCTACTACAAGGGCTATTATGTGTATGACCAGCGCTATTACAGGGGCTATTATGTGTATAAGCAGTGCTACTACAGGGGCTATTATGTGTATAACCAGCGATATTACAGGGTCTATTATGTGTATAACCAGCGCTATTACAGGGGCTATTATGTGTATAAGCGGTACTGCTAAAGGGGCTATTATGTGTATAAGCGGCACTACTACAGGGGCTATTATGTGTATAAGCAGCGCTACTACAGGGGGTATTATGTGTATAACTGGCGCCAATACTGGGGACATTATGTGTATAAATAGCACTACTGTGTGCGGGGTAATGTGAATAAGATTGTGCTTCTATGTGGCGTAATTTGAAATGGGGGTACTATTGTGTGGCCATGCCCTTTCTTGTGAAACCACATCCATTTTTGCCGCACACTGTCCCTTTGTAAAATATGGGAGGGCGCAAATTTATAGTTTGCAGTGGGGCGCCGAACACCCTAGCACCGGCCCTGTGTAACATGCCACTACATATTGGCCAGGCCCCCAATTCAGTACAGGGGAGGGGGCGCCAAAACAAACCCTTGCTCTGGGCACCATGACACCTAGCTACACCTCTGATTGTAGGGCATAGAGCTCAGACAGTGACTGACCTGAAGCAGCAGCAGTCCCGGTGCCCCCTTCCTCCTGTATCCAATGCTAGGGCTCCTGAAATGTCCACTCCCCGTGGAAGGTCCTGTGCAGGACGGAATCACTGCCTTCCACATCTGTGATGAATGATTGGAGTCAGAGGAGCTTTTGAAGAGAGGTGGCCGCTGGTCCCTGGGAGGGGTCAACCAGCCATCTGGAAGTGTATGGTAAGCTTAGCCGGCCCCAGCGATGTGCACTGGAGCCGGCTAATAGACAGTCACAGTCATCCTCTAAAGAAAATTCTGCCTCTGGGTGCCGGGCAGCATTATAAATAATCTCCTTAACAGCACTGGCACCCAGCCTCCTCCTCGGGCTCCAGCAGCTCCTTGGCCTAGTTACATGCTTTGTGGTCCCAGTAGCAGGACCAAATCATAAGCTACACGTCATCAGGTCGGCCGTAGGTGGGGGAGTCTTGAGAGCGAGCGAGTGATACAGAAGGGGTGGGGGGGGGGTGGGAACAGCCCCGGGAAAAGTGTCTCTAACCAGCAGATGAAACACTGGGTGAGCAGGGAACGTGTCCCACTCACATCCCTCATGATGAGCTTAGTCATTTCATATTTTTTTTTTTCTTTGCACTCAGTGCCGCCCTTCAAGCGCTGGCACCCATAGACAGCTGCCTAATGGTAGCGCCGGCCCTGCCTGCGAGGGAGGAGGGTGTTATCGGCTGCAGCCACTGTTCTTACCGTGGACGGGGGGGTAAAAGGGGAGCAGCTGGGCTTGGAGGCAGCCAATGCTTGGGTTCAAGGGGAGCAGCAGGCCCTGGAAGCAGCTCAGGCCCCACAGCTGCACCCCCTGCACCCACAGTAGTTACGCCACTGGCCACTCGGTTGATAGGTCCACGCCACCAACTGAGTGGGACTAGAACCTGTGACGAGCTAAGCGAGCCACCAGGCCTGATGCGTGGCCCGATCGTGTACAAGGGGACTTGCTGCCGGCAGACGGGATGCTGCTGGCGGTATAGTGACAGCCAGCATCCTGTCTTTTGGGATATCGTATTTGTCCCTT
The DNA here is from genome assembly GCF_028390025.1 of Pseudophryne corroboree. Classification (NCBI taxonomy): domain Eukaryota; kingdom Metazoa; phylum Chordata; class Amphibia; order Anura; family Myobatrachidae; genus Pseudophryne; species Pseudophryne corroboree. The sequence goes on along the minus strand of NC_086447.1, from coordinate 338,242,397 downwards.
TTGGACAGCTCCTTTAATATGTATTTAAAAAAAATAGTTAACCTCATTTTGAACTGGTTCCACTACAGTATGACAGCAGCACTCATTCCATGGAAAATAATTCAGCTCCATCTAAAAGGTTTTATTCTGATTTCTGTAATATTTCCTGCAATATCCCAAAGATGTCCTATATTGTGTCTGCTTCAACATTTTCCCTGTTGTCAAGGTAAAAATAATTTGTGATGTTTAACCATTTTACAGTATGGCAGTATGGGCACTATTGTCTACATTTCTCTTGCTTTTACAATGTCATTTCTTTGCATATTTTCTGAAAGAAATGCATATTTACGGTTTTGTTTGTTTTAATCATGTAGCTTGCGTGCACCCCATATTACTGGAGAGTGAATATCTTCATTATGGCCCTTGTTCAGTTCGTTGTGTCTTACGTGGCAGAGGTAAATATTTTCCTTGCAGTGGTGTAAGCAAATAAAATACTACAGTACATACCGTGACATTCACACAAAATGCATACTAATACACAACATTGGTTAAACCACAAAATATAGTAACATACCAATACTTATGCCTGCTAACCATCACAATACCTTGAATTAAAGACTATATTTTAAAAATGTTTTTTGGCTTCTGCTGCTAATGACCTAGCAGAGCCACTGATACCCCTTTCAGACTTATTACCCGGGAATTTTTCGGGTCTAGCAAGCCGACAAATTCCTGGGTTTCATCCCTGACCCTCGTAAAGAGCAGGGTCTGGAACCCAAGACTTAGTCGCAGGCAGTGCTGAAAGTAGGGTGGTACGGAGTACCATTAAGAAATATAGTACCACCAGCCCACCACTGGGGCATAATTAATAAGGAGCATTTTTGTAAAACAGTGTCAGTGGCATAACTATGTGTGGCATAATATATAATAGGCATTACGGTGTGTGGTATAATATGTAATAGGCATTACGGTGTGTGGCATATTGTGTAATGGCATTACGGTGTGTGTTATAATGTGTAATGGGTGTTACAGTGTGGCATAATGTGTAATGGTCATTACAGTGTGTGGCATAATGTGCAATAAGCATTACGTGTGTGGCATAATGTCTAATGGGCATTACGGTGTTTGGCATAATGTCTACGGGGCATTACGTGTGTGGCATAATGTGGCCATGCCCCTATTGTCATGTAGCCACTCCACTAGTTTTGTGTAAGCCCCCCCCCCCCTCCCCCATGACACGTGGCCATGCCCAGTTTTACTATCAGTGCCACTTAGAAAAAAATTCTACTTACACCACTGGTCCCAAGTAATTTGCATTCACACATGCAGGAATCCTGGGTTGATGCGCGTTCATGTGCAAAACCCTGGGATTTAGATGCATGTATGATAGGGGTATTAGTCATTAATATATGTATTAGCATTAATACTGTATATGTAAGAGCATGTCTATTAATAAGCTAAATAATATAAAGAAAATAACTAGTTTCCTACCCAAGTGAGCTTACAGTCTAGCACACTAAGGGGCCGATTTATTACCATCCACATCCGATGATGCGGATGCTGTGTAATAAAATCACCCAAACTCGCAATGCGATAATTGAGTACATTGCATGGATATATATGTCCCTGCGATGCCTCTCCGCAGCATCATCGTGGTACAGGGCTCGATTAAACCTTGGGGGTGCCTGGGACACTTAAGATAGGGGGCCCCTGTGGACGGTGGAGGATGTATATTAAATTGTGCATACTTCCCAACATGTCCCATTCCAGGAAGGACAAAATTCTATCTACCTGGACTTCCCACTTAATATATTTTATTTATACATAATTGTTAAGAAAGGTATTTCAACACAGGTGACTGCAATCATAAATTAAGAAGGAAGTCCAGGTAGAGAGAGCATTTTGTCCCTCACGGAATGGCTCATGGTGGGAGGTATAGATTGTGTATATTCAATTTAAACCAATGGTGTATATTAGTTTTAACTAGAGCTGTACACCGGAAATTTTTCGGGTTTTGTGTTTTGGTTTTGGATTCGGTTCCGCGGCCATGTTTTGGAATCGGACGCGTTTTGGCAAAACCTCCCTGAAATTTTTTTGTCGGATTCGGGTGTGTTTTGGATTTGGGTGTTTTTTTTTCAAAAACCCCTCAAAAACAGCTTAAATCATAGAATTTGGGGGTCATTTTGATCCTATAGTATTATTAACCTCAATAACCATAATTTCCACTCATTTACAGTCTATTCTGAACACCTCACCTTATGTTGTATAGAGGACATGCACACTTTAACAAACCCATCATTTCAGCCACCGGGTCTGCCACACGACTGTGGCTGAAATGACTGGTTGGTTTGGGCCCCCACCAAAAAAAGAAGCAATCAATCTCTCCTTGCTCAAACTGGCTCTACAGAGGCAAGATGTCCACCTCATCATCATCCTCCGATTCCTCACCCCTTTTACTGTGTGTACATCCCCCTCCTCACAGAGTATTAATTCGTCCCCACTGGAATCCACCATCTCAGGTCCCTGTTTACTTTCTGGAGGCAATTGATGGTGAATGTCTCCACGGAGGAATTGATTATAATTCATTTTGATGAACATCATCTCCACATTTTCTGGAAGTAAACTCGTACGCCGATTGCTGACAAGGTGAACGGCTGCACTAAACACTCTTTCGGAGTACACACTGGAGGGGGGCAACGTAGGTAAAATAAAGCCAGTTTCTGTAAGGGCCTCCAAATTGCCTCTTTTTCCTGCCAGTATCTGTACGGACTGTCTGACGTGCCTACTTGGATACTGTCACTCATATAATCCTCCACCATTCTTTCAAAGGTGACAGAATCATATGCAGTGACAGTAGACGACATGTTAGTAATCGTTGGCAGGTCCTTCAGTCCGGACCAGATGTCAGCACTCACTCCAGACTGCCCTGCATCACCGCCAGCGGGTAGGCTCGGAATTCTTAGCCTTTTCCTCGCAGCCCCAGTTGCGGGAGAATGTGAAGGAGGAGCTGTTGACGGGTCACGTTCCGCTTGCGTTGACAAGTGTCTCACCAGCAGGTCTTTGAACATCTGCAGACTTGTGTCTGCCGGAAAGAGAGATACAACGTAGGCTTTAAACCTAGGATCGAGCACGGTGGCCAAAATGTAGTGCTCTGATTTCAACAGATTGACCACCCGTGAATCCTGGTTAAGCGAATTAAGGGCTCCATCCACAAGTCCCAAATGCCTAGCGGAATCGCTCTGTTTTAGCTCCTCCTTCAATCTCTCCAGCTTCTTCTGCAAAAGCCTGATGAGGGGAATGACCTGACTCAGGCTGGCAGTGTCTGAACTGACTTCACGTGTGGCAAGTTCAAAGGGTTGCAGAACCTTGCACAACGTTGAAATCATTCTCCACTGCGCTTGAGTCAGGTGCATTCCCCCTCCTTTGACTATATCGTAGGCAGATGTATAGGCTTGAATGGCCTTTTGCTGCTCCTCCATCCTCTGAAGCATATAGAGGGTTGAATTCCACCTCGTTACCACCTCTTGCTTCAGATGATGGCGGGGCAGGTTCAGGAGTGTTTGCTGGTGCTCCAGTCTTCGGCACACGGTGGCTGAATGCCGAAAAGTGGCCCGTAATTGTTCGGGACACCGACAGCATCTCTTGCACGACCCTGTCGTTTTTAAAAAAATTCAATGTATGTGCATGGGACGTGCTGGAATTTTCCCACATGTAATGCACGCACAATATTGGTGGCGTTGTACGATGCCACAAATCCCCAGGAGAGTCCAATTGGGGTAAGCCAATCTGCGATGATGTTCCTCAGTTTCCGTAAGAGGTTGTCAGCTGTGTGCCTCTTATGGAAAGCTGTGATGCAAAGCGTAGCCTGCCTAGGAACAATTTGGCGTTTGCGAGATGCTGCTACTGGTGCCACTGCTGCTGTTCTTGCTGCGGGAGGCAATACATCTACCGAGTGGGCTGTCACAGTCATATAGTACTGAGTCTGCCCTGCTCCACTTGTCCACATGTCCGTGGTTAAGTGGACATTGGGTACAACTGCATTTTTTAGGACACTGGTGAGTCTTTTTCTGACATCTGTGTACATTCTCGGTATCGCCTGCCTAGAGAAGTTGAACCTAGATGGTATTTGGTACCGGGGACACACTACCTCAAGAAATTCTCTAAGTCCCTGTGAACTAACGCCGGATACCGGACGCACGTCTAACACCAACACAGCTGCCAAGGCCTGAGTTATCCGCTTTGCATCAGGATGACTGCTGTGATATTTCATCTTCCTCGCAAAGGACTGTTGGACAGTCAATTGCTTACTGGAAGTAGTACAAGTGGTCTTCCGACTTCCCCTCTGGGATGATGATAGACTCCCAGCAGCAACAACATCAGCGCCAGCAGCAGTAGGAGTTACACTGAAGGATCCATTGGAGGAATCCCAGTCAGGAGAGGACTCATCAGACTTGCCAGTGACATGGCCTGCAGGACTATTGGCGTTCCTGTCTAAGGAGGAAATTGACACTGAGGGAGTTGGTGGTTTGGTTTGCACTGCTTGGGTACAAGAGGAAGAAGGGATTTAGTTGTCAGTGGACTGCTTCCGCTGTCACCCAAAGTTTTTGAACTTGTCAATGACTTCTGATGAATGTGCTCCAGGTGACGTATACGGGAGGATGTTCCTAGGTGGTTAACGTCCTTACTCCTACTTATTACAGCTTGACAAAGGCAACACACGGCTTGACACCAGTTGTCCGCATTTCTGTTGAAACAATTCCACACCGAAGAGGTGATTTTTTTGGTATTTTGACCAGGCATGTCAATGGCCTTATAAATCCCACGGACAACAGGTGTTTCCCAGGGTGCCTGACTTAAACAAACCACCTCACCATCAGAATCCTCCTCATCAGTTTCCTCCTCAGTGCCAGCACCACCCATATCCTCATCTTGGTGTACTTCAACAGTGACATCTTCAATTTGACTATCAGGAACTGGACTGTGGGTGCTCCTTCCAGCACTTGCAGGGGGCGTGCAAATGGTGGAAGGAGCCACCTCTTCCCATCCAGTGTTGGGAAGGTCAGGCATCGCAACCGACACAATTGGACTCTCCTTGGGGATTTGTGATTTAGAAGAACGCACAGTTCTTTGCTGTGCTTTTGCCATCTTAACTCTTTTCAGTTTTCTAGCGCGAGGATGAGTGCTTCCATCCTCATGTGAAGCTGAACCACTAGCCATGAACATAGGCCAGGGCCTCAGCCGTTCCTTGCCACTCCGTGTCGTAATGGCATATTGGCAAGTTTACGTTTCTCCTCAGACGCTTTTAATTTAGATTTTTGGGTCATTTTACTGAACTTTTGTTTTTTGGATTTTACATGCTCTCTACTATGACATTGGGCATCGGCCTTGGCAGACGACGTTGATGGCATTGAATCGTCTCTGCCATGACTAGTGGCAGCAGCTTCAGCCCTAGGTGGAAGTGGATCTTGATCTTTCCCTATTTCACCTCCACATTTTTGTTCTCAATTTTTTAATGTGTGGAATTATATGCCAGTAATATTATTATATCAATAGCAATGGCCTACTGTACTCTACATCTATATACTGATGGTCACCAAAATGCTGCACTGTACTACTATATATACTGCTCACAAAAATGCAGCACAGATATGGAATGGATACTTGCAGTGACACGGAGCTGCAAGATACAGCAATGGCCTACTGTACTGTACAACTATATACTGTTGGTCACCAAAATGCTGCACTGTACTACTATATATACTGCTCACAAAAATGTAGCACAGATATAGAATGGATTCTTGCAGTGACACAGAGCTGCAAGATACAGCAAAGGCCTTCTGTACTGTACAACTATATACTGTTGGTCACCAAAAATGTTGCACTGTACTACTATATATACTGCTCACAAAAAGGCAGCACAGATATGGAATGGATACTTGCAGTGACACGGATCTGCACGATACAGCAATGGCCTACTGTACTGTACAACTATACACTGCTGGTCACCAAAATGCTGCACTGTACTACTATATATACTGCTCACAAAAATGCAGCACAAATATGGAATGGATACTTGCAGTGACACGGAGCTGCAAGATACAGCAATGGCCTACTGTACTGTACAACTATATACTGTTGGTCACCAAAATGCAGCACACTGAGCACAGATATTTGCAGCACACTGAGCACAGATATGGAGCTTTTCAGGCAGAGAACATAGATATTTGCAGCACACTGAGCACAGATATTTGCAGCACACTGAGAACAGATATTTGCAGCGCACTGAGCACAGATATGGAGCTTTTTAGACAGAGAACGTAGCCACGTCCTCGCCGTTCAATCTCCAATGCACGAGTGAAAATGGCGGCGACACGCGGCTATTTATATAGAATACGAATCTCGCGAGAATCCGACAGCGGGATGATGACGTTCGGCCGCGTTCGGGTTAACCGAGCAAGGCGGGAAGATCTGAGGCTGCCTCGGACCCGTGTAAAATAGGTGAAGTTCGGGGGATTCGGATCTTGACGAACCAAACCCGCTCATCTCTAGTTTTAATTTATAGTTTAATAATGCCTTGGTACTGTTTATAGCTCCACCTAATTAAAAGACAACTATTTTATAAACTTTTCTTGTAGTGGAACAAAGACAACTTAATCTTAAATTGTACATAGAAAAATAAAATCATTTATCTTGTCACATGCAAGAATAGCAGCAGCCTCTGTACTACTTACACACTGGTACAGGACTAAGGAGGACTCTGTGTGTGTGTCTCTATCTCTAGGCCCATATGGTTTAGTCGCATAACAGTTTACCCAGGCAGGAAGGAGGAAAAGCTGGGATTCCTGTGTCACTTACAGCTCTCTCCACCCTCCTAGCTCTCTGGTTAGAAAGCTCTGTCGGTAGCTCATAAAAGATGATATTCCTGTGTCTAAGCCTGCACCTCATATGGTCCTGCTCGCATTCTGTCTGCTGGTTCTACTTCAGCTTATGAGGGAAAGATCATGATATCAGTGTTTTCTGGCCAGAGGGTCCCATGACAAATGGGGGCCTGGGGTAGAGTATGCCCTGCATCCCCCATGTCCTGTTGCGCATGTGCTGCATTCCATCACTACCACCGCTGCCGGGTCCCCCCCGCTGGTACGACCGCACCACAAAAGAGCATTCGACAGATTTATATATACCAGTCCCAGGAGCCAGTGTCCGCTGCTCCAGGAGGCTGTCGGGTGCTGGGTCCTGCTTCTGTGCTATGACCTCCGGTTCGGTTAAGTGAGCTGTCACTTTGCAGCGTCACTTTACTGCACAGGGGTCACAGCGCAGCACATGGAGGATCCCCAGTGCCCGGCAGTGCTCACGGGAGCACCGATCCCTGGCTTTTGGCACTGGTAAGTATGATTTTTTGAATTTTTTTTTTAAAGGTGATCAGCTTGTGTGTCCAACACAGAGCTGATCACACCAGCCGGGTCCTGCACAGCTTTTTCTGCTAATGGGCAGAGAAAGCTGGGCAAAAGGCTGCAGATCGCAGTGCTTCCCTGTGATTTCACCTGCCTGAGCTGGCAATATCACAGGGCATACTGAAAAAAAATGTCCACTTTTTTTTTTTACTAAATTCGGCATTTCCCATTGTACAGTAAGTATGGGAAATGCGATGTGGGTTACTAAAAAAAATTACAATTAAAGGGTTTGGGGCAGTTTTTCACGAAAACTTCTCTAAATACCCTTTAATACATTCAATAGTACTAAAATAATGTAGGGTGTGAAAACATACTTTTTCACATTATTTTAGTAAAAATAATGTTAATAAATAGGCCCCTAAGACTTGAGCACTGCAATTAGCATTATTGTGGGATGGTCAGCACTCTTCCCTGCTGGGCTACTTAATAAAACTACATCTGCCAGGTGTTACAAGAGTCAAGGGGGGTTCACACAGCTCACCCTGTACCCACTTGCCTTTTTACCAGCTCTGCAGATATCACTGGTGATAGTTTCCCAGAATTAGATGCATGCGCAATAAGACATTGGCACAGTGCTAGAGTCTTCTCAGCACATGCGCCAGTGCGAGGGGACCTGCACGTAGACCGCATATGAGCTCCCTCATCTGATAAAACATTTCTGCTCTGTACAGATTGAAGATTGGTAAACATACATACGTGGGCATTGCACGTGATTTCATGGGATGCGGTCTGAAGATCGACACTGTCTAGGTCGACAATGTTTAGGTCGACCACTATAGGTCGACAGTCACTAGGTCAAAAGGGTTGGAAGGTCGACATGTGCTAGGTCAAAAGGTCAACATGAGTTTTTCACATTTTTTTTCTTTTTTTTTAATTTTTCATACTTAACCATCGGCGTGGACTACGATTGGAACGGTAATCTGCCCAAAGCATGTCGAGTGAAGCGAGCCATGCGAGGGGACACGGTGCACTTGTTGGGGTTCCCGGTCACTCTACGAAGAAAACGACACAACAAAACAACAACCTCATGTTGACCTTTTGACCCGTTGACCTAGAAACCCTGTTGACCTTCCAACCCTGTTGAGCTAGTGACTGTCGACCTATAGTGGTCGACCTAAACATTGTCGACCTAGACACTGTCGACCTAATGATCCACACCCGATTTCATAGATTTATCTTGCAGGGCTTAATAATTTGAGCTTTCCATCCTATATCAAATTCACGTCATGCTGGTCCATTTGGATTTCACCAATAGGAACATGTGCTGGCTTTCTCTCTTTCTCCTACTCTCAAATTAAGAGTATAACTTATATTAAGAACATACCAAAAGGAGAGAACATTTGGAAGGAAAAATAGACATTTGTGAGAAAAAGAGGAGACGGGAGCTCATTTCCTTTATACGCTGTTTCAGGGTTGAGTAGGTAACTGCTAAACTGACATGCAAACCTAAATTCACCTGCAGTTTAAGGACAACATTTTGTCCAAGTCCTTTATTAAAATTACAGACATATTCTACTGAAGTAACTGGAATGCTTTCTTTGAATTTGAGCCTTTTGTTGTGTAAGGTCATTGTTATCTTTACAAAAATTAGACATTTGAGTTGGGGATGAATGTAAAGTTACTGTGATAAATATCTTAGAGGAACTCATAAAAGATGGGGGGAGGGGAGTGGTTTGTTTTTTATATTGATGCCAAAATTGGCCAGTCATTATTAAGTGTTCAGAAAATGTACAGTAAAGGGTTTATTTACTAAGCGATGGTATGTAAAAGCTGTTGCTTTCCGATGTGTTTAAGGCTAAAATTTAAAAGGGTCATTGCCCCTTTCTCTTACTTCCTAGAGGATACTGGGGTCCATTTAGTACCATGAGGTATAGACGGGTCCATTAGGAGCCATGGGCACTTTAAGAATTTGATAGTGTGGGCTGGCTTCTCCTCCTATGCTCCTCCTACTATACTTAGTTTAGAAAATGTGCCCAGAGGAGCCGGTCACGCTTATGGAAGCTCCTGAAGAGTTTTATGCATTTATTTTTCTGTTTGTTATTTTCAGGCAGGTCTGAATGGCACCAGCCTGCCTGCTTCGTGGGACTTAGGGGGGGAATGGCCCACCTCTTGAAGGGTTAATGGTCCCGTTCCCCGCTGACAGGACACTGAGCTCCTGAGGGAACTATTCGCAAGCCCCACCATGGCGAGCGTACATTCCCATGGCACGCCGTCACCTCTAACAGATCCAGAAGAAAGAAGAGTGGTGAGCACTAAGCCCTCGTCCCAGTTAGTGGGGCGCTGGCCATTATGGCGGCATGAGGGTACAGTAAACAGCTGCGTCTCAGTACACAGTACCCACACTGGCAAAAAACAGCCTTAAAACGGTTTTCTCTCCATTTTAAGCACCAAATTCCTCAGCGAGTATAAAAAAGCGGGAAGACCGCGCGCCATTGAAGGGGCGGGGCTTTACTATGGGAGGATCCAGCAGCTCACCAGCGCCATTTTCCCTCTGCAATGGACACAGACGCTGACTGAAAGGGACGCGTAGTTCCACCAGTGTGACTCCAAATAACCTCAGTGGTACCAGGGGGTCATAGCAAGGGGGGAGCAATTTTTGGTATACTAAGTCCCCTATCAGGGTACTTAGTCTGCGACCCAGCTAGGCTTGGCATTAGCGATAAGGGCGCGGTGGGGGCTTGCTCCGAACTACTCTGTGTCTCCCTGAAGGGCTTTTTGTGGGTTAATTGTGCTTAACCTTTTCCTGTGCATGTGTGTGCTGTCACATTTACATTATATCAGGCAAAGAGTGTATTTCTTGTACAGCGAAGTGTTTCACTTCACCAGGGGGCTCACTACTGGGTACTCAGGGCAGTGCACCGTCCAAAAATAGCAGGACTGAACCGGAGTGGGTTAATTCCCTTAAAGGAATGATCTCCAATATTTCTACGAAAATTGTCCCGCAATGAGAAAGAGACTCAATACTTAAGACAAACTGTGGATGAATTGATGAACAGAGACTCAGTCCCCAAAACAGCATCTCAATCCCCTCCCATTTGTCCGCAAAAACGATCTCTGGCCCATATCCCGCAGTCTGACTCTGATGCTGACGGGTCAGACATGGAGGAGGGTGAGGTGGATGTGGGTGGGGCATTGGCGTTTCTATAATGGGTGCAGTGTGTGCGGTGCACGTGGACCCCTGAGTCCCGGGGGAGCCACACTGCACCCATTTCTCCTATACTTACCTTTCCGGAGTCCATCGCTGACTGTGTGTGGGCCCCCTCCTTTACTGTAGCCATCGCACCGCTGCTAGCGCACTGACCACTAGAGACTTTGGCACAGTGCCAAAGTCTGCAGTGCATGTGCAGGACTCCGGAAAAATGGAGCGGTGGCCATTTTTCGTAGTCCTGCGCATGCGCCGTAGACTCTAGCACTTTGCCAGAGTCTAGAGCGCTGAGAGCGCTATCAGCAGCGTGACGGTAACACACGGAGTCTGCACACGCGTCCCCTTCTCTCTAGAGACACCCCTGGAGGGTGGTGATGTGGCTCTGTCACAGGGAATAGAGGGTCTGATAGAGGCTATCAGAGATGTTTTACATATTCCTGATATGGTGTCAGAGGAGTGTGAGGAATCTTATTTTAATGTAAAAAAAGAAATCCTCAGTCACTTTTCCTGTGTCAAAGGAACTGAATACCCTCTTTGAAGAACCGTGGGTTAATTCTGATAAGAAATTTTAAATCCTTAAGAGTTTGCTCTCATCTTTTCCTTTTCCTCTGGAGTATAGGAAGAAATAGGAAAATCCACCGTTAGTGGACGCATCAGTCTCTAGGCTATCACGGAAAATTGTATTGCCTGTTCCTGGAGCAGCCTCCCTAAAAGACACGGCTGATCGGCAAATTGAGACTACACTCAAATCATTGTACACAGCTGCTGGGGTGGCCCAGAGACCCACTATTTAACATGTGCGTGGATCACAAAAGCCATTGTTAAATGGTCGGGTAACCTTATTGAGGGGTCAGATTCCTTTTCCGATTCTGAACCACAAGTTGTTGAACCCGTACTTACAAGTGTTCAAATTCAAGCTGGAGTCTCTGATAGCTGTGATCTCAGGTCTGGAGGATGGGGAATTCCTAGTGTCTCTGGATATCAAGGATGCGTACCTTCACATTCCGATCTGGACACCTCATCAGGCTTGTCTACGGTTTGCACTACAGGACTGTCACTACCAGTTCCAGGCCCTGCCATTTGGTCTCTCCACTACACCAAGGGTGTTCACCAAAGTTATGGCAGAAATTATGTTTCTACTCCAAAAACAGGGAGTGAACATAATTCCGAACCTGGACGATCTCCTGATAAAGGCACCGTCCAGGGAAAGGTTGCTGGACAGCATTGGTCTCTCAACCAAACTTCTCCAGGATCACGGGTGGATTCTGAACCTTCTGAAATCTCACCTAGTGCCAACACAGAGGCTCCCATTCCTGGGAATATACTGGACACGGAGTCAAGAAAGTATTCCTTCCGTTGGAAAAGGCATTTGTAATCCAGTAGATGAATCGGGATGTCCTGAAGCCAACCCGGATATCGGTGCATCTTTGCATTCGCCTTATGGGGAAAATGGTGGCCTATTACGATATACTATTCAATATGGAAGATTTCATGCAAGACCCTTCCAGCTCGATCTGTTGGACAAATGGTATGGATCACTTCTTCACATGCACCAGAGGAGAAAATGGCCCAGTTAGTAGATAAAGGGGGCAAAACTTTTTTTAAGTATATAAGTGAAAGGAGAAAATCAAATGGAGGAATAATAAGACTTAAGACAGAGAGTGAGCATTTGGTGGAGGGAGACAAGGCAATAGCAGATCACCTAAATAATTATTTTTGCTCAGTATTTACTACAGAAGAAGGTATGGGGCCACAGTTAAGTTGCAAGGACATTCATAAAAATAAGGTAGATGAAAGTACATTTACAGAGGAGAAGGTCCTAACAGAACTTTTACAACTAAAAGTGGATAAATCAATGGGACCAGATGGGATACACCCAAAGATACTCAAGAGCTAAAAGATGTGTAACAGAATTATTTAATCAGTCACTTAATACAGGTGCTATTCCAGAGAACTGGAAAAGAGCAAATGTAGTTCCACTGCACAAAAGTGGAAGCAAGGAAGAAGCAAGTAACTACAGACCAGTAAGCCTTACATCAGTAGTAGGGAAAGTAATGGAAAAACTATTAAAAGAAAGAGTTGTGGAATATTTTAAATCAAACCACTTACAGGATCCAAAACAGCATGGATTTACTGGTGGGAGATCATGCCAAACAAATCTTATTGACTTTTTTGACTCTGTGACGAAAATAATAGATCACGGGGAAAGCTGTGGATGTTGCATATCTAGACTTTAGTAAGGCATTTGACACTGTCCCACATCGCAGACTGCTAAATAAACTTGAAAGTGTGGGTGTGGATTATAAAACAGTTAAATGGATAAGAACCTGGTTGCAGGATAGAAAACAGACAGTTGTAGTTAATACAGTGCAATCTATGGAGGGAAATGTTACCAGTGGAGTACCCCAGGGATTTGTACTTGGTCCAGTTCTCTTTAATATCTTTGTTGGTGACATTGCAGATGGTATTGAAGGGAAGGTATGCCTTTTTGCAGATGATACAAAGATATGCAACAGGGTAGACAACCGGGAGGGGTAAAACAAATGATTGATGATCTAGGTAGGCTTGAGAAATGGTCAAGAACGTGGCAACTACAGTTTAATGCTAAAAAATGCAAAATCATGCACTTGGGTCTTAAAAACCCAAAGGCTAAATATAGTATCAAGGGTACTATAATGGAAACTACTGAGGAGGAAAGGGATTTAGGAGTCACTATTTCAAGTGACTTGAAGGCAGGAAAGCAATGCAACAAAGCAATGAGAAAGGCAAGTCAGATGCTTGGTTGCATAGGGAGAGGAATCAATAGTAGGAAAAAAGAAGTGATAATGCCACTGTATAGGTCATTGGTGCGGCCCCATCTGGAATACTGTGTCCAGTTCTGGAGACCATATCTCCAGAAGGATATAAATACATTAGTGTGTACAAAGAAGGGCAACTAAAATGGTGCATGGCAGTGACGTGCGGTGAGGTAAATGGCTGGGGAGGCACTGGCTAAACTGAGCAGCAGCACATGTATATAAACAGCGATGGGGAAGTTATTTTCCGTTACAGCCAGAGGTTTCCTAGAAGCTATGACAGGAGGTGTTATACTAGGGGCCTTATTCAGCATTGTTGCAGTTTTGCTAAAATAGCAATACTGCAACTGCTATCACTTCAATGCTGGGGGCCGCCCAGCACAGGTCAAGGCCACCCAACATGCTAATGGCGGGCACCGATGTGATCGCAATTCAATTGTGAAGAATGCAACTCTGAATACATGAAGCCACCCTGCCTCCACATGGCTGCAAATGCTCTACAAGCTGAACTTGCAGCAGCTAACCCTCTGCCCTTGCCCCGGAATCAGTGCCTGGCTTGTGCAGGAGCTATAAAAAAAAACCATGTGCAATAAATATAAAACCATGACAGAATGACAGCACTATTTGTGGAATTAATGGGGCATTAATAGTAATGTTTAATTTTTATGACTCTTTTAGGGTCTTGGCAATTAAAAAAAAAGGCCATCATCCTAAAGTATTATATTAATCTGCATCTACTATTGTTTCATTTATTGCACCCTCTGTACAATTTGTTCACATGTCCCTGCACTTACTGTACTTGCAGCAGTAGATGGATATATCACTATCACCCACTTCAATGTAAAGAGACACAGTACCATTGTACCCCAGGGAAATGGATACCTAGCAACAGTGCCGTAACTAGACATTTTAGTGGTGTGTGCAAGAAATGGCATTGGAGACCCCCACCCCTCTATGCAAAACAGGGGCAGTGCGCGCCGCAGGCGCGCGCAAAAAATATAGGGGCGTGGCCACAAAATAATACCAATTCATATAACGGTGCACAGTAGTCTCCATTATTCAAATTATGCCGCACAGTAGCACCACTACACCAGGTAGAGCCCCTTTTACACATTACGGCGGACAGATTCCTCTTTTTACACATTACGGCAGACAGCGTCTCCTTTTTAGACATTACGGCAGACAGCGTACCTTTTTTACACATTACAGCAGACAGTCCCCCTTTTTTTTTACACATTACGGCAGACAGCGTCCCCTTTTTACACAGTACGGCAGACAGCATCCCCTTTTTTACACATAACGGCAGACAGCGTCCCCTTTTTACACATAACGGCAGACAGCGTCCCCTTTTTACACATAACGGCAGACAGCGTCTCATTTTTACACATAACGGCAGACAGCGTCCCCTTTTTAACACATTACGGCAGACAGCGTACCTTTTTTACACATTACAGCAGACAGTCCCCCTTTTTTTTACACATTACGGCAGACAGCGTCCCCTTTTTACACAGTACGGCAGACAGCATCCCCTTTTTTACACATAACGGCAGACAGCGTTCCCTTTTAACACATAACGGCAGACAGCGTCCCATTTTTACACATAACGGCAGACAGCGTCCCCCTTTTTACACATAACGGCAGACAGCGTCCCCCTTTTACACATAACGGCAGACCACGTCCCCCTTTTTACACATTACGGCAGACAGCATCCCCTTTTTATACATTAAGGCAGCCGGTCCCCCTTTTTTACACATTACGACAGACAGCGTCCCCATTTTACACACTACGGCAGACAGCGTCCCCTTTTTATACATTAAGGCAGCCGTCCCCCTTTTTACACATTGTGGCAGACAGACAGGATAGATAGATAGATAGATAGATAGATAGATAGATAGATAGATAGATAGATAGATAGATAGATAGATAGATAGATAGATAGGTACCCTCAATGTGCAGGGTAAAGAAGTAACCTATAGGGCAATACGTGTTTTTTGCTCCTAGCAACCCTGCAATCACCTGTTCTGTAGTCCTCTGGTGCATGTGAGCAGACAAGTGCAGCCGTCCTCCCTCCACTTCTGAGTTCTGTGCACAACACAGCGTTAGCCGACGACAGCCTAATCAATCATTCAAAAGAGCTGAAGCTGGTGGTAAAATAAAGATAAGGGAAAGGACGCGACCTAAGCCAAGCCAGTTCACTGCAGGATTGTGGAGAGAGTGAACAGCTCTTTTGAATGATTATGCTATCCGTTGGCTGCTGCTGTGTTGTGCATCAAACTAGGAAGTGGTGGTAAGAGGGCTGCCGTTCGTTCTAGCCCACCCCCTGCCGCTGTCCAATTATTGACAGGGGTGTGCCTTGATGTGAGCTAAAGGCACAGCCCCTGTCAATGAGGCAATTGTGGTGGTGCCGCTTTCCACTAGTATTTCAATTGGCTTTTCCAGCCCGCGATTTGGCCCCGCCCCCTGCCCGCCCCCCTCTTCAGACACTTTATTACTGTCACTGGGAGGCAGCGCTCTCGCTGCCTCCCATAGAGATTTTGCTGCAGTGTCAGTTAAAAATGATTAAAATAATACAAAGTAGTGTTTAGTATCTTCTTTGTATTATTGTAATCATTATGACAGGGGAGGCACTGCCTCCCCTGCCTCCGCTGACTGCACGTCCCTGGTGCATGGCCTACAGCACAAAACATGCCCGTAAAGGCTAAAAGATCTTAATATGAATAGTTTGGAGGAGAGAAGGGAAAGGGGGGACATGATAGAAACTTTCAAATATATCAAGGGTCTTAACAAAGTTCAGGAGGGAAACATTCTTCAAAGGAAGAGAAATCTTAGAACTCGAGGACATACACTGAGACTGGAGGGGGGGAGGTTCAGGGGAAATTTAAGGAGAAATTACTTCACAGAAAGGGTAGTGAATAAATGGAATAGTCTCCCATCAGAGGTGGTAGAGGCTAAGACTGTCGAGCAATTTAAACATGCTTGGGCTAGGCATATGAATATCCTTACAAAGAATTAAGGTTCAAAAAGGGTTGAGATTGCCTAAAGGATAAAAAAGAGGGGCAGACTAGATGGGCCAAGTGGTTCTTATTTGCCGTCAAATTCTATGTTTCTATGTTTCTATGTTAGGATCTGTCTGTCGCCAAAAGCCAGGATCTCCATTCTGTGGTGGCTACAGACTTCTCACCTCGTTGAGGGTCAGACGTGCGGGATTCAGAACTGGATTCTGTTAACTTCAGTCGCAAGCCTTAGAGGTTGGGGAGCAGTCACACAGGGGGTGCAGTTTCAAGGAAGATGGTCAAGTCAGAAAGTCATCACTCCAATCAACATTCTGGAACTCAGGGCCTTATACAACGCCCTTCTGCACATCTCCTCTCTGCTTCAAGATCAGGCCATTAAGGTCCAGTCGGACAATGTGACGGCAGTGATGTACATTAACTGGCAGAGCAGAATGAAAAGCAGAGCAGCAATGTCAGAGGTGTCCAGAATTCTCCTCTGGGCAGAAAAACACGCCGTGGCATTGTCAGTGGTCTTCATTATGGGAGTAGACAACTGGGAAGCAGACTTCCTCAGCAGACACGTCCTGCACCCGGGGGTGTGGGGCCTTCACCCAGAAGTTTTCAGGTGCTTGACATGTCAATGGGGATATCCACAGATTGACATGATGGCCTCTTATCTCAACAAGCAGCTCAAGTGGTATTGTTCCAGGTCGAGAGACCCAGAGGCAATGGCGGTATACGCCCTGACGACTCCATGGGTCTATCAGATGGTGTACGTGTTTCCTCCACTTCCTCTCATCCCAAGGATTCTTAAGAGAATAAAAAGGGAAAAGGTTCAAGCAATACTCATTGCTCCAGACTGTCCAAGAAGGGCCTGGTACGCAGACCTTCTGGAGATGCTCCTCGAAGATCCGTGGCCTCTACCTCTTCGTGAAGATCTTCTGCAACAGGGCCCATTCGTCTATCAGGACTTACCGCTGCTACGTTTGACGGCATGGAAGTTGATCGGCTAATTCCTGCCAGGAGAGGAATCCCTAACAAGGTGATCCTGACTATGATCCAAGCCAGGAAGGGGGTAACGTCTAAACATTACCACCGTATTTGGAACAAATACGTCTCTTGGTGTGAGAGCAGAGATTATTCTGCGGAGGAATTTCATCTGGGACATTTCCTGCTTTTTCTGTAAGCAGGTGTGGATGTGGGCCTATGTATGGGAACCATAAAAGTCCAGTTTTCGGCCTTGTCCAATTTCTTTCAGAAACAATTGGCTTCTCTCCCTGAGGTCCAGACGTTCTTGAAAGGTGTTCTGCATATCCAACCTCCCTTTGTGCCTCCTACGGCACCTTGGGATCTCAATGTGGTGCTGCAGTTCCTCCACTTGGACTGGTTTGAACCGTTACAGGAGGTAGACGTAAAATATCTTACGTGGAAGACAGTCACACTGTTGGACTTGGCTTCGGTAAGACGTGTGTCGGAACTGGGGGCTTTGTCTCAAAAAAGCACCTATTTAATTTTCCATGAGGACAGAGCTCCTCTCAGAACTCGTCAGCAATTTCTTCCTAAAGTGGTGTCTGCTTTTCACGTCAACCAACCTATTGTGGTTCTGGTTGTCACCGACACCTCTGCTACTTCAAAGTCCTTGGATGCTGTGAGGGCCTTGAAGGTGTATGTAAAGCGAATAGCTTGTCACAGGAAATCGGACTCCCTGTTTGTTTTTTATGATCCCAATTAAATTGGATGTCCTGCTTCAAAGCAGTCCATTGCACGCTGGATCAGGCTTACTATCCAGCATGCTTATTCCACGGCAGGTTTGCTGGTTCCAAAATCTGTACAGGCCCACTCGACTAGGTCAGTGGGTTCTCCCTGGGCAGCTGCCCGGGGTGTCTTGGCTTTGCAGCTCTGCCGAGCAGCTACTTGGTCTGGTTCGAACACGTTTGCTAAGTTCTACAAGTTTGATACTTTGGCCTCTGAGGACCTTCAGTTTGGTCAATCAGTTCTGCAGGAACCTCAGCACTCTCCCATCCAGTTCAGGAGCTTTGGTACATCCCCATGGTACTAAATGGACCCCAGTATCCTCTAGGACATAAGAGAAAATAGTTTTTTAATTACTTACCGGTAAATCCTTTTCTCGTAGTCCGTCGAAGATACTGGGCGCCTGCCCAGTGCTTCTATCTTCCTGCACTGTTACTTGGTTAAGTAGTGTTGGATCAGCTGTTGCTATTCCTGTTTAATGTTGGGTTAGCATAGCTTTCCTCTGGTTTGTGTGTGCTGGTTCGGAATCTCACCACTATCCTTATCTATCCTACCCTCAAAGTATGTCCGTCTCCTTGGGCACAGTTTCCCAGACTGAGTCTGCTAGGAGGGGCATAGAGGGAGGAGCCATCAGACAATATCAAATTCTTTAAGTGCCCATGGCTCCTAGTGGACCCGTCTATACACCATGGTACTAAATGGACCCCAGTATCCTCTATGGACTACGAGAAAAGGATTTACCGGTAGGCAATTAAAATCCTATTTTAAATTACGGCCATGTGGATGTGGCAGAATTTACAAGCTGCTGCTTAGTAAATAAACCTTTAAAAGTTAAAGAAGGTCAGTAATAGTAAAAATACTACACTGCAAAGTTTCCTAACAATTATCCCTGTGTCTTTTATTCTAGGAAGGGTTCATTGAAAACAGAAATCTCTGGCTCTGGATAAAGAGACTATTTAACTACAAGTCGAAAAGTCAGTACAGAAAATTGCAAAGGAAATTACAGAAAGAGACAGATTGGCCTCTTCAGAGCAGAACAGACTATGCAATGCAGGCTGTTCCTGTAAAGGACTGTGACGCTGTTGTGTACAGTAACCCAATTTACTGTACACCCCGACGTAATGTAAAAGAATCTCCATCAGAACAGACATTTGTAACGATGATGTGATTGCAAAGTTTACAAAAAACTTAGAATTGATGTGATTGTGATTAATTCTGTTATTCAGTAACAACTGAATACTTTTAAGCATTGTAATAATATCAGAAATACTCTTTGCTGAAGTTCATTCAATATACTTGTCATCAAATATAATATTTATATATACTACAGCTAGGGAAGTGTATCTCCTTTGTGTTTTGGATCTGTATTTCCTTTGTGTTTTGGATCTGTATTGGTATTGCTAATACTGCCCTTTCCGAGTTTTAGTTTTGGATCTGTAATTTTTTTTTAAAAAATCATAAAAACAGCTAAAATAAAAGAATTTAGGCCTGTTTTAGTTCCTACAGTATTATTAACCTCAATAACATTCACTTCCACTCATTTCCAGACATTTTTGACCACCTCACAGCTCACAATATTGTTTTCATCCAGTTTAAGCAAAAAGGTTGCACCGAGATAGCCAGATGACTAAGTTAAGCGACAACAGTGGGCATTTTGTAGATGCTGTAATTATTTGTTAAAATTATTTCAAAGCAGGATCAAGTTCTTCTGTTCCTGAATTATATCTTCGACCTGGAGAAGGTTCGCTAATCATCCGTTAAAATGATTTTCAAAGTAGGATCAAGTTCTTCTGTTCCTGAAAGATATCTTTGACCTGGAGAAGGATCGCTAATCATCTGTTAAAATTATTTTCAACATAGAATCAAGTTCTTCTATTCCTGAAAAATATCTTTGACCTGCAGGAGGTTTGCTAATTAAGTGTAGAGAGTTTGTCAGAAGATATCATGCAGTGTTTGATTTGTTTGTTCCATTGCGCAGAGATGTTTTGGGCGTATATTGGAGTAAGCTCACTGAAGCCAAGTTGTGTCTAATCCTAACTTTAAAAAAACAAAACATCTAAAACATGATCATCTGAGTGACATCTACAGAGCACCTGTCACTAACACACAGTGTGTGCAGCCATTTTATGTCACATCCTCATGAATATTGATAACCATAAGGAGCAGACCACAAATGGCTGCTCCCAGTGTGAATAAGTGATAGCTACAGTATGCTATATATTTTTGTACATCTAATAGAAAGGTGGTGGCCTTGTTTTCAGATGTTTATTTTGAGCTCTGGGTGGTTGTTGGGGATAATAGTACCAAGATTTGCAGCCTCTTGCTCTCCAGCTGAAATATAACTCCAAGGATCCATGCTGTTGTCGGCCCTGCTGGAAGTTGTTTGTCAGCAATGGGTGGAGCGCCTCAGGTTGCCTCAGCCAGTTTTACACACAGTATGTACCATGTTGTAAATATGTATGTTTTTGACCAATATACGCAACTCATTTTTGTATTTTTTAACTAGATTAGGGGCCCAAATGAGGTAGAGTATGTATGTAGTGGAAGGAAGGATTGATTAGTAATTTCATTTATTTTTTTATTTTAAAAATGTAAATTAATTATTGGGTGCATTGGTGACGGTCTTTATTTGCATAGGCAACAATTTTTATTGGTTATTGCACTAATCTGACTTTTACTAATCTTTTACTTGTTCTTTGATTTTACATGCCCTGATTTAAGCTGTCTATGCCCTTGGGCATCGGCCTTAGTAGATAACATTGACGGACTTGTATCATCTGTTGGAACCACCTGCATCTACTCTCAGTTGTTCATCCTCCATATCTATCAACAAACATGAACCATGTGGGGTACAGCACACACTGACAATTTGTGCAAAAAATGTACCACCTACGTGTGACTCAGAGATAATAATCTAATGCTACAGTTTACTTTCACCTATAATGTCACACAATACGTGTATGAGTCACAAATAGTAATCAAACACTGTGGTTTAATTTCAACAACAGTGTTGCATAATACGTGTATGAGTATGAAATAAAATATATTACTGTGGTATCATCTTCACCCATTGTGTCGCACAATACGTGTGTGAGTATCAAAATAGGTTACTGTGGTACCAGCTTCACCCACAGTGTCGCACAATACATGTATGACATGAAAATATATTACTGTGGTACCACCTTCACCACACAGTGTAGCAAAATATGTGTATAAGTATGAAAATGTATTACTGTGGTAACACCTTCATCCAAAGTGTCACACAATACATGTATGAGCATGAAAATAAAAATTGTATAGTACACTGGGGTACAGCATAGGGATGGACATCGCATCACTATGGTTTGCAACCATCAATGTTTTTGTTGCTATGGTAGTGGTTTTACCATTTGATGGTGGCATTCCAATGTTTGCCGCCATGAAATGGTAAACATTTGATGGTGTACTGATGGTTCCGCCCCAAGTCACTTCCCTGACCACCATACTGCAGAGGGTTGAGCATGCGCAAAGAGGACTTTTTTTGCGCTAACCATATTATTTTTTTCCTCTATAGAATTATTTTGATGCGATGGTCAGTTACCATCATAGAAACATAGAATTTAACAGCAGATAAGAACCACTTGGCCCATCTAGTCTGCCCCTTTTTTGCCATATATTTACCTCAAGCCTTATTTGATTGTAAGGATATCCTTATGTCTATCCCATGCATGTTTAAATTGCTCTACTGTCTTAGCCTCTACCACCTCTGATGGGAGGCTATTGCACTTGTCCAGTACACTTTCTGTGAATACATTTTTCCTCAAATTTCCCCTGAACCCACCTCCCTCCAGTTTCAGTGCATGTCCTTGTATCTTATTATGTCTCTTCATTTGAAGAATGTTTCCCTCCTGGACTTTGTTAAAACCCTTGATATATTTGAAAGTTTCTATTATGTCCCCACTTTCCCTTCCCTGCTCAAAATTATACATACAGATGGATCCTCCCTAAACATTGCTGTTTCTCCGCCTAAATGGAGGATTAGTCACACCTAGGCAATAGCTCAGGTTGTTGAGTTTTTGCACGGACAGGCGCATTGAGGCATGACAACATACACAGCATGCAATACACATCTTCACCACTAGGTGGTAAATGCTCCACTATTCCTGTACTGTGGAGTGAATAGTGGCAGATGGATATACAAGCTCTGGCAAATGGCCAGTGACAACTATAATGCTACACTGTACACACAGACCAATGCTCAGACGGAGAGAGTCTATAAAAAATATAAGCTAATAACTCAATAAAGAAAAATAGTGTATACATACGCAACTAATGTGTTAAAGCAATGGTCCATTGACATTGGGGTTATGTGAGCGTCCAAGTCCCATAGACAAATCAATATATAAAAATAGTGTACACAGACAAAACTAATGTGTTAAAGCAGTGGTCCATTGACGTTAGGTATATGTGAGCGTCCAAGTCCCATAGACAAATCATAAATAAAATAGTGTATGCACATGCAAACTAACGTGTTAAAGCTGTGGTTGATTGACATTAGGTATATGTAAGCATCCAAGTCCCATAGCCAATGCAGCATAAGCAAAACCAATGGGAAGGGATCACTGCTTACATTTACACATGAGCTTGCATCTCTATCACCAGGTGTTGTGGCCTAATGGTGATCTGTGCAGCGCCCCATGCTCATAGTCCTGGGTTCGATTCCCAAAGTGCTATTGCCTTTTTTTTTACACTTCATTAATTATTTGATTCTTTTAACATTCATATATTTAAAAACCTTACATTCAATAGAATTATGCACACAGGAAAAGACCAGTTTCCATAACTAAATGTCTGAGCATCTGCCCAACAAAATCCGTAGCACAGTACTGTACTTCATGCAGTATAAGCACTTAAAGTACTGTTGAATGTACATTCACTCCTGGTCTCTCTAGTCCCTTCACCTAACCAAAGCAACAATAGTATTAGCCCTTAATTTACATAATGTGTTGTCAATTTATTTACTGAAAGCTGTCCTCCCTGTCTTTGAAATGAGCAGTCTCCAAGGGGAGGGAGATGGGGGAAGGGGGGAGGTGGGGGTTAAACAGTGGAGTGTGTAGCCTGCCTACAATACTGTGTGAATGCTGGGCTTCAGGGATGCTGTATAAAATATTAATTCTCTGTCGGAACCTCAAAAAAATACCAATAAATCGGTAAATAAAAATAGTGTATACAGATGCAACTAATGTGTTAAAGCAATAGTCCATTGATGTTGACTATATACTATATGTTGCCCAGATCTCACTTATCCCCATTGCCATGGTGTATTTTTAATAGCGTAATGAGATGCTTGTACAGCAATGCCCTGATTAATGCAAAACCTATGCCATCGCTCGCTCCACAGCTGTGAGCTTCCATGAGGCTCTGATTCATGCTGTTACAAACTGAGTACCTGGAACTCTGGGGAGTTGGTGGCAGTTATGAATGACAGCAGCAATGCCTACTCTAACCCCTGGCTCCATTACTCCCCCCAGTGGTCAGTTGGTGCCTGCAGAGCTAGTCTTCTCCTATAGCAGTCGTGTTTGAATGGGCAAATTAGGTCCGCCCAGACTCCGATGTCCCCAGGTCCTATGAGGTAACAAGGCACCAACTAAGACTGCCAGTGAATAAGGGGAAAACTAAGACTAGTGTGACTACCAACGGGAGAAAATACAGAAAGGATGATTAACAGATTAATGCGGCGTGGTTGCTGAAATCCCAACATAGGGACCAAGGCACAGAGTGTTGAAAGCTAAGACACTGAATATATGAGTGATTGTGAATGCAACAATGCATGAAGATGTTATAATAGAGAAATACAGGCAATCAGTGTCTGTGTGGAAATTCCACAAAAACCTGAGTACAAGGCTAGCTGGTTCTTGTCAGGTAATCAATCTGGCAAGGTCTCCGGGTCACAGGTTCAACACAGGCAGACAGTATCTAATACAAGCTGATATGTTCTCACTGAATGCTCTAAGATGTTATAATACAGAAATGTAAGCAAGACAGAGTGTGGAAACTCCACACACTGCTTAGCAAAAACCTGATACAAGGCTGGCTGGAACTGATCAGGTGATCAATCGAGCAAGGTCTCCAGGTCACGAGTACAACATAGATAGACAGGATCTGTCTCGAGCTTACAGGTTCAAGATTCCACCATAGGACAGGGCCTGGACACAGGTACAAACAGGAACATGTATCTAACACCGCTGTCAGTTGAAGGGCAGGCTGGGTAATAAAGGAAGCACGCCCCAATCAGGATGACTGGAAGCCAGACACAAGGTAATGGCCTAATTAACTGACAGGTGAGACAGCACAGGCCACACATACAGGAGACAGGCTGCAGTTACACAAACTCACCACATAATGGCCTAATTATCTGACAGGTGAGTCTGCACAGGCCACACATACAGGAGACAGGCTGCAGTTACACAGACTCACCATAGACATCCCACAACAGTACTCTAAACAAGCACATGAGAAAACCTGGCATGCAAACAGAAATATAATATAAAATACATAAACAGAATACAAACAGGAATGAGCCACAGCAGTGGCTCATGACACATGCTAGTCAGCCATTTTGTTAACCAGCTTTGTTAACCCGCTCAGCCATTATGTTAACCCGCTCATTCGCACTTTGGGAATCAAATCCGGGACTATGAGCATGGGGCGCTGCACACCTCACCATTAGGCCACAATGCCTGGTGACAGAGATGCAAGCTCATATGTAAATGTAAGCAGTAATCCCTTCCAATTGTTTTTTTTTTATGCGGTATTGGCTACGGTACTTGGATGCTCACATATCCCTAATGTAAATGGACCATAGCTTTAACACTTTAGTTTGCATCTGTATACATTATTTTTATTTATTGGTTTGTCTACGGGACGTGGACGCTCATATATCCCTAATGTCAATGGACCATAGCTTTAACACGTTAGTTTGCATCTGTACTGTATACACTGTTTTTATTTATTGATTTGTCTATGGGACTATTCACTGTACATAGCCCAGAGCTCAATTGTCCCCACTGCCGCTGTGTATTTTAAATAGCGCAATGAGATGCTAGTACAGCATTGCCCATATACAGTTCTAGAAAAAAATATTTGAAGTAGAGATGTGCACTTGAAATTTTTCGGGTTTTGTGTTTTGGTTTTGGGTTCGGTTCCGCGGCCGTGTTTTGGGTTCGACCGCGTTTTGGCAAAACCTCACCGAATTTTTTTTGTCGGATTCGGGTGTGTTTTGGATTCGGGTGTTTTTTTCAAAAAACACTAAAAAACAGCTTAAATCATAGAATTTGGGGGTCATTTTGATCCCAAAGTATTATTAACCTCAAAAACCATAATTTCCACTCATTTTCAGTCTATTCTGAATACCTCACACCTCACAATATTATTTTTAGTCCTAAAATTTGCACCGAGGTCGCTGGATGACTACGCTAAGCGACCCTAGTGGCCGACACAAACACCTGGCCCATCTAGGAGTGGCACTGCAGTGTCACGCAGGATGTCCCTTCCAAAAAACCCTCCCCAAACAGCACATGACGCAAAGAAAAAAAGAGGCGCAATGAGGTAGCTGTGTGAGTAAGATAAGCGACCCTAGTGGCCGACACAAACACCTGGCCCATCTAGGAGTTGCACTGCAGTGTCACGCAGGATGGCCCTTCCAAAAAACCCTCCCCAAACAGCACATGACGCAAAGAAAAAAAGAGGCGCAATGAGGTAGCTGTGTGAGTAAGATAAGCGACCCTAGTGGCCGACACAAACACCGGGCCCATCTAGGAGTGGCACTGCAGTGTCACGCAGGATGTCCCTTCCAAAAAACCCTCCCCAAACAGCACATGACGCAAAGAAAAAAAGAGGCGCAATGAGGTAGCTGTGTGAGTAAGATAAGCGACCCTAGTGGCCGACACAAACACCTGGCCCATCTAGGAGTGGCACTGCAGTGTCACGCAGGATGTCCCTTCCAAAAAACCCTCCCCAAACAGCACATGACGCAAAGAAAAAAGAGGCGCAATGAGGTAGCTGTGTGAGTAAGATAAGCGACCCTAGTGGCCGACACAAACACCGGGCCCATCTAGGAGTGGCACTGCAGTGTCACGCAGGATGTCCCTTCCAAAAAACCCTCCCCAAACAGCACATGACGCAAAGAAAAAAAGAGGCGCAATGAGGTAGCTGTGTGAGTAAGATAAGCGACCCTAGTGGCCGACACAAACACCGGGCCCATCTAGGAGTGGCACTGCAGTGTCACGCAGGATGTCCCTTCCAAAAAACCCTCCCCAAACAGCACATGACGCAAAGAAAAAAAGATGCGCAATGAGGTAGCTGTGTGAGTAAGATAAGCGACCCAAGTGGCCGACACAAACACCGGGCCCATCTAGGAGTGGCACTGCAGTGTCACGCAGGATGTCCCTTCCAAAAAACCCTCCCCAAACAGCACATGACGCAAAGAAAAAAAGAGGCGCAATGAGGTAGCTGTGTGAGTAAGATAAGCGACCCTAGTGGCCGACACAAACACCTGGCCCATCTAGGAGTGGCACTGCAGTGTCACGCAGGATGTCCCTTCCAAAAAACCCTCCCCAAACAGCACATGACGCAAAGAAAAAAAGAGGCGCAATGAGGTAGCTGTGTGAGTAAGATAAGCGACCCTAGTGGCCGACACAAACACCAGGCACATCTAGGAGTGGCACTGCAGTGTCACGCAGGATGGCCCTTCCAAAAAACACTCACCAAACAGCACATGACGCAAATAAAAATGAAAGAAAAAAGAGGTGCAAGATGGAATTGTCCTTGGGCCCTCCCACCCACCCTTATGTTGTATAAACAGGACATGCACACTTTAACCAACCCATCATTTCAGTGACAGGGTCTGCCACACGACTGTGACTGAAATGACGGGTTGGTTTGGACCCCCACCTAAAAAGAAGCAATTAATCTCTCCTTGCACAAACTGGCTCTACAGAGGCAAGATGTCCACCTCATCATCATCCTCCGATATATCACCGTGTACATCCCCCTCCTCACAGATTATCAATTCGTCCCCACTGGAATCCACCATCTCAGCTCCCTGTGTACTTTGTGGAGGCAATTGCTGCTGGTCAATGTCTCCACGGAGGAATTGATTATAATTCATTTTAATGAACATCATCTTCTCCACATTTTCTGGATGTAACCTCGTACGCCGATTGCTGACAAGGTGAGCGGCGGCACTAAACACTCTTTCGGAGTACACACTTGTGGGAGGGCAACTTAGGTAGAATAAAGCCAGTTTGTGCAAGGGCCTCCAAATTGCCTCTTTTTCCTGCCAGTATAAGTACGGACTGTGTGACGTGCCTACTTGGATGCGGTCACTCATATAATCCTCCACCATTCTTTCAATGGTGAGAGAATCATATGCAGTGACAGTAGACGACATGTCCGTAATCGTTGTCAGGTCCTTCAGTCCGGACCAGATGTCAGCATCAGCAGTCGCTCCAGACTGCCCTGCATCACCGCCAGCGGGTGGGCTCGGAATTCTGAGCCTTTTCCTCGCACCCCCAGTTGCGGGAGAATGTGAAGGAGGAGATGTTGACAGGTCGCGTTCCGCTTGACTTGACAATTTTCTCACCAGCAGGTCTTTGAACCCCAGCAGACTTGTGTCTGCCGGAAAGAGAGATCCAAGGTAGGCTTTAAATCTAGGATCGAGCATGGTGGCCAAAATGTAGTGCTCTGATTTCAACAGATTGACCACCCGTGAATCCTTGTTAAGCGAATTAAGGGCTCCATCCACAAGTCCCACATGCCTAGCGGAATCGCTCTGTGTTAGCTCCTCCTTCAATGTCTCCAGCTTCTTCTGCAAAAGCCTGATGAGGGGAATGACCTGACTCAGGCTGGCAGTGTCTGAACTGACTTCACGTGTGGCAAGTTCAAAGGGCATCAGAACCTTGCACAATGTTGAAATCATTCTCCACTGCGCTTGAGACAGGTGCATTCCACCTCCTATATCGTGCTGAATTGTATAGGCTTGAATGGCCTTTTGCTGCTCCTCCAACCTCTGAAGCATATAGAGGGTTGAATTCCACCTCGTTACCACTTCGTGCTTCAGATGATGGCAGGGCAGGTTCAGTTGTTTTTGGTGGTGCTCCAGTCTTCTGTACGTGGTGCCTGTACGCCGAAAGTGTCACGCAATTCTTCTGGCTACCGACAGCATCTCTTGCACACCCCTGTCGTTTTTTAAAAAATTCTGCACCACCAAATTCAAGGTATGTGCAAAACATGGGACGTGCTGGAATTTGCCCATATTTAATGCACACACAATATTGCTGGCGTTGTCCGATGCCACAAATCCACAGGAGAGTCCAATTGGGGTAAGCCATTCCGCGATGATCTTCCTCAGTTGCCGTAAGAGGTTGTCAGCTGTGTGCGTATTCTGGAAAGCGGTGATACAAAGCGTAGCCTGCCTAGGAAAGAGTTGGCGTTTGCGAGATGCTGCTACTGGTGCCGCCGCTGCTGTTCTTGCGGCGGGAGTCCATACATCTACCCAGTGGGCTGTCACAGTCATATAGTCCTGACCCTGCCCTGCTCCACTTGTCCACATGTCCGTGGTTAAGTGGACATTGGGTACAACTGCATTTTTTAGGACACTGGTGAGTCTTTTTCTGACGTCCGTGTACATTCTCGGTATCGCCTGCCTAGAGAAGTGGAACCTTGATGGTATTTGGTAACGGGGGCACACTGCCTCAATAAATTGTCTAGTTCCCTGTGAACTAACGGCGGATACCGGACGCACGTCTAACACCAACATAGTTGTCAAGGCCTCAGTTATCCGCTTTGCAGCAGGATGACTGCTGTGATATTTCATCTTCCTCGCAAAGGACTGTTGGACAGTCAATTGCTTACTGGAAGTAGTACAAGTGGGCTTACGACTTCCCCTCTGGGATGACGATCGACTCCCAGCAGCAACAACAGCAGCGCCAGCAGCAGTAGGCATTACACTCAAGGATGCATCGGAGGAATCCCAGGCAGGAG
Organism: Pseudophryne corroboree; assembly: GCF_028390025.1. Classification (NCBI taxonomy): domain Eukaryota; kingdom Metazoa; phylum Chordata; class Amphibia; order Anura; family Myobatrachidae; genus Pseudophryne; species Pseudophryne corroboree. The sequence goes on along the minus strand of NC_086447.1, from coordinate 338,213,260 downwards.
AGGACTCGTCAGAATTGCCAGTGACATGGCCTGCAGGACTATTGGCATTCCTGGGGAAGGAGGAAATTGACACTGAGGGAGTTGGTGGGGTGGTTTGCGTGAGCTTGGTTACAAGAGGAAGGGATTTACTGGTCAGTGGACTGCTTCCGCTGTCGCCCAAAGTTTTTGAACTTGTCACTGACTTATTATGAATGCGCTGCAGGTGACGTATAAGGGAGGATGTTCCGAGGTGGTTAACGTCCTTACCCCTACTTATTACAGCTTGACAAAGGCAACACACGGCTTGACAAATGTTGTCCGCATTTCTGGTGAAATACTTCCACACCGAAGAGCTGATTTTTTTGGTATTTTCACCAGGCATGTCAACGGCCCTATTCCTCCCACGGACAACAGGTGTCTCCCCGGGTGCCTGACTTAAACAAACCACCTCACCATCAGAATCTTCCTGGTCAATTTCCTCCCCAGCGCCAGCAACACCCATATCCTCCTCATCCTGGTGTACTTCAACACTGACATCTTCAATCTGACTATCAGGAACTGGACTGCGGGTGCTCCTTCCAGCACTTGCAGGGGGCGTGCAAATGGTGGAAGGCGCATGCTCTTCACGTCCAGTGTTGGGAAGGTCAGGCATCGCAACCGACACAATTGGACTCTCCTTGTGGATTTGGGATTTCGAAGAACGCACAGTTCTTTGCGGTGCTTTTGCCAGCTTGAGTCTTTTCATTTTTCTAGCGAGAGGCTGAGTGCTTCCATCCTCATGTGAAGCTGAACCACTAGCCATGAACATAGGCCAGGGCCTCAGCCGTTCCTTGCCACTCCGTGTGGTAAATGGCATATTGGCAAGTTTACGCTTCTCCTCCGACAATTTTATTTTAGGTTTTGGAGTCCTTTTTTTACTGATATTTGGTGTTTTGGATTTTACATGCTCTGTACTATGACATTGGGAATCGGCCTTGGCAGACGACGTTGCTGGCATTTCATCGTCTCGGCCATGACTAGTGGCAGCAGCTTCAGCACGAGGTGGAAGTGGATCTTGATCTTTCCCTAATTTTGGAACCTCAACATTTTTGTTCTCCATATTTTAATAGGCACAACTAAAAGGCACCTCAGGTAAACAATGGAGATGGATGGATACTAGTATACTTATGGATGGACTGCCGAGTGCCGACACAGAGGTAGCTACAGCCGTGGACTACCGTACTGTGTCTGCTGCTAATATAGACTGGATGATAATGAGATGAAATCAATATATATGTATATATAATATCACTAGTACTGCAGCCGGACAGGTATATATATTTATTATGTAATGACTGATGACGGACCTGCTGGACACTGTCAGCTCAGCAGCACCGCAGACTGCTACAGTAAGCTACTATAGTAGTATGTATAAAGAAGAAAGAAAAAAAAAACCACGGGTAGGTGGTATACAATTATGGATGGACTGCCGAGTGCCGACACAGAGGTAGCTACAGCCGTGGACTAACGTACTGTGTCTGCTGATAATATAGACTGGATGATAATGAGATGAAATCAATATATATGTATATATAATATCACTAGTACAGCAGCCGGACAGGTATATATTATATATTTATTATGTAATGACTGATGACGGACCTGCTGGACACTGTCAGCTCATCAGCACCGCAGACTGCTACAGTAAGCTACTATAGTAGTATGTATAAAGAAGAAAGAAAAAAAAAACAACCACGGGTAGGTGGTATACAATTATGGATGGACTGCCGAGTGCCGACACAGAGGTAGCTACAGCCGTGGACTAACGTACTGTGTCTGCTGATAATATAGACTGGATGATAATGAGATGAAATCAATATATATGTATATATAATATCACTAGTACTGCAGCCGGACAGGTATATATATTATATATTTATTATGTAATGACTGATGACGGACCTGCTGGACACTGTCAGCTCAGCAGCACCGCAGACTGCTACAGTAAGCTACTATAGTAGTATGTATAAAGAAGAAAGAAAAAAAAAACAACCACGGGTAGGTGGTATACAATTATGGATGGACTGCCGAGTGCCGACACAGAGGTAGCTACAGCCGTGGACTAACGTACTGTGTCTGCTGAAAATATAGACTGGATGATAATGAGATGAAATCAATATATATGTATATATAATATCACTAGTACTGCAGCCGGACAGGTATATATATTATATATTTATTATGTAATGACTGATGACGGACCTGCTGGACACTGTCAGCTCAGCAGCACCGCAGACTGCTACAGTAAGCTACTATAGTAGTATGTATAAAGAAGAAAGAAAAAAAAAACAACCACGGGTAGGTGGTATACAATTATGGATGGACTGCCGAGTGCCGACACAGAGGTAGCTACAGCCGTGGACTAACGTACTGTGTCTGCTGATAATATAGACTGGATGATAATGAGATGAAATCAATATATATGTATATATAATATCACTAGTACTGCAGCCGGACAGGTATATATATTATATATTTATTATGTAATGACTGATGACGGACCTGCTGGACACTGTCAGCTCAGCAGCACCGCAGACTGCTACAGTAAGCTACTATAGTAGTATGTATAAAGAAGAAAGAAAAAAAAAAAAAAACACGGGTAGGTGCTAGGTGGTATACAATATTATATATATATTATATACAATTATATATATATATATATATATATAATATATATTAAACTCATAAACTGGTGGTGATTATTAAACTGGTGGTCAGGTCACTGGTCACACTATCAGCAACTTGCAAGTAGTACTCCTGAGTCCTAAGCAGACAATCACAATATATATTATACTGGTGGTCAGTGTGGTCACAAACAATGGCAGTGTGGCTGGCACTCTGGCAGCAAAAGTGTGCACTGTACGTTATATTATGTACTCCTGAGTCCTGCTCTCAGACTCTAACTGCTCCCCACTGTCAGTGTCTCCCCCACAAGTCAGATAATACAGTCACACTATCTCTCTCTATCACTTCAGCAAGTACTAGTAGTAGTAGTACTCCTCCTAATGCTCCCCAAATTACTACTGTGTCTCTCTCTGTCTCACTCTCTTCTCGAATCTCTATAAACGGAGAGGACGCCAGCCACGTCCTCTCCCTATGAATCTCAATGCACGTGTGAAAAATGGCGGCGATGCGCGGCTCCTTATATAGAATCCGAGTCTCGCGATAGAATCCGAGCCTCGCGAGAATCCGACAGCGTGATGATGACGTTCGGGCGCGCTCGGGTTAACCGAGCAAGGCGGGAAGATCCGAGTCGCTCGGACCCGTGTAAAAAAACATGAAGTTCGGGCGGGTTCGGATTCCGAGGAACCGAACCCGCTCATCTCTAATTTGAAGCCGCACTAGACCTGTGGAAGCTTGCCACAGTCAATTCCAACTCAGTATGAGTTGCACAATGATGTATTAACCAACATATGGGCTCAATTAGTGTAATACCTAAGGCGCTGGGTTAGTGGTGCTGCCAGAAATTAGTTCAACAAACTGGAAAGGGTAGACCTGCAAGTGAGCAGGACGAAAGAAGACTAAAAGTCTGACCCGGGGCACGCTTTATGTATTTAGAAATTTAAAATGTAACTTTTATTATAGCTGATAAACTGTAAATTACAAAAAGTCACTAGACAAATACATTAAACACATAAACTCTGCCATAAGGCAATTCCTAAAATTATTATAATAAGGAAAAACACATTTACTCTGCCGTGAGGCGATTCCTGAATTCGTAATAAGGAATAAATTCTAACTAGTATGGCAGACCTTTTTCTCCCATGAGCAAAAATATTTTTCGGTAACAGTGCTCAGCGCTTTTGTGTGGTGAAGAAGCCTTGCAACATAAAACAATAATACCCTATCAAGGTATGTAAATTCACCACATGAGTTAGCGAGCACTAATGCAGAAATTGTAGTCTCCCCAAGGTCTATAACCTATTTGCCACAGTAATGGGGAGAATAGGCTTCACTACATCTGATTCCAAGCCATCAAACTTTGATTCATCATCATCTGTGTAGAGTTTATATGTGCTTCAAACCACTAAGTGGACCAGTGGGCCCAATATATAGAATACTGCTTTCTTAAAGAAAGATAGGATTGAGGTCACATTATATCACATCTATCTACATCTGTGTAGGGTTTATATGTACTCCTAAAACGAATAACCAAAATTCACAATTGTTTACACAGCATGATATAGATAAAACTACATATCATTCAAAATTGATTTCATCATCATCTGTGTAGGGTTTATATGTTCTTCAAACCGCAATTACGAATAAATAAATGGACCAAAAGGCCTCATATGAAAAGGATACAGCTTTCCTACATAGGATGATATAATTGAAATCACATAAACCAAACTTTTTTACATCTATATGTGGTTTAAATATACTCTTGAACATAAACAAACATAAATGGACCAATGGGTTCCATACAAAATTCAGAATTGTTCCACAGAGTGATATAATTGAAATTGTATGTACTTGTATTATGGCTATGATGCCCTCTTTTAGTAAATCTTATACTGTATCTATCATATGCATCAAAACATTTCAAGTCACTGAAAGGCTGTAGTTAAGCAGTCCTAATTATGCTTCTCATGCGCAGATCAAATAACAGAATATAGGGGGTAATTCTGAGTTGATCGCAGCAGGAACTTTGGGGGTAATTCCAAGTTGATCGCAGCAGGAAATTTTTTAGCTGTTGGGCAAAACCATGTGCACTGCAGGGGGGGGGGGGTGGCAGATATAACATTTGCAGAGAGAGTTAGTTTTGGGTGGGTTATTTTGTTTCTGTTCAGGGTAAATACTGGCTGCTTTATTTTTACACTGCAAATTAGATTGCAGATTGAACACACCACACCCAAATCTAACTCTCTCTGCACATGTTATATCTGCCTCCCCTGCAGTGCACATGGTTTTGCCCAACTGCTAACAAAATTCCTGCTGCGATCAACTTGGAATTACCCCCTTTGTTAGCAGTTGGGCAAAACCATGTGCACTGCAGGGGAGGCAGATATAACGTGCAGAGAGAGTTAGATTTGGGTGGGTTATTTTGTTTCTGTGCAGGGTAAATACTGGCTGCTTTATTTTTACACTGCAATTTAGATTGCTGATTGAACACACCACACCCAAATCTAACTCTCTCAGCACATGTTATATCTGCCTCCCCTGCAGTGCACATGATTTTGCCCAACTGCTAACAAAGGCCCTCATTCCGAGTTGTTCGCTCGCAAGGCGATTTCAGCAGAGTTACACACGCTAAGCCGCCGCCTACTGGGAGTGAATCTAAACTTCTTAAATGTGCGACCGATGTATGCGCATTTTTGCGATCAAAAACGAGTTAGCAGTTTCTGAGTAACTCCAGACTTACTCTGCCTGTGCGATCAGTTCAGTGCTTTTCGGTCCCGGCTGACGTCAGAAACACACCCAGCGTTCGGCCAAGCACTCCCACCGTTTCTCCAGACACGCCTGCGTTTTTTCCGG